>NC_141146.1:81092298-81409976 GCF_053477565.2 Lygodium microphyllum | reverse complement strand
GATGAAGCGTATTAAAGTGCACTATCATTTCATCTAAGAGAGAAACTTATAGATTATTGAGATATCAAGCTCAACACATGCAGATATTGATGATGGACCGCCTACTTAGATGGATTTTCATATCTACACTTACCGCAGAGATGGTCATTATGATCTTCACATGGCTAGTGACTTATCACTTATTATATTTGATTTGTTGTACCTACCTATAGTTGGCATAGTTATAGCTCCAATTGATTAGTATAGTCAATTATGCACTGTTTAACTTGGTAGGCCACTTTCTTTTATGTTGTTATATCTTATTTATACTTTGTGTACACTGTATTATGTATGAAAGAAGAAGAATAATAAACCAACAAAAAAATATTTTAGCCTCCATCTCTCTTCTTGTGTTTTTTAGTAAGCTTCCTCTTGTGTGTATGGTGTGTGTTTCATGTAGCAGCTCAAGTAAGTCTCCCCACTATGTGATTTATGATATAGTATTAAAGTGGCACCACTAAGAAAGATTGATTTTGAAGGCTGAAGTAAAGGATAAGCAAGGATTTGAGCAAGCAAGAAATGGGTAAGTAGCTCTCCCATTTATCCACTCTTTCTCTTGGATAGTACCTATGGAGGCATTGAAAGTAAGGCAAAGCAAAAATCTTAGATTTTTGTGAGATCTGGTATGCAAGCAAAGCATAGGACACTCTGCTAATTAGCCCTTTAGGGTCATCTGCTACTTCTTTGACCATATCAAAGGCCATTTTGGGCCCCATTTTAGACCACCAATGTTGTAGATAGTAGTTTCAAGGTATACTACGATTTTAGTTGTGTCGACCGAAAGTCAATGCATATGTTATAGCTTTCAAATTTGGAAGTTCTAAGGTGTTTGCCTAGAAGAATTTCCTAGAAGCAAACAAATTTGCTAACAAGTTGCAAATTACACATATTGTTAAGTAATTAGTGAAAAAGACTACTTGGTATATTGTTGTGCATTTCTTATGAAAGGTTGTAGAAGACTTGCTTGTTGTTTTGTATCAATTTTGTGATAATGGTAGAGAAGCATGAAAATCCCATCATTGAGAAGTTGGACATAAACAATTATCCTTCATGGAAGTTTTGTGTTACAAACTTTCTTATTGAAAAAGGCCTCTACGAGATTATTTGAGGTGAAAAAAAGGAACCAAAGCAAAAGTAATCCTACAAGTGCATAAGAATTAAAGGCATGGAAAGAATGGAATGCAAAAGATAAAATGGTGACATATTGGCTATTTTTTGTTATTAATAATACTATATTGGGATATATAAAAAATGTAAAAACTTCACATATAACTTGGATAATTTTGGACAACATGTTTTTAGTAAATACAAAGGCATAAAAGATTCAACTCAAGCAAGAGTTGAATACTTTGAAGAAAGAGAATACATCTATAAATGAGCGTGTTTTGAAAGTCAAAAGCAATGCACATATCTTAAGAGCTATTGATGTAATGCCTAATGATAATTTTTCGATTTCATCTACTTTGGTTGGCCTTAATAATGAGAAGCAATAAAGTTTATTTCTTGCTTTTGTGTATATACAAAAGTCATTTCTAGATTTTGATGAGTTGGTCTCTCTCATGATCAATGAAGAGATCAATATATAGGGTGAATCATTTGAAAGAAGTGGTCACAAATTGAATAAGTTTCATTGCCCTTTCATGATGGTTAGACAATGATTCTGTCAAAAGTATTACGTGTACCATCAATCACAAGAAATTTAGTAGAATAAGGGTTGCAAGTTTGATTTAACACAAAAGGTTATTTTGCTGAAGATTCCAATGATAAGTGTAGGTTGATCATAGAGTTGGCCGCATGCTCACTTTAGATACTAAAATTCCTACTATGAATATTGCTATGTATACTAAAGAAAAAGGAGTGGTTGTTGCAAATATTGAAATATAGCACAAATATATTGGACATGCAAATGTGAAAATACTGAAATTAGTATAGTCTAAATGTTTGGTTATAGGATTGTTTGCTTTTAGAGTTGAAAATTTTCATAGAGTATGTGAAGGATATTAGTTTAGTAACCAAACAAGATAACTATTTTCACATTATAGGAGATATGAGCATGAATATACTTGATATTGTGCATACAAATATTTGGGGGCCTACACAAAATATCTCTTGGTGGTTGCATTTCATTAAGGAAAAGAGTGATGTATTTAAGCACTTCAAAACTTTCAAGGTTACTATTGAAATAGAAACATGCTTGAAAGCTCAGTGCTTGAGGTCAAATGGTGTGGGAGAGTATCTCTCTAATGAGTTCAGTGACTTTTTAAGGTCTCATAGGATAAAGATAAAGTTTACTTACAATTATATCCCATAGTAAAATGGGGCTATAAAAAGGACAAATAGGCACATTGCAGAAGTTGCAGAGGCATTGATGGCTGAAAAGAATTTACCAAAATATGTTTAGTATGAAAGTTTTCATCCCCTTATCCAATATCAACCAGGTAAAGAAAATGTAGTTGCCGATGCATCAAGTAGAAGACCCACCATTCATAATATCTCTGTTATATCATTTGATTCTCTAACCCCTATGAAAGATACTTATCATCAGGACATTACTTTTCATGCTGATTGGAATAAATTAGTTGGCAATAACTGGATTCCTATTGATTCATTGTCTTACAATGATGGATTCATGTTTTATGAAAAGAGATTATGTGTTACAGTTCCATTTAGATCCTTTGTTTTGAATGAGATTCATTGTCCTCCATATCAAGGTCATAGAGGTATCATATCTACTTTACGTATATTGACTGAAGATTTTTATTGGCCACATATGGACATTGATGTATCTAGCTTTGTTTCTGAATGTTTAGTTTGTCAAAGAGTTAAGAGACATCATGGTAAACAGTATGGATTACTTATGCCTTTATCTATTCCATCAAGACCATGGGAACAGATTTCTATGGATTTTATTACTGGTTTACCTAATACTAAGGCTAACCATGATATGATTTGGACTATAGTAGACAGGTTTAGTAAACAAGCATATTTCATTTCATGTAAGAAAACTTTAACAGCATCTCAGGCAGCACAATTGTTTTTGAAAACTGTTTTTTCACTCATCATGGATTACCAAAAGTTATTATTTCTGATCGTGATTCTAGATTTTGTAATAACTTTTGGATTGCTTTGTTTGCTAACCTAGGAACAAAGATTGATTTCTCATCTGCCTTTCATCCTGAAACTAATGGACAAACAAAAGCCACTAACAATACTATTTTAGATCTTTTACGTGCTTACACTATTTCTAAACCACAGACATGGGACACACATTTGCATTTACTGCAGTTTTCATATAACAATACACCACACACAGCTACAAAGAAAGCACCGTTTGAAGTGATTTATGGTTATAGATTGTCTACACCTGTTACATCTTTATCAAATAGAATTCAGAGTGCTAATGATATTGCTAACATGCACGCTACTATTTTTTATGAGGTTAAAGACATGATTGCCAAAGCCCAGTAATCATATACAAAACAAACCAATAAGAAAAGACAAGCCATGAATTTCAAAGTTGATGACTATGTTTGGTTAAGAATAGAGAAACGTAGATTACACATTGTAGATAAACACCCAGTTGTGAAATTAGCACCTAGATTCTATGGACCATTTAAGATCATTCACAAAATCAATGACAATGTATCCAAGTTAGAACTACCACCTCACTGGAAAATTCACAACACCTTTCATATTAGTTTATTACGACCCTTTAGAGGCCAATTACCTGTACACCTTGTTTATGAAAACCCACCTTTGTTAGATGAAGAGACTGAAATACTTGAATCTGAAGCTATCATAGATACTGACTTTATGACCACTAGAACTGGCCGTAGATATTCTAGATATTTGGTCAAGTTTAAAAACCATCCTGTTGAAGAAGCCCAATGGATGCACGCTAGAGACTTAAATGCTTGAGGTATGATTTCAGGAGGCATATTTCACGATGGATTCCATGCCACTGTGGATTCCGTGAGGTTTTACAGTGGATTCCGTAAACTTTGTTGACCGGGGCTCATACACAAAGTGGATTCTTTGTGCGAGAAGTTGATGGGGGCGCCTATCCTTTTTGGGCTTTTCGTTAATTTAGTGTGTATATGGGTGATTCCATAGCGGGTGATTAAGCAAAATACATATTGAATTAATAAATGTTTTTGAGTTTAGAGTGCGCACTCGTAATAAATTAAGGTTAGGATTGATTTCTAACCAGTTGATTTATTTATGTAGCTGAAGACTGCTAGGTATTCACTTTTGTCGATTTAATTGTATTATTCTACTAACGATTGTGAATGCTTCAGTTGATGTGTAGGGATAGCAGCAGTGGCAGAGGAAAGCATTGGAGGATAGCATGTATTCGAGTTATCACTTATATTTTGATGGGCGCATACCTTAGGCATGGCACCTATATTTTGTCGCGCCTATTTATTAAGGCGCTGGATATTTATTTATTATTTTCTATGCGCATGGGCGCACGATTATGATATTTGTATTCGGACATTGTATTGGGTATGCCTAACTCTTTGGGCACCTGCCCATTAGCTTTATTTCTATCTTGTACTAAAGCAAACTCAAAAGCCAAAAGCGTGCTATTTTGTAATTTGGGCTATTATTTGAGCTTGAAGATGATTAATACATAAAATACATGCTTTATGGAGCGCTCACACAGGGCATGGGGAGAGATTGCACCCAATTGGTCTCTTGTTCATGTCGTGCATACTTTCTATCTTGAATTTTGTGCAAAAAGTAGAGTCCTTTTGTTCTTGGGGACCTTCTGGCATTCACCACGCGAGCATATAGCATCCGATCTGTGCACCACCATTGGCTTCGAAAGGGGAATAAAACCCCAGGACACCCGGTCAAGGATCTCCCTGATCATTCCTTCTTCTTCTTTCAATTCAATTAGCAATCGCGACGCGCGTGATTTTGTCCATCTGTCCCTCTTGTGAAAATCCCCCAATTGGCTAAAAAAGCAACTAGCTTTTTGCATGCTATCCTAATTTAGAAGTTTTTTTCTAAATTTTTTGGATTTTTACAATAAATAATATTAAAAATATGCTAAAATTATCCAAAAATCTAGTATTTTTGGATAATCCATGCAATTCACACTAGTACTAATGACTCAGATCACAATGACACTCTAGATCAATAAAGAAGTCAGATGATGATGCATTCCATACTTTTTCACACTGTGTCCTCATAACATCACGACAGCAGTCCATCATCAATGTCAACACGTGTTGAGCTTGCCATCTCAACACTCCCTCTTAAGCTTAATTCTATCTCTACAACTCCAAGTAAGCTTTGGAACTTTCGAAGCTTCTCTACACCCAATGCCTTTGTGAAAATGTCAGTTATCTGATCCTATGTGTTGACATATACTAAGTCAATATCTCCTGCAAGTACCTTCTCTCTCACAAAGTGGTAGTGCACCCCAATGTGTTTTGTCTTAGCATGGAACACTGGATTCCTAGCTAGCTATATGTTGCTCATGTTGTCACGATGAATGACAATAGGACCATCTTCGTGCATGTTGTCGTATTGCTGCGCATTCGAGGTGTGAAAACCACCCAAAAGTTGTGTGTGTGATTTGATACTTTGTACATACTTAGTCGTTATGCTTGCTCTTTCATTCTATGCGGAAAATATAGTGAAGAGGGTTTGGAGCAAGAGGAATTAATCAACAATGCTCTGGTTGACATGTATGCTAAATGTGACATGCTTGTAGAAGAACAGGGAATTTTTGATAGATTGGTAACTCGAGATGCAATCTCATGGGCTACACTTATTTCAAGATATGTCGATTATGGGCTTTGTGAGGAAGTACTAAACTATTTCCAAGAGATGCAAATCGAAGTACATTGGTGGTCTGTATGCCAAATGCGGTTTGCTTGTAGAAATCCAGGAACAGTTTGGAAATCTACTGTTCTGGGATGTGGTCTCATGGACCTCAGTAATTGCTAGGTACCAAGCTGAAGGGCTTTATGAAGAAGCATTGAGTCACTTTGAAGAGATGCAATTGGAAGGTGTGTGTCCAGATGCAGTCTCGTGGAATGTCAGAATCATGGGTTATACTGAGCAAGGAGAGTGTGATAAAGTGTGCAAACTTGTTTCCAAAGTGCAAGAACAGGGCCACTTACCTGACAGCACAATTCTTGTCTAAATGTTGAAAGCTTGCGGTAATGCAGCAGCTTTGGAAATTGGGCAGAAGATACATGCTCAAGTTCTCAAGGTTGCACCCAGCAACATTGAAGTTGATCTGGCTGCAGGTCTTATTGACATGTATGGTAAATGTGGAAGCATGGTTGATGCTCAGAGTGTGTTTGATGGGATGTCTAAACAGGACTTGGTAATGTGGAATGCACTGATTACTCGTTATGCTCACCTAGGTGAGAGTGAAGCTGTCTTCCTTATGTTAGAGAGAATGAGGGAAGACAATATTCAACCGGATGGAGTTACATCTCTTAATATGCTCACTCTGTGCAGTCATATGGGTCTTGTGGACCAGGGTCAGAAATATTTTGAGCTGATGAGTAGCCGGTATGGCATTGGTCCAAGTATTAAGCATCAAAATTGCTTAGTTGATCTGCTTGGCCATGCTGGCCAGCTAGACGAGGCTGTTGTATCAGCAGAAAATATGGCCTTCTAAACCTGATGACGTGGTGTGGAGCACTGTGTTGGGTGCATGTCAAAAGTGGGGTGATGTAGGGATCGGAAAACAAGTATTTGGACCACTGCTGTATATAGGTGAGACAGTTTGAAAAGGTCTTGACAGAGGGCACAAAAGATCTGGAAGGTAACAACAGGAGTTTTGAGATGCATAAACAGATGCCTGTGCAACAACTTTACTTTTTCTCTTGTATGTTGTGAATAAAATTGCAGAGGGATGCATTGTTTGTTCAAGATTATCCTCACCATTTGCTGGTATACACATCTGGTAGCAAACCTAGGAAACCTCGATTGGGAGTGGCTGGGCCGCTTTTCTAAAAAAAGAGGAACCTAAAGGAAAGCAAAAGAAAGGATCGAAAATGATGGAAAAAAAGGCAAGATCGACTGTGGAAGAAGGGAACGACGCGAATTCAACGGAGAGAGATGGATTTGTTTCTGAGTAGACGAAGGGGAGTCGATTGATTCAGCGGCAGTCGCTTGACTAATAGAGATCAGTAGAATCCTGCTATTTGGGGGGGAATACTCAATGCTGCAACTAAGAGGAAACAGAAAAAGCAGGACAGAAGAGCTCGGAATGAAGATGAAGACAAGACTGTTGTGGTGACATCTAGCAAAGGGTGGAGGAATCCGCAGTTTTGACGGACTGTAATGACAAACTGAAGCTACTAAAGTACGAGAGGAGATCAAAAACGTCACTCAGTTGTGAGTGATGAAAAAGCTACGAATGAAGAAAAAGCTAAGTATGAACTTCTGAGCATAAAAAGCTCCTTACCGCAGGACATTGACATCTTTCACTGGTAAGCAGCACAGTAAGGCTCCTAAAATTCATAAGAAGAAACGAATAGCTAAAGCCATCAGCTCTGCGGAATAGAGGTTGCTCCGTGCCATAACTACCACCTTAGGTGCTTAACAGCAAAACCTGCTTTTCGTCAGTGATTCGTTTCCCTAACAGCTGAACAGAGAGGATTTATTTTTGTGACCATCAAAGGATGAACTCAAATCTAGAGCAATAGAGGCTATCATACATGAGATAATAAACAGCTCCATATCCACCAGACAGGTGCCGAAGAGAAGCTTCTCAAGGAGAGAATTATTGCAGGAAGTCTAGTTCTCAGAGCAGTAGTTTATTAAAGCATAACGAAGACAACCTTTATTTTGTCATTTCTCAAGAAGATTCGGTGGTAATGCATCTATCCTCGAACATTCTTCTGCGAACATAATCCTGCAGCTTAGGCCAAGAGTATATTCTGCTTCTTGGACATGAAAATCAGAAGTTCCTTTAAGGGTATAAAGAAAGACTTTACAAAGTGGAGTTACGAAAGACAGTTTTCAAGCCCAATTCTTATACCAGTTCTTTCTTTAGGCCTAAGTATCAAGAGCCATGGTGTGGGGAAAGACTGGTATGATGGTGTGAGCTTTATTATTGCTGTTCTGCTTGTTATTCTTGTTACAGCCATCAGTGGCTACAAGCAGTCTCTCCAATTCAGGGCTTTAAGTGAGATATCCAGGTTCAATTTATCAGAGGCGAATGAACGAAAGTAGTGTCTATCTTTGATGTGATAGTGGTGATATTGTTCACCTCAACATTTGGAATCAAGTTTCCTTTGGGTTTATTGTTAAGTATGTGGATCCATAGATCCATCCTTTGGCTGATGCTGCTAAAAGGACAATGTTGAATTTCTGTCTGTAGTTGATAACCAGATTTATACTAAAGGTTCCTATGTTGAAGGATGAATTCTATGCTCAGCTGAAAACTTGTTTTTGATCTTATCATTGCTGCATAGATGAGGTCTCAATGAAAATTTGACGGATCTATTATTGTACAAAGAATCTTTCAACTTTGCATCTTTGTTGATCTTCTATCCAGAAATTTATCAAGGTCTTCTGAAGACGCGACTTTGCTTTCACAAACCCTTCGACATCTTTGGTGAACCCGACGTGAAAGCGTCGCAGAAATTTCTGGATGGGAGATACTTCAGCCTCTATTTCAGCCTCTTCTACAATTCCAGCTGCGTCTACTTCAGCTCCATCAATGACTGCTGCGTCAAGTACTTCAACAGAGGATCTAAAGCAGATTTTGCAAAATATGTCCATGTATATGCAGCTCCAAAATCAGCAGACACAATTGTATATGCAACAGTAGCAACAATTGCATCAACAGCAGTTGTCTCAGCAAAGGCAACTCTATTCGGAGCAGGAGAATGCAAACAGCGCGACTAACACTATTGAAGCACTTGAGAATGAGAAGAAGCTATTTGACGGCCGTAATGTTTCAGCATATTTGAAGACATATGAGATCAAGATGGGGTTTTTTGGTGTTCCAGCTGGACTTGTGAGTAAGTACTTCCTTCGTCTTGTCACACCCGCTTTGAGGGCAAAAGTGACTGATCTTTTTATTCAAAATACACATTGGCAAGATTTTAAGAAGGCCTTCAAAGAAGAATATTTCCTTGAGGACTTTGGTATGGCTACTCGGTGGTCATTCCGAGAGTGGGTCTACATGCCAAACAAAGGTCTAGCTACTTCGGAGTTGATTCGAGAATTTGAAGAAAGGTATAGTCAGCTTGATGCCATTGAACAAAGAGCATTGGATGTTGAAAAAGTTGAGCTTTTCTTGCAAGCTGTAGATCCTGCTCTTCAAGAAGAATTGGGTGAGCTTCTTGAGGATCGGACGAAGCCTATGGGTCTTAAAACGGATTGGCAGGATGCTCAGGATGGAGTCTCGACTTTGACCAAGAGGAGGATATGGAAGACTCGCCTACAGAATGGTTCCATGACACCTACACCATCATCAGCTCCTATGCCTGCTTCTATCCTTGTTATTTCTTCTCCTCCTCAGCCAGTTTCTTGGCCTATGCCAGTGCCTACTGTTTCCACTCCACCTATTCCTCCTGTTCCACGACCGATGCCTACACCTTCTGCTCCAAAACCATCTGCTCCATCGGTGTCTACCTCTCTTGATGACATTATCAAAGGCATAAGAGATTTGACACTGGAGTCAGTCAAAGCGGAGTTGGTGGAAAAGTTGAAAGAGCAGTTTGCTTCGACTGCACCTACTACTTCTTTTAGTGCTCCTACTGTACCTAGGAGTGCTCCTAGTGCACCTAGGAGAGATCGGAGATGTATTTGGTGTGATAGTACGGACCATCAGCATTGCAGGATTGTGAATATTTTGAGGATGCAAGGAGGAAGAATGTGGTATATTGGGGACAAGATGGTAAGATTTGGTTGACTGAGA
The DNA here is from genome assembly GCF_053477565.2 of Lygodium microphyllum. Lineage (NCBI taxonomy): Eukaryota > Viridiplantae > Streptophyta > Polypodiopsida > Schizaeales > Lygodiaceae > Lygodium > Lygodium microphyllum. Next base: position 81,400,033 of record NC_141146.1, on the reverse strand, counting down.
CAGGAGCTCCACTTGCTACCAACTTTGGTAAAGGTGGAATGAAGAAGTTAGTGGATGACATGGCTGCGCGTACTTCTTATGTGACAGCTAGAGGTGATGCTTATGCATATGGAGTCCAGATTGAGAAGGGATCAGAGACTCAGTCAGCACTATGGACTTATGCTATGGAGACTACAAATAAGGGAAAAATTCAGCAAATTGTTTTGACTAGTGCAGGCTCTAGCATCAGATCAGAGACATGTTGGGACTCGCCTGTTGAGAGGTACTCTATTTATGCTTATTTGGCTAAGTCTCAAGGTGCAGATGTACTTGTTGAGGAGAAGCATAAGAGGGATGAAGAAAATCCAAGTGCAGCTAAGAAGACTAGAGGGGGTGAGTTTGTTACTCCACCTACTGCAAGACCGTCTTCAAGACCAGGGCCAGATCAATATATGGAAGATGCTCAAAAGAGAGAAAAGAGGCAAGAGCCTAGAGAGAGAAAGCAGTCAGGGTTTAGATTGATGTCCGATATTGAGACATCTACGAACATGAAGAAAATCTTTAATGATAAGATACTTGGCAGTGAGGTGACTTTCACTATTTCTGAGATTTTAGGCATCTCGAAAAGAGAGTTTTAGGATCAGTTTCAGGAGGTCCTAAAGAGGAAAAGACATGCATTGTCTACCACTAATACACAGGGAGTTTTGATTAGGGAGTTGGATGAGGATGAGGATGAGGTTATGGTTGAAAATGCTTCTGTTTTTCCGCAAGTAGAGAAGAGGGTTCAGCCTATGCATTATGCTGAAATTGATGAGCCTGTCTTGATACCGCGTAGTCACTTTTCGCGGAGCCATTGGGCTAGGGCAACTACAGAGACGATGGTAAAGGTGCCTTATGTTGCATTGGTGGATCATGGTTCAGAGATTAATCTCATAGTTCGTGGAGTTTATGAGAGTAACAGATGGCCTATGGATGTAGAGCATGGGTGGCGTATGAGAGCTGCCAATAATACTGTAGGTGATTTGTATGCTGCCTATCCTAGTGTCAGGGTTTCTATTGGTGATGTAGAGGAGGATTTTCATTTCTTTGTGCAGGATTCATGCTCTTATCCTATAATTCTTGGACAGCCATTCATCACAGAGATGCGCATGGAAACAAAGGTCATGAATGATGGATCTGCTTATGCACAAATTCGCAGTAAAGATGGTATGAGAGCAGTTCAGTTTATGACTATGTGTGTGAACCATGTTAGAAACAGGGATACTCTCAGAGATGCACCTTTGCCCACTATGAGGGATTTGGGTTTTCATTAGGTACCGCCGTTTTGCGAGACGACGGTGGTACATAGCAGAGGAGATTGGAGTTCTCGCCTCCTGGTAGCGGTGTTTTCTCCTCCGATTTTGTTGGGATTTCAGCAAACAGTTCAATGAGCTATCAGAAGACTTCTAGGTTGCCTAGAGCTGCCAGGCAGTATATATGCAGGAAGGATAAAAATTTGAAAACTGCAGGAATTTTGGAGGATGATGAGCACATAGATGGGATGTATGACAGTGTGATTTGTGCAGATACGATGACAGAGATGGGAGATATGCTGAAAACTGATATGCAGATTTGTCACAGTAATGTATTAGTGCAGTCCCTAGACATGTTTCATGAAATTGCAGATTTTGTGTCACAGATTGAATCAGAGGCTGAGGTAACTCAGCAAAGAGTGTTGAGTGCTGAAGAAGTTCAGCAAACAGAGATTCCAGCTGGTTATGATCAGCTTTTAGAAACACAGAGGGCTGAAAACTTTCAGCCAACAGAGTTTACTGCTGAAATATTTCAGCATCCAGAGTTTAGGGCTGTTTCTATGCAGTCCATAGAGCAGAGGGCTGAGAATATTCAGCCATTGGAGTGCAGAATTGCTGATTTACAGCAAGATTTGTGTAATGCAGAAGAGCATAATGAAGCCAGGGTTGACACGAAATACAAAACTGTGGATAAGAAGGTGAAGCCGATAGCTGTACCGCTTCCACCTGACAGTGATCAGCAAATAGAGAGGGCTGCCAAACAGCCAATTTTGAGGAATCCGGAGCATATTGGTCATAAATTTTCAGTAGAGACTCTTGCTGAATAGAAAATTGGAAATGGTGATTTCTTATTACCCATAGAGAAGCAATGGTTTCAGGAGATGCTTGAGTGACATGGAAGGGGATTTGCTTTTTTCCCGCTTGAGATTGGGTGTGTGAATCCTGATATTGTTACTCCTATGGTCATTTTTACTATTCCTCATATTCCATGGAATCTCTGACCTATTCTAGTGCCTAAGGCACACTTGCCAAAGCTGATTGACTTATTGAATGAGAAAATCAGGATGGGAATTCTTGAGCCTTCATCTGCACCATACTCAAATAGGTAGTTTACAGTTCCAAAGAAGAATGGTACTCTTCGATTTATTCAGGACATGCAGCCAGTGAACAGAGTTACTATTAGTAATGTTGGTATAGGTCCAGTTGTGGATGAGTTTGCAGAAGCATTTTCTGGATGTGCCATCTATTCTTTAGATGATTTGTATTCAGGATATGATCAGTTTCAGTTGGCTTTGGAAAGCAGGGACATAACCACCATGAGAACTCCTATTGGGCTTGTCAGGATGTGTACCTTGCCTCAAGGTGCCACTAATTCTGTTGCGCATATGATGAATGCCATGCATAAGGTCCTTCGTGATTATATACCTCAGCTTACCATGCCTTTCTTGGATGATGTGCCCATTAAGGGGTGTGCAGAAGAAGAAAAGAATGAGAGTCTAAATGATCAAGGATGCAGATACTTTGTGGCTGATCATATTTCAGCATGTGAGAAGATTTTGGCCAGGTTAGAAGAAGTGAACTTGACACTTTCAGGGCAAAAATCTGTTTTTGGAGTGAATGAGGTTGTCATTGTTGGACATATGTGTGGATATTATGGCAGGAAACCCTCACGTGATAAGGTGAATGCTATAGGCAAGATTGCGGAGTATTGTTCTACCACTTCAGAGGTACGGAGATTCATTGGAGCTTGTGTGTTTTATATGATTTCGATACCTCGTTTTGCACACATAGCAGATTGTTTGTATCAGCTGCTTCGAAAGGGGCAGAAATTCTATTGGGATGAGAGTCACACTAGAGCTATGCGGAAATTGAAGAAGTTATTGCAGAATGCTCCTACTCTCAGGAAAGCTGATTATAATTGTGGAAAGCCTATTGTATTGACAGTTGACACTAGTCCAATTGGCATAGGTTGGGCTGTGGATCAAGATGATGCAGATGGAAATAGGTATACTATTCGGTTTGGGGCGAAAGTCCTAAACGAGAGACAAAGGAGATATCCGCAAATCAAGAGGGAGTTATTGGGGATTGTTACGGCTCTCAAATATGATAAGGAGTACTTTATTGGAGCTTTAGTTGTAGTAGAGACAGATTGCTTGCCATTGATTGGTATGATCACGAGTTGCTCTACTCCGGATATAGCTATGCTGAGATGGATTGCATACATCAAGTCATTGAATCCGGAATTTAAACACATAGCAGGGAAGGATAATCCAGTGGCAGATATGTTGTCTAGAGCCAGATATGATGATGAGGAGACTCTACTTGCAGAAAAGGATGATGCAGAAATTTCAGCCACTATGGTTGATCATGTTTGTCATGTCTATGATATTGTGGCTTTTATAGAAGAACTCTATGTTGGAGATTGGTTGCAGATTGGCAGGTACCTTAGTACACTAAGCAAAAGAGATGCATGGACAGATGAAGAGTTCAAGAAGATCAGAAGGAAAGCCTATGGTTATTTTCTCAAGGACGGATTTCTTTGGAAGCATCCGAAGAAAAGAGGCGGATTACCTTTGCGGGTTGTCTGCGATAGAGAGACACAATTACAGGTGATGAGGGAGTTTCATGAGAGTCCTTGGGCTGGTCATAGAGGAGTGTGGGCTACTTATGAGAAAATCAAGGAGAAATATTGGTGGAAAGGCATGTACAAAGATGTTTCTCACTTTGTTGAGACTTGTAGAGGCTGCCAGATGTATTCGGTAGTGCGTCAACGAGATGAGCTTCATCCGACCTATTCGCTATGCATTCATTATAAGTGGGTAGTTGATTTGGTTACCATGCCTATGGGTCTATGGCAGATGAGATACATTTTTTTGGCTAGAGAGGATCTTACCAATCATGTTGAGGGTAGATCTTTGAGAACGAAGACCACTAGTGGAGTGTGTAAGTTCTTATTGGAACAAATTTTCTGCAGGTATGGTTGTGTGGGTAAGATCACTGCGGATCGTGGTGAATTGGATGCAGATGAAGCTAGGGATTTTTTCTCTCAGCTAGGAATCAAGTTGGCTCTAACTACAGCATATAATCTAGAGGGAAATGGGAAGAGTGAAAGAGGGCATCCGCCGATAGTGAAAGCATTAGCCAAAGCATGTAGAGGATGGATTGGAGAATGGCCGAGACTTCTACCATTTGCTTTATGGGCTGATCGTACGACTCACAGTGTTACCACAGGATATATGCTTGCAGAGTTGATGTATAGTCAGAAACCTATTATGCAGACTGAGACTTGTGCTTTGACTTGGTCAGTTTTACCTTGGCAGGAGGATTTGACGAGAGAAGAGCTCTTAGCTCTTCGGATTCGACAGTTGGAGAGGAGACCAGAGGATATTCACTTAGCTATTGACAGATTGAAGGTTGCTAGACTAAGAAATAAGGACAGGTTTGACAGCAGGCATCGATTGCGGCCTAGAGCAATAGAAGATGGAGATTGGGTATTGGTCTTTGATAGTAGCCTTGAAAATTGACATACTACACTTTGGAAGATGGTGAAAAGATGGTTTGGGCCGTACATAGTCAGACATGTCTTTGATAATGCAACATATGAGCTGACAGAATTAGATGGGATAGTGCTTAGAGTGCCTATTGCTGGAAAAAGAATCAAGATTTTCAAGAAAAGAGATGATGAAGATTATGCATTGGAAGAATTTACAAGAGAACAACGAGAAGAAACTCCGATAGAAGAGACAGATGATATGACAGATAATCTTGTTGATATACCGGAAATGCATAATGAAGAGATTGATCTGTTTGTGGAACTTGATGATAATGATCATGGGTAGTTGGCCCATCCGGAGGATGCGGAGGATTAGAGGGGGTGGATGTCGTATTGCTGCGCATTCGAGGTGTGAAAACCACCCAAAAGTTGTGTGTGTGATTTGATACTTTGTACATACTTAGTTGTTATGTTTGCTCTTTCATTCTATGCGGAAAATATAGTGAAGAGGGTTTGGAGCAAGAGGAACTAATCAACAATGCTCTGGTTGACATGTATGCTAAATGTGACATGCTTGTAGAAAACAGGGAGTTTTTGATAGATTGGTAACTCGAGATGCAATCTCATGGGCTACACTTATTTCAAGATATGCCGATTGTGGGCTTTGTGAGGAAGTACTAAACTATTTCCAAGAGATGCAAATCGAAGTACATTGGTGGTCTGTATGCCAAATGCGGTTTGCTTGTAGAAATCCAGGATGAATTTGGAAATCTGCTGTTCTGGGATGTGGTCTCATGGACCTCAGTAATTGCTAGGTACCAAGCTGAAGGCTTTATGAAGAAGCATTGAGTCACTTTCAAGAGATGCAGTTGGAAGGTGTGTGTCTAGATGCACTCTCGTGGAATGTCATAATCATGGGTTATAATAAGCAAGGAGAGTGTGATAAAGTGTGCAAACTTGTTTCCAAAATGCAAGAACAGGGCCACTTACCTGATAGCACAATTCTTGTCTCAATGTTGAAAGCTTGCGGTAATGCAGCAGCTTTGGAATTTGGGCAGAAGATACATGCTCAAGTTCTCAAGGTTGCACCCAGCAACATTGAAGTTGATCTGGCTGCAGGTCTTATTGACATGTATGGTAAATGTGGAAGCATGGTTGATGCTCAGAGTGTGTTTGATGGGATGTCTAAACAGGACTTGGTAATGTGGATTGCACTGATTACTCGTTATGCTCACCTAGGTGAGAGTGAAGCTGTCTTCCTTATGTTAGAGAGAATGAGGGAAGACAATATTCAACCGGATGGAGTTACATCTCTTAATATGCTTACTGTGTGCAGTCATATGGGTCTTGTGGACCAAGGTCAGAAATATTTTGAGCTGATGAGTAGCCGGTATGGCACTGGTCCAAGTATTAAGCATCAGAATTGCTTAGTTGATCTGCTTGGCCGTGCTGGCCAGCTAGACGAGGCTGTTGTATCAGCAGAAAATATGGCCTTCTAAACTTGATGACGTGGTGTGGAGCACTGTGTTGGGTGCATGTCAAAAGTGGGGTGATGTAGGGATCGGAAAACAGGTATTTGGACCACTACTGTATATAGGTGAGACAGTTTGAAAAGGTCTTGACAGAGGGCACAAAAGATCTGGAAGGTAACAACAGGAGTTTTGAGATGCATAAACACATGCCTGTGCAACAGCTTTACTTTTTCTCTTGTATGTTGTGAATAAAATTGCAGAGGGATGCATTGTTTGTTCAAGATTATCCTCACCATTTGCTGGTATACACATCTGGTAGCAAACCTAGGAAACCTCAATTGGGAGTGGCTGGGCTGCTTTTCTAAAAAAAGAGGAACCTAAAGGAAAGCAAAAGAAAGGATCGAAAACGATGGAAAAAAAGGCAGGATCGACTGTGGAAGAAGGGAACGACGCGAATTCAACGGAGAGAGATGGATTTGTTTCTGAGTAGACGAAGGGGAGTCAATTGATTCAGTGGCAGTCGCTTGACTAATAGAGATCAGTAGAATCCTGCTATTTGGGGGGGAATACTCAATGCTACAACTGAGAGGAAACGGAAAAAGTAGGACAGAAGAGCTTGAAATGAAGATGAAGACAAGACTGTTGTGGTGACATCTAGCAAAGCGTGGAGGAATCCACAGTTTTGACGGACTGTAATGACAAACTGAAGCTGCTAAAGTACGAGACGAGATCAAAAACGTCACTCAGTTGTGAGTGATGAAAAAGCTACGAATGAAGAAAAAGCTAAGTATGAACTTCTGAGCATAAAAAGCTCCTTACCGCCGGACATTGACCTCTTTCACTGGTAAGAAGCGCAGTAAGGCTCCTAAAATTCAGAAGAAGAAACGAATAGCTAAAGCCATCAGCTCTGTGGAATAGAGGTTGCTCCGTGCCATAACTACCACCTTAGGTGCTTAACAGCAAAACCTGCTTTTCGTCACTGATTCGTTTCCCTAACAGCTGAACAGAGAGGATTTATTTTTGTGACCATCAAAGGATGAACTCAAATCTAGAGCAATAGAGGCTATCATACATGAGATAATAAACAGCTCCATATCCACCAGACAGGTGCCGAAGAGAAGCTTCTCAAGGAGAGAATTATTGCAGGAAGTCTAGTTCTCATAGCAGTAGTTTATTAAAGCATAACGAAGACAACCTTTATTTTGTCATTTCTCAAGAAGATTCGGTGGTAATGCATCTATCCTTTAACATTCTTTTGCGAACATATTCCTGCAGCTTAGGCCAAGAGTATATTCTGCTTCTTGGACATGAAAATCAGAAGTTCCTTTAAGGGTATAAAGAAAGACTTTACAAAGTGGAGTTACAAAAGACAGTTTTTAGGCCCAATTCTTATACCAGTTCTTTCTTTAGGCCTAAGTATCAAGAGCCATGGTGTGGGGAAAGACTGGTATGATGGTGTGAGCTTTACTGTTGCTGTTCTACTTGTTATTCTTGTTACAGCCTTCTTGTTACAGCCATCAGTGGCTACAAGCAGTCTCTCCAATTCAGGGCTTTGAGTGAGATATCGAGGTTCAATTTATCAGAGGCGAATGAACGAAAGTAGTGTCTATCTTTGATGTGATAGTGGTGATATTGTTCACCTCAACATTTGGAATCAAGTTTCCTTTGGGTTTATTGTTAAGTCTGTCGTTCCATAGATCCATCCTTTGGCTGATGCTGCTGAAAGAACAATGCTGAATTTCTGTCTGTAGTTGATAACCAGATTTATACTAAAGGTTTCTATGTTGAAGGATGAATTCTATGCTCAGCTGAAAACTTGTTTTTTATCTTATCATTGCTGCATAGATGAGGTCTCAATGAAAATTTGACGGATCTATTATTGTACACAGAATCTTTCATCTTTGCATCTTTGTTTATCTTCTATCCAGAAATTTATCAAGGTCTTCTGAAGACGCGACTTTGTTTTCACAAACCCTTGAACAAAATATTAGTGAGTTTGGGAATCTCCCAGTTCCCATTCTTTGAATACTAAAAAGGTGGCACCCGGATAACATGGCCATAAGTTTCTCAAAACCATATGATGCGACCTATCATTGGAAAGCGCTTGAAAAATGGAATCTACTGAGCTATAGAGCACTCAATTTGGAGTTATAGTGTTCAAGTTATGACCAATCCAAATATTTGACCACGTGTCCCAAACTTATGGGAAATTCCCATATTCCCCAATATGGTGTTCTTGGACAATGTCCAAATCACCTAATAACTTTTGCAGCCGTACCACCTCATGTGCTGCCATAGCTGCACCTCTATACTCAGCCTTTGTACTCGATAAAGAAACTGTAGGTTGCTTTTTGCTGCTCCATGTAACTGCGGCACTACCAAAGGAAAACATGAATCCACTCATAGATCTTTTGTCTAACATGCTACCAGCCTAATCTGCATCTGTGTATCCAAAGACATGTACATCCTTACCTGCCTCATAAAAAGTCCATAATGTAAAGTGGACTTCACATACCTCAATATACGTCTAACTGTGTCCAAATAAAGCTTTCTAGGGATCTGCTTAAACATACTGACAAGGCCAATAGAATAGCTCAAGTCTGTCCTTGTGATAGTCATGTAAATCAAACTCCCTACTATCCTCCTGAACATAGTAGGGTTTTCTATCTCATCCCCAATGTCAGCACTCAGCTTCACATTTTGCTCCAATGGTACTGAAAGAGGCTTACACGCTATCATACCATACTTGGATAACATATTCGAGCCATACTACCTTTGGGATAGCATATACCAGCATCACATTTGATCACCTCAATACCAAGAAAGTATCTCAGCTCACCCAAATCTTTCATCTCAAACTTCTTCTTCAATAAGTCCTTAACTTCAACAATCCCACTGTTACTGTCACTTGTAATAATCAAGTCATCCACATAGATGACTATGATGACCAAACGTGCATCTCCCTTTCTCACGTAAAGTGAGTGATCAACATCAGAAATACAAAATCCAATATTGACATGATACTCTCCAATCTTGTCAGACCATGCTCTAGGTGCTTGCTTCAGTCCATAGAGTGCCTTCTTTAACCTGCACACATATGTGGGATGCTCTAAATCCTCATAACCTATTGGCTGCTCCATATACCCTTCTTCTTGAAATTCACCATGCAAGAAGGCATTCTTAACATCCATTTGCTACAAAATCCAACCTTTGGCTGCTGCCAAGGCAATCACACACCTAACAATTGCCATCCTAGCAACTAGATTAAATGTCTCTTCATAATCTATGCCATGTGTTTGAGCATAGCCTTTTGCAACCAGCCTAGCCCTATACCTACTAACTGAACCATCTCCATTATGCTTGACTTTGTAAACCCACTTACAGCCAATAGCTTTCTTGCCCTTAGATAAGGGTACCAAATCCCAAGTCTTATTGGTTTCTAATGCAGCCATCTCCTCATCCATTGCTGCATCCCAATGAGCATGACCAACAGCATCCTCAAAACAAGTGGGCTCAACATCCTCAACTAGTTTCACCATATAAGCATAATGGTATACTACATAACCTTCAAAACCAAATCCTTTAACAGGGTATCTGACCCTGCTAGATCTGCATACCACTGGATCACTAAATGGAGCCTTTACATTACTATGAGCTCTCTGTACACCTGGTGTCGTGACTGAAGGAATGCCAAGCTCATCATCCAAACTCTCTGAACCACTAGAATCTCCATCAAATCCCAAATGGTTGGTAGATGCATCATTACCATCCAGCACTTTCTTATTTCCTTTGTCCTTCCCTACAACACTTATAGATCCTCTTGAAGATGTGGGGCTACTCCTTAATCTCCCAGACCAAGGGCTCACTATAAGTGTAGTACCATATGATATTTCTGGTCCACTATGGAGCCCCAAGAGAAAAACCAAGGAAAAGGGGATTCTACTACAAGAAAATTTATATTGTAACATCAACAAGCTTTTATTTCATTCTTTAGATGACCAAAACAAAGGAAACATCAAATCTTCACACAACATCATAGTAGATATCTCCCACGGATCTGATAGAATCAACCATAATCTTCAACATCTTCATAGAATCCATCAATAGAACAAATAACATAAAAGAATATACAATTTTTGAATGGAAATCAATCACATAGTATTCATCTTCAATGTCTTCATAGTTCTCTCTCTCAATCTCTCATATACAGTTACATTGTTTTGATAGAATTGGCTATCTCTGGCTCTCTCTCTCTCTCTCTCTCTCTCTCTCAATAGTACATAATATCCTCACTAAAATACTCTCTTAATAACTCTCAATAATCCTTCTTAAGTCATGGATGCACCTCCCAAGAGGTATGTCTGATATGAAGAGGCACTAGAGCCACTACAGTGTCTCTTCACATCTCACTACGGTAACTGCCACTTGGCTCACTACTATCACTGTCACTTAGCAAGAGGTATGTCTGATATGAAGAGGCACCAGAGCCACTACAGTGTCTCTTCACAGCTCACTACTGCCACTGTCACTCAGTCTTCTCTTGAGTCTTCAGCAAACTGCTTCTTCCATTTGTTTTAGCTCTTTTGAACTTAGTTCATTCTTTCCAAAAGTTGAAAACTTTTCTAAAGTCACACATACATTCTACAGAACACTTATAGAAGGTCTACAAAATAGTTACAGTACAGTACCAGAGCAACTACAGAACAGTTTACAGAGCAGAGACAGTGGCTCTACAGAAGGTTTACAGAGGGTTATAGAAGGTCATCAGAACCTCATAACTCATACTAAAACCATTCCAAATTATCAAAAACTATTCAATAGGCTTCTAGAAGACCTCAATCTTCATCAATCATCAATCCATGCTTTATATAGAAGAAAATCAGAACAAAATAGAAGCTATACAGAAGGTATACAGAACTAATCAGAATCTCAACAGAACCTATTAGAACATCACAGAGCTTCATATCTCTACTGAGAATCATCATGAACTTCCAAAACATAATTAATATCATCCAAAACACTCTCAAACACTTCCATTAACAACCATACATCACTCTAAATCCATCAAAAATCAATCATTCAGTCCTAAAAAACAACAAAAATCAGTTAAAAATTCAGTCTTTTTTCACTCTCAACATATCCCCACACTTAGAAAGGAAGCGTCCTCGCGACCTAAGGAAAAGAAGAATATAAGTTCATTAAAGAGCTCAATTTTATCTTCCGTAGGATCTTCAATAATCTCGCCAAACCACGACCCCAACTTATCACCTGTATCTTGAGAAATTATACTAAAGAAAAACTTCATTATTCATTAACTCATTTGATAATCATTTAAAAAGGCATAACAAATTTGTAAAGGATATAAGAGGTTCTTCTTCAGCTTTCCACCATAGGCTTTACATCCATCATCACCATCAATAGTTTGAAAAGAGCTCTCGAACAAATTATTCTCAATCAGCACGAACTCATCACATACAATTATTACAACACACACACAAAACACTAACACAACCATCTGAATGACACCTCCAAAAAGAGAGATATATCATTAATAATCATCCAAAATACATTGCAAAGGCATCAACGAAGGTGATACCTTTTGAAGGCTTGGTGGTTTCGAAAACGATCCATGGAGAAGGACTCATCTACAAATCTCTTTGGAGGATTTTGAAAGAACTGCAGGCAGCACATCCTTTCAAACAAAACAAGGTATCTGCTAGGTAGACATAGGGCATGAAAATGTAGGACATCCAACTATTGGGAATCAATGTTCACATTGACATTCATACAAAGCTTTGGAAGGGCCTTTTGATCATTATGGGAATGCCTATGCATGTATGCTAGATACCAAGCAAAATGAGCTGTCAATCTCAGTGAAGGATCTAGAGATTGTGAATATTGGTGAGCAAAATGAAGATAATTCTAGTATGCTTGACTAGTAGTAGTCCAGTCTCCTGGAATTATTGGCATGTTAATTTGGGGTCCCGTAAGAGAATCATTCAAGCTCCATCCTCTTCTTCTGGGAATCTGCTGATCAAATCATTCGTACTCACTAATCAACTAAGGGGGTTGAGAAATAGAAGTGGCAGGAGATGGAAGAGAAATAAGTAAAAGAGGATGAAGCGATGGGTAGAAAAAATCATAAAAGGAGGAATAAGATAAAGGAGTGACTGAAAATTTAAGTGAATCAGTTAGGAAAGGTGTCAATTGATAAACAGGAAAAGTAGAAGGTATATGGATAGATGGTGAAGGACATGGCGGAGAAGGGGAAAAAAATCGATCTTCGACGAAAGAACAATAGGTAAATATGGGAATTTGAGGAAAACCCTGAGGTTGAAAAAGAAGAGGTAAGATAGCTGCTGAATTGGTTTGATAAAGGGAAAGATAGGTATCATAGCGATGAGCCATTTGTTGATAGTATAATAGGCTAGGAATAGAGGGACCTAAGATAGATCTTCTCTGATAGGCATAAAAAAAGGTTGAATCAAATGGATGGTTTTTGGAAAGATAAGCTAGGAGATCCACCCTCAGTTGGTTAGTGCTCTGCACATAAGTAGAAGTTGTATTCTGACGTTGATTTAGGACCACAGAATCAATCATTGAGTGCCATGAATTGTCAGGGCAAGTAGCCACTTTTGAGAAATAACAGTGGAACATATCTTCTTTCCTCAACTCCAAATAGTTGACATACAAAACAACTTGCAAAACCACATCCCCCACATACCAGGCCATATCTACATCATCTGAAATCAACAGATCACCTCGTAGATACATGTAAGATAGCAACATGGTATCCGTCGTCACAAAATCTTCAAACACCATACGGACCACTTCTGTCACAGGAACTCAGGAGACCAAGCCCCACTGCAACCATCCTTTGGAAGAGGAAGATCCATCATTGAAATCTTCATATAAAAGGCAACTTCTGTAACCAACTGATAGTGGACAAAGAAAGATGGTCTAAAGGAACATACTCCTAAGAGTGCTCAAATGTAGACCATAACAAATCCATCCTCGACTGAAATCTTTCCACTTTATCTTGGAACAATGGACACAAGGTGGCATGTCTCTGGAGAACTGCCAACTCCTTCTTAGAGATCGAAGAAATCATAGGAACATTGGGGCTTGGAGGAACAGACTGTGACTGTGCCAATTGGTCTTGCAACTGCTTAATCTGGGAAGCTTGTGATTCCACTGTATTATGAGCAATCTGTAAAGCTGACAGTTTTGCATCTAAAAGAGTTTGAAACTCTTGAGCTTCTTTGGACATTCTCTCTCTCCTTCGAGACTCTACTGACCTCTGACTAAGCTTCTGTTAACTAAACCTTCAAAGAAGATATTTCTTCTCTCTGGATCTCAATCATGTGAGTCTGCTACTCCATCTGCTTAAATAGATCTATAAGGGTGTCTTTAGGAGAGGCTAACTCTGAGGTTTCCTTATGCAACTGGTCTTTGCACTGCATTAGTTCTTCATAGAAAGAAGCATACAGCTGTTGAACACAAGCTGTCACACTGAAAGTTCAATCGAACTCTAGATGTCATTACAGAAATGGAATAGCATCTCTTGATACTAAATTGTTCACTGAAGGGACTGATATTTCCAAAGAACCCTCTCTATGTGCCTTGAACAAATTGTTACATGTGAGATAGACAAGGAGGTCACTGCCAGATGTAGCAAGAATTGTGACTGAAGGAAGAACAGAGGGAGTCTTATCTGCCACACGCTTCAAGCGCTTCCGCTGAATGACTAGTGGAGGAGGGGATTCAAGATCCTCGATGTCAATAGGTTCTGACTCTTCTGAAGGTAGAGGGGGAGGTACTGGATCAAATGGAGAAGGTGGTGGCACACCCTTCTTTAGGCCTGAGTACGTCAAGAAAGCATATAAGTAGGAACCATAAATGACATTTGTGACATTTTCTCTGGTTACTTTGACAAAATGTTGGTCCATCTTTGTAAGCAGGTAAGTACTCCAATCAATGGCCACCCTCTTTAACACCATCTTGGAAGCTATGAAGAGTTATTTGGACAAATAATGGGATGGTGTTTTGGCAGGCATAAGCTTGTCTTGGAGGAACTAGCATACTAACTTTCAACGAGGATCAGTGATCATGGAAGAAGATACTCTTGAAGTGTTTATCACTTTCTTGACATCCAGAATCTCTTTGGTCTGCTTCTGTAATAGCTTGAAAATCTCATCATTGGAGTAACAAAGGGCTCTCATTTGTAGGGAAGAGACAAAGCCTTCCCTAACCCGCGGGGTGTCAATACCATGGAAGCACCATGAACCAGGCCCGACTTCTTGCTGTATGAATCAAGGAACTCATCACATAGGGATGGATCATCTGGAATCAATGGGAATGAAGCAGCCACGAAAGTCACAAGTCCGGCTTTCTCTATAGGCTCAAAAGCCAGTAGGGAAGAATAATTCCGACTGATCAGTGGGACATACTAGACAGGAGGAGGAGCGTGAGGCATCATTCAGATGGAAAACACATGAACCACAACACAAACAATCATAAACAATGGCTACAAAACAACCAAAGGGCTATCAAAAAGAAATCAATCAAAAGAAGTACACACATACAGACATAACTAACCAATTTACCACCCCAAACAACCCATATCCTAAAAAAAATTCGGCATGATCTCTACACATATGGGACCAAAAACTTCATGCGATGCAACAAGCAGGCATCCAAAACCCCATATTAGGCACAAAACAAAAAAACTACAAACCATACCCGTAGTCGTAACACATAAGCAAACCATAATACCATAAAAATCTAATCAGGACTTCACCATAACTTTGACCAACAACTTCAGCTAAAAGGACTTTACGCACCCATCCCACGAAGTGCGTGTATTAAAAAGGGGGAAAAAAGTGTAGTGAGGGGAAATGGTTTTAATGAAGGGTTCATTTTAAGAAATTATTAACAATGGGTGACATTTTATTAGGTTATAAACCTTAATAATAAAACGGCAGTTCCTTCTTAAAATTTCAATTACAATTTATTAGGGTGAAACTGTGCTTTATCAAAACCCACACTACAATTCCCAGACTTGGGTCTCTAAATGCAAATTCATTAATTAAAAATTAATGGTGATGTGGAGTGTTTTTTTGTCAGTGCGTGCTTTGTTGTGACGGTTGGTTCATTATTATTATTAATTAAGGTGCCTTTTAAGTGCACGTAGCGCGTACAAAGTGAATGATTGGTTGATTTTTAAATTATTAGAAACTGTGTGTTTAGCGCAAATGCACGTGAAAGAGTATTGGAATATGGTTCATTTTAGAAATTAATTGTGTTTAAGGAATAATAAAAATAAATAAAACTCAAAAATAAATACCTTGTAGGGGTGTGTATGCAATGGACTAAAGGCGCAATGAGTAGTCCCCAAATTCAAGGAATCCAGTTTTTTTAAAAAAAACACTGATTGGAAAAAATAAAGGCACCTTAGTGTGTTTGTGTGATTTGGATTTTATTTGTATTTTTTTATTTTATTGTTTGTTTGTGATTTTTTTTTTCATCTTTGAATTTTCGGTGTGTTTGCATTGTGTATATTATTGGGTTTGATTTATTTGTTTTGTTATTTTTCTATTTTTTTAAATAAAAATAATAAAATGCAATATATGATACATGAATATGTTGTGAAGTGTAAAGGTGGAATTTCAACGATCCAACAAGTGTCAACAATGTGTTGTAATTTATCCATGATTTTTCAATTGTTTTCTTCTAAATTTCAAATGAATTTTCATGAGGTGAAGTATCAAATTTAAGGTTTTTGGCTTCAAATAATATTTTGGCCTTTTATGGAAGCATTTTCAATTGAGAAATTTAGTGGAAAAAGAAGCAAGGGGGTTTGTGGATTTTTTTGGATTTATTTATGAATTTTTGCAAATTTTTAATGAATTTTACTCATTTTACATGTATTTTTGAAGAAATTTTAAGATTTTGAATTTTTTGCAATTTATTTTCTTCAATTTCCACTTTTTAAAAAAAATCCAAATGATTTTCAGCAATGTTGAAAAATAGTTAGAAAATAGTTAGAATTTTTTTGGTAAATTTTTTGGATTTTAAATGAATTTTTGGAAAATTTATGTGTTTAATGTGTATTTTTATGTATTTTACGGGTTGGAAAATAAAAGGCGATACCCGAGCTGCGTGTGAATAGCGAAGGATGACTGCGTGTGAACGGCTAATTGCAATACTCCACCGCACGGACAAGTTGGAAGTGCATCCTTGCGCGTGAACACCCGCTAGCACACCCGTACACAGCGGGAAGACAACGGAGGAGAAAGGGCAGGAATGGGGGCTGACTGAGTAGGTTAAGTTAATTAAGTTAGCTTAGTATGAGAAAGTTAATTAAGTTAGTTTAGTGTGGTAAATCAAGTAAGTTAGTTAGGTTAGTGGAGGTGGTTAAGTTAGGTTAGTTAGGTTAGTCTGATTAATTAGGTTAGTCTAGTTAAGTTAATCAAGTTAAGTAATGTTAGTTAGTGTAAGTAATATTAGTTAATTAAGCTAGGGTTAGTCAGTTTAACTATGGTTAGTTAAGTTTAACTAGGGTTACATAATGTTAATTGGGGTTAGTTACTTTAACTAACTGTGAGTTAGTTTAACCAAGGTGGAGTTAGTGAATTAAGTAGGGGTTAGGTAATTAACTAGGGTTAGTTTAATTAACTAGGGTTTTGTTGAATGAACCATGGTTAGTGTAACTAACCAGGGTAGCTAGGGTGGAGAGAGGGGGGGTGGGCCACGCACGGTGGAGGAGGATGGGGAGAAGGAGGAGGAGGGGGGAGGACGGGACTAGCAGTGGGGGGAGACGGGCATCAAGGCAAGTGGCGGGGGTGTCGAGGGCCGAGGACAGCAGCGAGGGGGCCGCGGTCGTCGAGGCAGGTGGCGAGGGCGTCCATAGTGGCATTTGCGAGGAGCGTCGACGGTGACAGCGGCTCAAGCCACTACGAGGGGGACGGCGGTGACGGGAGGCAATCACGGCGGAAGGGGCAGGAGGGTAGAGAGGTGGTGGAGAAGAGCGCGGGCGGTGGACTGAAGGTGAAAAAGAAAAGATGGCTGGCAGGACACAGGAGACGGCGATGCAGACGGAAATATTTATCGAGGAGGCCAGGGTAGCCCCGTAGTGTCGGAGAGCAGACGAGGAGCAGGGGGAGAAAGAGATGGAGATGTCTGAGGGAGGCAACAAGGAGGGAGCCGACAGGCACGTAGGTAAGATAGGTAGGTTTTTTGTTTTTTTGTTTTTTTTTTTAAGTAAAAAAATTTCAAAAATGTGAGTAATATTTTGTGTGTTGTTGGTTTTATGTTGGATGGGTAAAAATTTTGGTTTTTTTTTTGTTGGTTTTTTGTTTTTTTTGTTTTTTTGGGTTTTTTTTTAAATGTGTTTATTTTTTTTGTTTTTTTTGGGGTTTTTTAAATGTGTTTGTTTTCTTTTTTTTTGGGTTTTTTTAAAAATGCGTTGTTTTTGTTTGTATATTTTTGTTTTTTAAATAAAAAGAAATTCAATGTGGGTGTGCAAAAGAACGCACCCCCGTCCCGCGCGCATGTGTGGGCGGGCGTTAAAAATTTTGCAATGACGGGATCAAACGGGGCAGGGACAGTGGTGTGCGAGCCAGAGACGCCATGGGGGTGTCCCGAGGCACCTAAAACTAGAAACAGGCGTGTTCACGCGCGACACGAGAAACGCGGTCACATGACGAAAATGAAAAAAAATTAATAAAATCCAAACTGTTCGTCGGATCGAAAAACCGTAAAAAGGAAAAATGTGCGGGAGACAAGGAGAAAATGATGGAAAAATGTAACACCGATTCCGGGGAAAAATCAGGGTGTTCACATGGAAAAAATGTAAAAAAAAGCCCGAAAACGCATGAGTATTAATATTGGAAAATCCGCGCGTCAGAAGGAAGTGCGGAAAGAAGAAAAATTGTGCAGAATAAGGTGTCCAATAACTCTATCACGGAAAAACACAGTTCTGATCAGAATAGGATGCATTCACATGGGAAAAACCTCAAAAAGGGACTCGAAAATTAATACAGGAAGAACCGTGCACTGGAATAGAATACAGTAAAAAGGAAAAATATGCAAAAGAAAGAAATTCACAAGGGTCGCACATCCAAACTCGGTTAGAAAGGAATTAGGAGAGGTTCACGTCGAAAAAACACGAAAATCACACCTGAAAACACTCGGAAAAATTAATAACTAAAAATCTGGCAGTCGGAAGAGGGGGGAGGAAAAAGGAAAAAGTGGGGGAAAAGCAGGCAGGACACGGCTGTCAAATCAAACTAGATTTTTTGTGAAAATAGGGTAGGTTCACATGGAAAAATGTGAAAAATAGACACAAAAATGACCCAAAGACCCGCAAAAATTAATAACGGATAAACCATGCGTTCGAATGATACGGAGTCAGAAGGAAAAATTTCAGGGAAAAGGGGTAGGACAAGGCTAGCACATCAGATTAGGGTTCTGAAGTAATGAAGACGCGTTCACATGGAAGATCCATTTTACGGGAATTGCTTCAAAAATTAATAACTGTAGAGCCGTCTGTCGGAACAGGGGTTGGTAAAAAGAAAAAATGGGCAATTCGAAGGGACAAACAGGACTGTAAGGTTTGATGTGATGCTCTGTGAACGTAGGGTGCGTTTGCATGAATGAATCACAAAACAAAGAATAAAGGCAAACGAACAAGGAACAACTCCGAGGACAAGGTGAAATAGAACGGAAGAGTGGGGAAGGGACCCCAGAAGGGTAAAATGAAGTCATGGCATGGATGCCTGATCATAGTAGGGTATATGCATGGGGGTGTGCAACATAGACGCGCAAGGACGCGTCCCCACACTTAAAACCTTAGCAGGAAGGGTAAACCGAACATCAAGGACCTAGTACCACACATCAAACCAACCACAACGTCCCCACACTTAAGACATGACCTTTACTGAAAAACAGAAGATGTAGGGTTAGAAACACTTGGCCCATATTGCCAAGGAGGAATGTCGACTATCGAGGTTACATCTTGTATCATTGTCGGCTCTGCAGGAGGTATCAATTAGGTATTGTCACAACACATGTTCTTCGTCCTTTGTGGCAGGGACCACGCGGTAGCACTCGAAGATAGTTGGTTGAAGGAATCATAGGAAATTCATCAATGACGAGGGATATTGCAATCAACTTACGATCACTCAAATGGAATGAAAGAACAGTCACTCGCCCCATTAGTAACATCACTCGAGAAAATAATAATGAAACCCAGAGCTCACACCCGGTTGAGGAATCGACAAAGAGATGGTGTAGAAAGAGTATGCCAGGGTACACATTTGATGGTGCATCAGTGCGTCGAACCCGTATGGCATAAGTGCAAGGAGAAAGGCCAAGGAGCCTTGTAGTGCAGTGTACAGAATTGAATGACGTGTCCTGTGCTTATGGCAAAGACCCAGCCCAGCCTGTGGGTGTATAGGGAAACAGAAACTGACTCCAATGGTCGCAACATCCCTCAATCCTCACCTCTCAATAATTGATTGAAGAAACACCACTCACACTCAGCCCACCCTTTATCTCACGCTCTGTTGAAAGATACAGAGGGCAACCCATTCCTAAAACCCATTGATGTAACCCTCACTGTCACTTGTGCAGAGGTTGTATGCCTTGTACTCATCCCGTGCATTGAGAGGCCCATCACGTGCATGCAACACTCTGTTCACATATCTCACCTCTCATTTGATTTGAAGGGAAAGACTTGTCACTCACCCCACCCTCTGTCTCACACTCTGATAGATACAGAGGGTAGCCCATACTCACGTCCCCATCCTGTTAGGATGAAAGCTCACATCACTCAAGGGGTTGGTGATGAAGATCAAGTTGGCTATTGTTGTCATCAAGATCTTGAAGATGAGGCATACCCAGGGAGGCAGCCAACAAGTCTGGTACTTTAATGATTTGTAAGAAATGTCATCTGCTAACAAGGACAGACGGACTGATATTACAGAGACAGCGCACCAAGAGAGGTGGCTTAAAATTACTTTCTGAAGAGGTTCTACTGGTGAGTCAGCTATCCTAAACTACGGGGAGTTACCACCTTTTCCACTATCAGTTTCCCGCCCAAGGGTGTTTCCACCTTTTGGTGGAACGAGGCCTGTTATAATAGGGAATTTCTTCCTTTTCTCCCATAACAGTTTCGTTTATTTATTTATTTATTTTTATTTTTTTGTTTTCCTTTTTTTTCGTTTAAGAAAGAAAATGGTAGAAATACCATATGTCAGGATTAATCTCGCCATCGTTGTTGGATCAGATAAGAAGAGAACAAGGTCGGGTGGAGAGGTATTTGTGAGAGACTAGCAGAACGAGACCGCCTCATGAGGAGAATCATAAGGGCTATTAGAAGCATGACGAGAAGGACAATGCGATGCCCAAAAGGGAAAGGGTAGGTCGATTGTCAAGATCCCCAGGGAGAAAAGTACATCTTTAGGCGATAGCCATTGATCACGAAGGGATCATCAGAGGCATCAACGGTTTGCACCTGAACTGAGCCGTTAGGATTGACAGCAAGTACCTTATATGGGCCCATCCACCGTTGTTGCAGCTTGCCAGGAAACTTGCCAAATCTCGAATCATAGGCTAGGACAAGATCACCTTCTTTGAACTCCTTGTGCTTGATGAAACTATCATGATAGGCCTTGCATCACGCTTGAGTGGTTTCCATGCATTGTAGGGCCATCCGCCGTATCTCATCCAAGCATTCCAAGTACAGGAGGCGGCGTTGAAGTGACTCATAATCTCCCAAGCTTTCTTTAACTGCCACTCGCAAAGAGGGCAAGCCCAGTTCAATAGGGAAGACGACTTATGTACCATACACTAACTGGAAAGGGGTTTGTAGTTGCCTTATGGGAGGTTCTGTATGCCCAGAGGGCCTCTGTAAGTCGATCGTCCCAGTCCCGACGATGTGAGGCAATCATTCTTGTCAGGATCGAGTAGAGGATGTGATTGGTAACTTCAACTTGACCATTGGCTCTAGGGTAGTAAGGAGTGGACTTGCGATGGCGGATCTTATATAGTTCCGTCAGCTCCTCCATAAATTTTTTACAAGTAGAACTAGTTTAGTTCTTGTTTCATTGTTTCATTTCACACTTTTTCTCTTCACCTCTTTATATCCACCACATCCCTCCTACCTGCTACGATGGATGCTCGCACACACTTTGATGAGTGGATCCACGAGACTATCTTTGCCAACCAAGGTGATGAGATATTCCAGGTTTTTTGTAAGAGATTCAACCTTGAAAGTGTGCTCTCATCGCTAGACCCCCCCTTCAGGTTTTGGAAGACTTTGTGAGCACCATTGCTACATGCACATACTCCATCGAGGGATCTGACATGACTTGGGTGCCTTTGGAACAACTCATGGTATTTCAGGCAGGGAAGAATCACCAAAAAGTGGTGAATAGGTGTCCGACCCATGTGGATCCTTCGCATAGAGTATGCACTGCTCCCATTGGAAGTGCACCAGGTACATCACCTTTAAATCTCATGGAGTGTGATTGTGCATTGGCAATTTACCTCCTTGCATTGGATACACCCCTAGAGAAGGAGAGGGATGAAGATACAACTCCAAGGTTGTTTCTATCACATACACGGGAGAAGAAGCGATTGAAGAGCTCATGAATTTTGAAGAGGAACATTGAGTGGTGGCAATGCAAGGGTTGGCTCTCATGGTGCCATCTTCTTCAGAACAGCCACAAGTCGACAAACCTAACCTTGCTGACACCCATTGAAGTAGATGTTGTACAATTTTTGCTTCTATCAGATGTACTGCAATACTTGGAAATAAAGGAAGAAGAGTCTTTTTCTATCCTAGTTAGGGATTCAATGGAAGACCTGATTGATTATGATTACATGGATGTGCATCCAACAATGGCAGAGATTGGAAGATATAATGGCACAAGCTTAGATACTGTGAGTGCGATCATAGCAGCACAAGAGCATATTACCTTGGCTGAAGAAGATTACCTTATGCCAGATGTTGAATTTGAAGCACTGCAGCAT
The DNA here is from genome assembly GCF_053477565.2 of Lygodium microphyllum. NCBI lineage: Eukaryota > Viridiplantae > Streptophyta > Polypodiopsida > Schizaeales > Lygodiaceae > Lygodium > Lygodium microphyllum. Next base: position 81,377,759 of record NC_141146.1, on the reverse strand, counting down.
GATTTGTTCATACCACGGCCCCAACTTCCTACCAAGGAGTTTGTAGATCCCTCTGCCCAAAGAGGTTCCTCCCGGACACACGAGGAAATGAAGATACAAGATGATCTCGAGAAGGTGAGATTTCTAACTACCATATATTTTTATGCAATGAAACTTGATGGTAGGGTTTGTCAGGCCCCAGACGCTAGCCTTCGGACAAGGAAGTTGCACGCATCATTTTTTACCAAGATTTCACCGGTGGACTTCGGGGGACCTGACACATCCTACTATTAAGTTTAATCGCTTTTTGATAACTCTAGGTTAGTTGCTAAATATATTGTTTGATTTGACTTTATCATTCAAGACATACTGTATATAGATGAGTTTGCATCAAGGCAAGGAGGAGCTCGACATGCGGATCGACGGAAGAATTCAGCTCTGAAGGAGTATATTGGTAACATTGTTGCAAATTTGGTGGTCTTCCATAAGAAATGCTCACCAGGAGGTCAAGAAATAATCATGAAAATTCAAGCTTTGACCAAGTTTGGACCTTTTCAAGCGATATCTGTGACATCTAGCTTGGAGAAGGTGGTGCTAATTAAGCAGTCAAAGCTTCTTTACTTGTTTGACCAAAGGTGTGGTGAAGCAATGTATGTAGCTAGGTGGTCAAAAGCAAGGAAAGTGGGTCCAGATGCCAAACTTCGGACCAGGGGTCTGTAGGCATTTTTTTTATAAAAAAAATAATTTGGGCTCTTGGCCACCTAACGAGTACGCCTATGAAATTTCATAGCATTCCGATACAGTTTAGTATTTTAAAAATTATCCCACACCAAAATTATGGATGGATTGATAATTGAGAAATCAACATCTCGACTAATGGCCCTTCGAAACTTCATACCACATAGACTATATAGAGGCATCAGGAGTAAAGTCTACAACAAGAAATGGTAAATTTTTGCATGTTATTCCTATTGAAATTGACAGTGGTAACAAAAACTATAAGTAAGAATTGAAAATACAGCAAAGATGCATAGTCAAAGTTGAGAGTGAAGAACAAGTGTAAAATTTTAATTCATATTTTAAGGACGTATACAATAGTTTTACACTGGGACATAGTCATATGTCCAATGCACGAGGATAACACTATGAAAAAAAAGATAACATTACAAACTGTGTTCATTCCATTGGAATGAATGCATCCTTCACTGCTTGAAGATTTCCTTCAAGTTGGAAGTCCTTGGGAGTTACAGTGATGCGCTTCTCATGTATTGCACAACGTTGAGCATGAGTCATCAAGTCAAATAAAAAGGCCTCTATGGCACACTATAGAGCATGAAGACATTCTTTTGTGAAGCGATCAGGTCTAACCTGACCTTGTGCCAAAAACCACCTCCTGCTTTCTGTGCAATAGAGGTCTTGCACAATCTTGCGAACAAGTCTCAAGAAGCTCGCCTTCGGAATGATGAGATCAAAAGAGCGTTGATACATTCTAATTTCTCTCGAGGCCACTATACTTGGCTTCCACTTGCGTTTCTTGTGGGGGTACTGAGAAGGACCCTTGTGAGGGTGGCTTAAGGAAGGTGGATTAGGTTGAGAAGGGGGTGCATTTGAGCTAATAGATGCTCCAAGGGGCTAAACACGATATGGGGCTCTTAGCGGAAGCGTATTTGCAACTACCTTAAACCTAGACATCTTTCCTGCACAAGAGATGTGAGAACTCAATGAATAATATAGAAAGTAAAACCCTCTTTTATATAACCCTAAATTGTGAGACTCATTCACATAGATGCACACTCTCTCTTTCTCTCTTAAGCTATGAATTGCTTTCACACTGACTCACATTGTCCATCTTACTATCTTAGCTCTCTTCAAACCCATTTACTGCCTTGTGGAAGCCTTTTTTCTAGCCACTTGGCATGGTTTTCTTTGGCACTTGAGGCTTCATAATGCACTCTTTTAGTGACACGATGTGATTCCATCATGTCTACAACCGATTGATCCGCACTTTCATTTGCTCCCTTTTGCGAGAGTTTAGCTTCATTCGTTACTATAATCCTATACCACCAAGATAGCAATTGGATCATTGGATTGCTACCATTCACCCCTCCACCATGATCAGTTTTTCTTTGGTATGCACCATGCACTGTCCAATGTGAATTTTTCATCCCTTGTGTGGATCAAATTCTGATGCTTCCCTTTTCTGCAAAGTATGGCCCATGTGCCTTAAGAATATGCTACAAAGACACATATCACACATGAGTAAAACCATACTCAATAGTTTATACAATTCATACAAATTTAAAATGTTAACTTAGTGCACACTATGTAATGTGTGATAGAGCTTTTGCCCCATGCTTCGACCATATTTTCGTAGAAGCTATGCATAGCATTGATAAATTCTTGCTTATCTTCATTGTTAAACACCATCTTGCAAAGCAAGGGAGCCAATTTGTTAAGACTTATCCAAACCTTAGCTTTGGCCAATCTTGTTTTTCCTCCATTACTTTGATCAAGAACTGCAAAATGTAACTTTTTCCACCCATCGTAGTCCTACGGCCTACGAACCATGACATTCCCTTCCTCATTGATGGGTACTGAGAGAAACTTCCTAGCCTTTTCTCCTCCAAAGCAAGGCTTTTTTGGCAAGTTACTAGATTTTCATGATCTCTTCTCATCTTTTTCAATTGTCACTTGATGCTTGTGTAGCCCAATTTTTGATAGCACTCGCTCCACATCCTACACGTTGCAATGGCTTCTTTTTCTGGTTGCATCCTATAAGCAAAGAAAATGTATTTATATACAAGTTTCTCCATGATTCTGACAAAAGCATACAATGAAAAAATATGAATACGATCCAAGAGAATGTTGAAGATGGGCTTCCAAGTGGGATCTTCTCTATTGCACATATGTGCAGCACTTGTCACCTTTTGCCAGTTCTTCTTTCCGTCCTTTCCTTCCACCCTCTCTATCAAGCAATATAGGCATGAATTCTTTGTAGTTGCACCATTGGGTATTCCACACATGCATTTTAAAGTTTTCAAGTTTCCTGCAAGATGCCATTCAAGCAAGTATTGACCATACCCTTCAACCGAGAGCACCTCACCATGTTCCTGACAATCGATAATGCTTGGAATGCTTGTGTGTATAAAGAATAGTTGCAGCACCTCAACTATTTCCTTAGGAACTTCAAATGCAGTGAGCCACCATACATGGCGCTCAGATTCAACACTAAAGCTCCCTGGTTTGTTCTTGTCAAATTGTAAAGATCTATTCATCAGAGTTACACTAATTCTTTCAAGAATTACTCCTTTAACAACCTCACTTTCATCTAATTTTATAACAAACTGCAATTTACCATTACATTTCTCAACAGACATTGTAGTACATTACCATTGTCCATTGCACCTTGTTTAAATCTAGATACTAATTGTTGAGTTTGGTGAACTTCATCTCATATGCATTTTTGGTCCCAACCTTTAGTGTTTCCACACATTGAACATGCATGGGATCTCCTATCAACTCCAAAACCTTTGTATTAAGTTATCGTCGGGCCTCTATTAACTTTGAAGGTTGAGAAAGAGACATGCTTCTATTTCTCTTCAGCACATGACCAAACCCAGCCTTCACACCTTTGAATATCTTTGAGTAAGTCGTTGTGCTAATACTGGCCCTGTCACAATAGATTGTGCATCCACAGCTGAGAACTCATTTGACACATCTTTTAATGTGCACTCAATAACCTTTTCCTTCATAGTCTTAAACTTAGGATTGCTCAAAGTGTTTTTCAATGTACTTGCCTTGAGCAATCTACTAATACATGATCCAACCTCACCCTCACCTAAGTTCTCTTTTTGAGCTACCTTATATGCTTTGATATGTCACTTCCACTGGCCACTATTCACAATTAACTCATTGATTGGCTTCTTCTTTCATTTGCGCTCCTGTGTTAGCTTGTTGTTGATCTTTCTCAAGTCATCCAATTGTGCCTTTGCCTCCTTATATGAGATACCAATGTCATGGATAGTGTCCTGCATTAAAATAATTTGATTGTTTTCTTGAATTATAGTGTCTTTTAGCTGTACCACTTGTCCTATGAGTTGTTGTATATGAAGTTGATGTGCAACGATCACATCATGGCAAATTTTTATGGTTGGCAAGTTGTAAATACTTTGAAAAGTTGATCATTGAGCCGCCTAGTATAACCAAGTAACCCATTTTCACCCTCGCACACATACCTCAGTAAATTTGTGATTCCTTAGAAAGTTGAAGGTCTATTGTTTAAGGGGTCAATTGGGTAGATTCCCCCATCAACCCACAAATCCACATGTTTCAATCCCATTTTCCTATAACTCTGCAAAACCTGAGCGTTGACACTAGTACGCTAGGTTCTTTTGAATAATGGGGTATATTCAATCTCTACCTCAATATGCAACTCCTTTCATGTATTCATTTCACTATTAATAGAAATGGGGAGCCTACTTGGTTGTCAGAAGAGGTAGAGTGGAGATGCACAGAGAGGCACACAAAGGTGCCAAGGGAAAGGAGGGTGTAAGTAATTCACTATGTTAATGAAGGTTGCATAAACACAGAGAAGAGGTCACAATAGAGCCATGAGAGAGTATAGATATGGGGGAAAATAACTCAGAGAGTAGGGATGTCCAAGACTTTTCATATTTTAGATATTTCTATTTTGCCTCCAAAAACATCTCCAAAAAACACAAAATTTGACCAGTTGGTTTGTTTTTTGACCAAAAGCTAAGATATAAAAATTCCCCAAAATATCTCAAAAGGAACTTTCAAAATTTAATTTTCCTTGTTTTTGATTAAAAAAGCAATTACCTCATATCTATTAATCATTTTGCATTGAAAACGAAGCACCACACTCCCGTAACTCTCCTTTTTCAATATAAAATTTGGTTGAAAAAGACTTCTTCAATGCGGAGAGAGAAGGAATCTGAGTATATCTTTGTAGATAATATAAAAAAGGAAAAATGAGATTGCAAAAGTGGAGATAAAGGAGGATTATTTTACTATTCTTCTCTCCTCTTTTCCTTGTTTTAATGAGGAGAGACGGGGGGACTAAAAGTCCCATTTGTGAGTTCATTTTTTTCCTTATGCATGAACTGACGAATCAGCCCCATTGCATAACATAAGTCAGGCCGGGTAACAGTCAAGTATATCAAGTTGCCCACCATCTATCGATACATGGTTAAATTTTCCCAACATCAATCTGTAGCTTGGCATTCTAATCAAGAGGTGTCTCCATAGGCTTGCATTCAGCCATACCATACTTCTGTAACATGTCATGAGCATACTGCTTTTGTAGCAGCCATATAACTTGAGGTGTAGAGATTGCCTCAATTCCAAGAAAATACTTCAGCTCACTAAGGTCTTTGACTTTGAATTCAGCCTATAAACATGATTTAATATTAGCAATGTCCTCTTTATCATCTCCAGTGATGATAAGATCATCTACATAAACCAAGGTCTTCTACATAAACCACTAGAAACACATATCCATGATCTATCTTCTTCATGAATAGACTATGATCTACATCACCCAATCTAAATCCATGTTACTGTAAAAAAACTGCTAATCCGAGCATTTTAGTATGTAAAGCCAAGTGTACATGCTAAAAGCATCAATGAAAGATACATAGTAACGAGCACCACCAAACGAAGCATTATGAGACGGACCCCATACATCTAAATGTACCAACTGCAAGGGTCATGAGATATTTCGTACATGTCTCATAAATGGAAACCGTGCCTACTTTCCAAACTAACATGCATCGCATATATCTCCAAAGTCATGATACATAAACTAGGCAATTCAAGTACAATCTCCTTCTGCCGCATAGATTTCAGCATTTTTACATTCACATGGCCAATTTGCTTATGCCATATCTCAAACATCCCGTATAGCACCACCATCATGTGCAAACATGGCTGCTTTCAATTCTAGAATTGGTGCATCAAGAGTAAATCTTCTGCCATCTCGTTGGCCTCTAGCAATTAATTTGCATCCATTACTATATGTGGAGTAGTGCATGCAAGGATTTTATATTCTGGATGATGAAGATATGCTGGATTTTGATTTGCAAGGATTTGAAGACTATGCCTTGGAAGTTATTAGTTGTGTTCCGAATGATATTATCAATGACAATTGTAAAAGCCTCTCATTGTTTATAAATTGTTTTTTCTTTGTTTGAACTGGAATGAGTTAGAAATATAAGAAGTTTGAGGGATTTTTATTATTTGGTAATTACTGGTTTGGTGTTATTGTTTGGCAATTATTGGTCACAAGGATGGTGAATTTCCATGGGAGATTGGATGAAGATGTTGATGCTTGGGTTGATTATGTGAAGTAGTGCATGTAAGGATTTTATATTGTGGATGATGAAGATACAGTGAATTTTGATTTGCAAGGATTTGAAGAATATGCCTCAGAAGTTATTAGTTGTGTTCTCGATGATATTATTAGCAATTGGAAAAGCCTCTCATTGTTTATATAGAGTTTTTTCCTTGTTCGAGATTTGGCATGAGTGATTAGACATATAGGAAGTTTTAGGGATTGTACCAACTTTGATTCAATGACATTAGAGTGACGGGATGCTATTATGATAATTACATGGATGTATTGGGTCTAATTTGGTGAAAAGTACAAGATTTGGCTATGAGATATATCACAAAAGTAGTGATCAGTATGGTGAAGGGAAGGCATGCATGTATGAAGATGAGAGGGAAGGACGTACATCAATAGATTATTCTTTTGTTATAGAGAAAGCTCAAATTTTTATAATTATTACTATCTTTGATAGTGAGATAGAAGAGGGGAGGGCTTCCATGAATCCCTTACATCTTGTGGTTATATAGGAGGTGTTACTAACTTTGGTTTGGACTCCTTGGTTTGTGAGGAGGATTTTTTTGTTTCTTCTGGATTTGTGACGTGTTGAGTGATGTAGTTAGTCATCATGATGAGGGCATCCATGATGATTGTGGTGATGTTTCTAGTATTGTAGATGGTGATGAGTTGGCTGTAGAGATGGTTAACAAAGAAAGTAAACTAGAGTATCTATCATGTATGCTAGAGGATGAAGGAATTCTTGATGAGGACTCTATAGAGCTGTATGATGTTTCTTGTATTAAAAAGATGTTTTTGGATATTTTGGGAAGTGATGATGATGATGATCTTGTTGTATGCCAAGAGCTAATGCAAAGTTATGTGCATGGAGTAGAAGTTCTACTTCTTATATTTTCCTCTACTTTTGATAAAGATATGTTTTATGACTTGTACTTGTAGGGTATGCTTTTTCTAATGACTATAAAAATGGTAGTTTTAGAGAAGAACTTGATATGGATGTTTCTTGTGGAGGCTCTCATCTGTTGGACTATGCATAAGAGGATGGTCAAAAGGATGCTTATATTATGCTTATGTTGGAAAGGGTAGTTAGGATGTGTCTATAAAAGAGGACTAAAGTATGATGATAAAGGAGGCTATTTCTAGTATTTGGCAAAGTATTTATTGGATGTATGTAGAAATGTGTGGTGTCTAAGGTATCAAGGAAGACTACATGGTGAAGTCATTGAAATTTCTTCTTGATGAGGAAGTAGTATGGGATTTGAGGTGTGTTTATATCTATTGCTTTATGGAATCGAGGTCAAGGATAGCAATTATACTTATTGGTATGCCTACAATGATGCCAATTCTTGAATTTCTTATTTGGATGCATACATATGTTTGAAAACTTTGCAGGTTTTGAGAAAGTGGTTTTTGAGTTTGAAGGCAAGTATTGGTGATAGCAAGATGACGATGCAACTTTTGCGGGCATGTTTTTTATGGATCATTATACTTGGGATATCAAGTTGGAGACCTCATATGCATGTGGATTATATGGTTTTTCTATGTTTTCTTTAGGCCTATGGAAGTATCTTACATGGAATGGTGAGGATGTTATCTATGTGTTTGATCCATGGATTCAGTCTCAGTATGCTTTACATGGAAGTTTGATGAGATTAGAATTATCTTTGTATTTGATCTAGGTACTTAGAAGATTTTTCTTATTGATTAGTATGATGAGAGTGGCATAATTTTCATCTTTGATCCAGCTTGACCACTACACATGAATTTTTGTGGACTTGGGGGAGGGCTAAATATGTCACCTGTTTTTGCAATAGCTCAATCTATCTCACATAAGTTAGAAGCTACATCTAGGTGAAGTGGAGCAAGCACAAAGTAGCATGTAGGTTGGGCATAAGTAATTCTTTTTTCAAAGATTTAGCAAATTGATAAATATGATAGCTTACATTTGCATGACTCAAAATCTTTAGTAGTCATGAAATTGAGATCATAATGCAGTGGAATCTACTCGAATAGTAAGGGAACTCGATCTTCATATAGATTTTGAATAGTAGTTTTAAATTTATACAGGATTGGATATTTCATGAATGTTTGGGCATGAGAATGTATTTAAGGCTTCATTATTCTTTTTAATTGGAAAAGAAGAACATACATTGAAGAGCTTTAGGGAAAAGTAATCAAGGCGGTTCAAAAGAAAAAAGCTTTTTGAAAATGCAAGCTTTGTGAAATGCAAGTTTCATTCTATTCAAGGGAGGCAATTTAATAGCAAGAAGGTGGCCGTATTGGGGGGGGGGGGGGCTCTGTGGATGTGCATAGGAATCCAGTAGTCTATTGTGATCCTGGAGCCGGGGGGGGGGGGGAATGAGGCATGGCTATTGGATGTGTTTTTCTGAAGAGGATCTAGAGCTACTAGTCGACATGATCTATGGTTAAAGTTACCAATGTTAGAGGGGTCGATAGGTAATTAGTTTGCTGACAAGGAGGGCTCGTTGAGGATCCTACGTAACCATGCTCAACAAAGGTGACAACATAAATTGAGGAAGCAGTGTGTAATAGGAGACTTGCCTATAGTTTATGTCAAGACCTATGGTTACATCTTTTTGGTGTTGTTCATTATATGCAAATGCTAATTTTGAGTAGGAGTGAAGATTAGAAAATCTGAGACAACGATAATCATTGAAGTAGTATGCAACGTCTTTGAATGTTATAATCATCATACCATGGGGATGCGATGAAGGAGAGGGGCTTTGCATGACAAAGACCAAGTATTACAGTGGGCTTATGGAGTGGATGGGCTGGCTGCATGTCATGCTCTAAATATTAGATAGAACTTGTATTTTTTTCAAAAGAAGCTTATAGAGATGTAAATTTTCTACCATATTACAAGATAAGAGAGCTCTTAGTCGTTATCCTCTTTTTTTTTTCATATGGTTTGAGAAAGGTCAATTTGGAGGCCTTGAGATTTGCTTTTGTCAAGATGCATTATTTGTGAGTTAAGGGTTTCCTAGATATTTTGTTGCTTCATGGAGGGTGAGATCCTTTGTACCTTTGATGCACTTAATTTTCTTGAAAAAAATTTGAGAAGGTGATGTTTCGGATGCTTCATAATAGATATGCTTTTGAAACTACATGGCTTGACTTTGCATAGCTTCCCCATTGACAAAAGTTTGGGATATTAGTTGGGTGGCTAGGTTGTATTGTAGAGGAAACAATTACAAGTTGATGTGCTCTTTGAGTCATGGAGGCTATTTTCAAAATTTTCTGACCCAATTGTGAGCTATTTTGAGCTTAGCACTAGGCCATGAACCTATACTAGTGCTCCTTTCTCTTGTGCCTTTGAGGAAAAAGAAATTGGTATCCCAGCATTTGTACACGTAATAAAATCTATCAAAATCGTAATTGATTGGAACAAATCAAAAAAGAAATTAGCATCAATATTGGGAAAAAAATGAAAAGATTGTGTGAGGGGATTATCCTCAATCACCACTTGTGATACAACATGTATTCTTTTTCCTCAAGGAAATATGCAACAAATACATACTTTTTAGCTTTTGGCCCCAACTTTTCTTTGAACTCATTTGGCACATGTATATATGCAATGTATCCCGAGGGGGTCAAAATTGTAATAAATATAATACCCTTTCTTTTCAACTCACGTGGTATCTTACATGTGCTATAAGGTGGATCCCCTAGGAATGTATCAAAATACTTTAACATGTGAAAATTTTGATTTCTTGCCAATAAGCTTCTCCTCTAGTATCACATCATGTACTATAGCAGTAGGAATCTTGTTCATAATACACATAGTTGTAGAGATAGCTTTAGCCTAATAACAGTGAGGCATGTTCTTTTTAACCATCAAAGCTCATTCAATTTTTGCAACATGGATGTTCTTTCTTTCAATAACACCATTTTGTTGTGGAGTATACCTACACATAAATTACCTTTGAATTCCATGTTGTCTTATGAAATTAATGAATGCATTGGTGATGCCAGGAGGCATATTCCACGGTGGATTCCATGAGGTTTTGCGATGGATTTCGTAAAATTATATTTGTTGTCGGGGCTCATACACAAGGTGGATTCGTTGTGCGAAAAGTTGATGGGGACGCCTGTCCTTTTCGGGCATCTCGTTAATTTAATGTGCAAGTGGGTGATTCCATAGGGGGTGATTCCGCAAAATACATATTTAAATTAATGGACATTTATGAGTTTAGAGTGCGCACTCGTAATAAATTAAGGTTAGGACTGAGTTCTAACCAATTTATTTATTTTATAGTTGAAGACTGCTAGGTATTCACTTTTGTCGGTTTAATTTTATTATTTTCTAACAATTGTGAATGCTTCAGTTGATGTTCTGAGCAGGCAGCGGTGGTGTTGGAAAGCACTAGGCGATAGCGTGTATTCAAGTTATTTAGAAGAAATTATCATTTTTTATGGGCATGCATCTTAGGCGTGGCGCCAATATTTATTTTGACGCGCTTATTTATTGAAGCGCTTGACATATATTTATTATTTTGTATATGCATGGGTGCACGATTTAAATATTTGTTATTGGACATTGTATTTGGGCACAACCCAACTCTTTGGACGCCCAACCGCTTTATTCTTTATTTGGACAAAAGCAAACACAAAAGCTAAAGCATGCTAATTGTAAATTGGGCTATTTTTTAGCTTGGAGATGAATAATATATTAAATATATGCTTTGTTGAGTACTCACACAACGCATGGGGGGAGATTGTACCCAATTGGTCTTTTGCTTCATGTCGTGCAAGTCTTCTCTCTTGTTTTTTGTGAAAAAGTAGAGTTCTTTTGTTCTTGGGGACCTTCTAGCACTCGCTACGTATGCATACATCATCCGATCTATGTACCAGTAGTATCAAAATGAAGCTGAGATCGAGGGCTTCCAATCACTCACAATCTCGTGCGAAGGCCAAGCTTCTGGAACGATCAAGCTCTACAGTCACTCTCATGGCAATCCATCGATATCAGCGTGTTCCTTGTTGCAGTAAAGAACCCTTGCTATGCTCTTGGATCGGGAAGGACTAGCCTCTACAGGAGGCGGAGGACCACCCGGGAAGCTCCTTCATCAAGACGTTTTTCTCAGACAAGCAGATAAGCCATTTTCTTTTGTTTGGGAATTATAAATCTTGATAAGCTTTATAAAAAGCTTAAGCCACAAAGATTCCACAATCGGCGGTGGCAGCATGTATTGATCGCTGCCGTCGCCGTTCAAAAGCTACCGTTGTCCTAAAAAACCCACAACTAAAGTTAAAATTTCTATTATCTAAAGCCTAAAGCTTTTTAGCTTCACTAAGGCTCAAACATTCAATTCCAATCTTTACTATAGAAGTTGTTTACACTACAATACTTCTGAACCAGTTTCATAGTTCATGTAAGCCTCTATTCACACCCATGCAATGACAGAGATAATATCCAACAAGAAGATTGCTATACATAGTCACACGGACAAAGTATACACTTGGAAGAAGACCGTGACATCAACTTCAACATTTGCAAAGAAGAAATATTGCAAAAAGATATTTTTTAAAAAAGAAAAAAAATCTCGGTAAACCCGACTTTGAGCTACACTCATCCCGCTAACAAGATCTCGAGTGTGTGAAGTTGTTTGAAGTTTTGCAGGATGTCCGATCAAACCATGGAAGATTTTATGGCCAAAGGAGATTTATCGGAACCAACGATGGACCAAAATCTAGACCTAATCATGATGCAGCTTCAAGAGAAATGAAGAGCACGTCAAACTTTGCAAGCTCAATTGGCCAGTCTGCAACAATCTACTGTCGACCAAGATGGACCGCAATCTGAAGATATTATACGATGTACGATCAATGCGACACTTAAAGCGCAATCTATTTGGAAAGAAACAAATATAAGTAAAAGAAATTTCAAATTTTGTACTTTCAATGGTTCACGCAATGGAAAGACTGTACTTGCTTTTATCAACGAATTTGATGATTATTTCCATGAAGAATAGTATGTTGAGAAAGACAAAATTAAGTGTGTCACTAATCATTTAGTGGACAGAGCATCCCTATGGTGGACTGTTGTTTGCAAAAGCATTGATTGTCCTACTACTTGGGAGACTTTCCAAAAGAAATTTTTGCATACTTTTCTTCCATCACAATTCCACGAAAAAACAATCAAAAAGTTGGATCATGAGCCTATTTAGCAATATATCGAGCATTTTTGGAATGCTTTATTAAACTTTGAATGCTCAAAGATGTACCTGAGGCAACCCATAAATGCAAGTTTATGTCTAGCTTACTTGGTCATTTTTATGAGGAGGTGAACATGTTCAAGCCAACGACTCTCAAAGATGCAATTTCCTTGGCCCATGATGCTAAAGACAAATTTTCAAGATGAGAGAAGCAATCACAACAATTCCCAACTAATGGTAACTTTGGTTCAAAATAATTCAATTCTAATTTTTGAAGATTCAATCAAAATCATTTCCTTCAATCTTCATTTCATAAATCTTGGACACAACCCCCTACTTTACCATCAAACAAAAATCCAAATCCTAAGCCATCTTTCCAGCCAAATCCCTACATTCCTAAACTTCCTGCTATTACCAATTTAAATGTGTCTAAGGCCAAATCCATAGTCTATTACAAATGCCATCAACCTGGACATCTAGTGGCAAATTGTCAATCCAAAAGGCCAACTATTCACATCAACTATTTGGGAGTGACAGAAGATGAAGACCATGAAGAAATGCCAGATTTCACGGAAGTTGATGACGATATCGGTACTACTTCAAATACTTAATTTACCAAGTATGCCAAATTCTCATTCTTTCTTAACGATGAAATGTCTTGTGCATGGTAGAGAAAAGAGTGTTTTACATGATGATGAGAGCACACACGATTTTATTTCTGCAAAATTAGTCAAAGAATTGAATTTACATATTGTTTCCACTCATTATCACATCAAGGTTGCATTCTTAGGCACTTGATACAATGGAACACAAGAAGTGCATGACTTAGAAATTAAAATTGGTGATTATGTTGAACGTAGAAATTTTCTTAGTTGTGCCTTTGCAATCTAGTGACATTATTTTAGGAATGCCTTGGCGTCATCAGTATAATCCCGATATAGATTATTCCATGCATTCAATGAAGATTCATTCTAATGGGAAACAAATCGCATTGCATGGTATGCACACTTTTGATAAATTTCCATTGCTTAGCCATACACAAACTAAACATGCATTACGAAAAGGTAGAAAATCCTACTTAATATGGGTGAATGAAATTGAAGTTAAAGAAAATCATATGCATCCTAGGCACGCACAATTTCTTTCACAATTTGAAGATTGTTTTGATGTTGACTTAGCACCTTGCTTACCACCTATACATCTCGAAAATCACAAAATGGACCTAATTCCTAGATCACAACCACCATGTAAAGCATCTTATAGACATAACCAAATTGAACAGAAAGAAATTCAAGTCCAAGTTGAAGAATTGTTAACCCGAGGTCTCATTAGACCTAGTAGCTCTCCATTTGGTGTCCCTATCCTATTAGTGAAGAAGAAAAATAATACCTATAGGATGTGCATTGATTATTGTGCCCTAAATAAGATCACTATTAGGAATAGATATTCGATCCCTAGGGTAGATGATCTTATGGACAAACTACAAGGGTCTACAATATTTAGCAAGATAGATATTAAATCTGAATACCATCAAGTACGATTGGACACATCTCATATTTTCAAAACTGCATTTAGAGAAAAATTTGGACACTATGAGTTCCTTATTATGCCTTTTGGTTTAACTAATGCACCAACCACATTCAGTTGTATGATGAATCGCATATTTTTGAAGCATCAGCATTGTGTCATTGTTTTCTTTGATGACATATTGGTTTTCAGTAAGAATGAACACGAGCATTATGAAAATTTATCTTTGGTTTTCAAATTATTTAAAGAGAATCAATTATATGCTAATCCTAAAAAGAGTGAATTTTTCCAAACGTAAATTGAATATTTAGGACGTAATGTTTCATCTAAAGGTATTAAAGTTGACCCTAAAAAGATAGAAGCAGTTTTGAGTTGGCCGATACCTAAAAATGTGCATGAATTATGTTCTTTCTTAGGTCTTGCTAGCTTTTACAAATAATTTGTGAGAAATTTTTCAATTCTCACATTACCTTTGACAAATTTATTAAAGAAAGGTATTGTGTATCATTGGTCCGAAAATCAGCAAAAGTCCTTTGATTTACTGAAACATGCTTTCACTCATGCTCTTGTATTGCAATTACCTAACTTTAATAGACCATTTTTCCTAGTAGTCAATGACGCTAGTGGATCTGGAATAGGAGTAGTCCTTATGCAAGATTCCCATCCCATAGCCTACTCTAGCTACAAACTTAAACCCTCTGAACTTAAGTATTCTACCTATGATAAGGAATTGCTAGCTGTAGTACAAGCTTTACGTCAATGGAAACACTATTTAATGGGATCTGAATTCATGATCAAAATTGACCAACAAAGTATTAAACATCTTCTTAGTTAGCCACAAATATCTGACAGACACATTAAATGGGTTGCTTTTATTTAAAGTTTTCATCCACTTATCCAATATCAACCCGGAAAAGAAAATGTTGTTGTCGATGCTTTAAGTAGAAGACCGACTATTCATAATATCTCTGTGATATCTTTTGATTCTCTTCTCCCTATGAAAGGTACCTATAACCAAGACCTTAGCTTTCAAGCTAATTGGACTAAATTAGTTGCAAATAACTGGATTCCAATTGATTCATTGTCTTACACTGATGGATTTATGTTTTATGAAAAAATATTATGTGTAAGTGTTCCATTTCGATCATTTGTCTTGCACGAAATTCATTGTCCCCCATATCAAGGCCATAGAGGAATTATTTCTACTTTGCATACACTGATTGAATATTTTTATTGGCCACAGATGGAATCTGATGTTTCTAACTTTGTATCTGAATGTTTAATTTGTCAAAGAGTTAAACGACACCATCGTACAAAATATGGTTTATTAATGCCTTTACCATTTCCAGAACGACCATGGGAGCAGATTTCAATGGAATTTATCACTGGTTTGCCTAACACTAAAGCTAATCATGATATGATTTGGACTATTGTCGATAGGTTTAGCAAACAAGCATATTTCATTCCATGCAAGAAAATGTTAACTATATCTCAAGCTGCTCAATTGTTTTTGAAAATTGTTTTCACTAATCATGGCTTGCCAAAAATTATTATTTTTGACTGTGATTCTAGATTCTACAATAATTTTTTGACTACTTTGTTTGCTAATTTAGGAACAAATATTGATTTTTCATCTGCATTTTGATCCTGAAACAAATAAGTAAACAGAAGCTACAAATAGTACAATTTTATATCTTTTGCATGCATACACAATTTCAAAACCACAAACATGGGATACAGATTTACATTGACTTTAGTTTGCATACAATAATACAACACGCACAGCTACACAGAAAGCACCATTTGAAATCATTTATGGATATAGATTGCCTACACCTGTTACATCATTGTCAAACAAAGTTCAAGCTACTAATGATATTGGTAACGTGCATGCTACTATTTTTTATGAAGTTAAAGATATGATCGCGAAAGCCCAGCAATCATATACAAAACAAGCTAACAAGAAAAGAAAAGCTATGCGTTTCAAAGTTGATGATTATGTTTGGTTACGCATTGAAAAGAGAAGATTACAAAGTGTTGATAAACACCTTGTTGTAAAGTTAGCTCCTAGATTTTATGGACCTTTCAAGATCATTCACAAAATCAATGACAATGCATTTAAACTAGAATTACCACAACACTGTAAAATCCACAACACTTTTTATATTAGTTTGTTACGAACTTTTAGAGGCCAATTACCTGTACACCCTGTCTATGAAAATCCTCCTTTGTTAGAAGAAGAAACTGAAATTCTTGAACGTGAAACTATTCTAAATACTGACTTTATGACCAGTAGAACTGGCCGTAGATATTCTAGATATTTAATTAAGTGTCAGAGAGTGAACTAGAGAGAGAGAAAGAGGAGAGAGAAGATTGTAGAAGAGAGAGAAAGATTGCAGAAAGAGAGAGAAGAAGAGTGACGAGGAGAGAGAAAGATAGAAAAGAAGGAGAAGCATAGAAGCTGTGAGCAAGATTAATGTGTCAAAAAGATATGAAAAATTACATGTCCTCTCCTTTTATACCAATGTCAATGTGACATGGCATAATATCAATATTATTTACACTAAATCCTTATTCCCGGCTTCTTACAATCCATCCCTTCCTAAAAGTCTTTGTCCTCAAAACTAAACCTGGAAGACTAGAAAACGATGGATAGAACAGAGTACTATTCTATTTTTTATAGCTTTATAAATGAAAAATGAATGAAGTATGACCAGCTATATGGACTGAGATTGAAGAACGGAAGTAAGCCTCAGCTATATACATGATTTGGAATACTTCAAAAGTATATGGAGCCATAAAGTCTTCAACAAATAATCTCAAAATAAAGTAGACAGCTTGCAGTGTAAATAGACCCTAGTAGACCAAATCTGCCATAACTTCTAGTAGAAGTGTCCAAATGAGACGTACCATATGTCAAAAAGAAGATCTTGAAGAGTAATCTAAGCCCATGTAGATAGCTTAATTTTGAAAATTAGGCACGATAAAAACTGTTCTAAAACAACATGCTGTCTCGATCCTGTCTCCATCATCACTAGCTCCATAATCAATAGGCTTCAGCCAATGTATCCCTTAAGAAAGGAAACTCATCCAATATAGAATCAAGCCTCCAAGAAGCTTCCTCAGGTGGTAAACCTCTCCATTTGATCAAATATTCCACGATAGAATGATATCAAAGCTTCTTCTCACGCTGACCTATAACAGCCTCTGGGATGTACTGAATAAGACCTTCTTCATCAATAGGTGGCAGCGCATCAACTATATCCACTGGATCACCATAAAAGGGCTTGAGCTGACTAACATGAAAGACATTATGAATCTTTGTGGAAGAGGGAAGCTCTAATCTGTATGCCAAATCTCCAATTCGCTTAAGGATCCAGTAAGGGCCATAAAACCTGTGGGCAAGCTTATTACTAGACCCATCTTTTAATGTAGAGTACTTGGACTTGGGCACCTTTAGTAAAACCAACTCTCCTTCTTGGAACTCTAAAAGCCTCCTCTTCTCATCAGCATACATCTTCATTTGGTCTTGAGCCTTCCTAAGATTCATCTTACATTGCTGAAGAAGGGTCTGCATTATTTCTAACTCTTCCTTTCCATGAGGATTGATCCTTTCATTAAAGATGACTGTGGGTAAGGGCACCTTGTAACCATACAAAGCTTCAAAGGGTGAAACTCTGATACTAGCATGAGTAGAATTGTTATAAGCAAACTCAATCAATTGTAACCAAGAATCCCATGAAGTTTGGACATCATAACAAAAATGGCGAAGATAGTCTCCAACCATTTATTGACTCTTTGTGTTTGTCCATCAGTTTGGGGATGATAAGCCATAGATGGAGCCAATTTGGTACCCATAGATGTAAATAGTGCCTACCAAAAGCTACTCATAAACTTTGAGTCTCTATCATGAACAATCACCTGCAGTAATCCATGTAGTCTAAATATTTGCTCCATAAACTGATTGGCTACTTGAGAAGCAGTAAACTGAATCTTGGTTGGAATAAAATGGGCTGCCTTGGTGAGTCTGTCTATCACCACATATATATTATTCCATCCCTTCTTGGTAGTAGATAAGCCAGTAATGAGATCCATAGTAATATGAGTCCATTTACCTATAGGAACAGGTAATGGCTGTAACAAACCTCCTGGCTTATGAGTGCTATCCTTATTTTGCTGACAAGGCATACACTTCATAACAAAGTCCTTGACATCTTTCCACATTCCTTTCCAATAGAAACTTTTGTTGATCCTGTCATAGGTCTTGAAAACTCCTAAATGTCCAGCTAGAGGTGAAGAATATAGTTCCTTCATAATTTTCTGCGTAAAAGAATAGGTAGAATGAATAACAATCTTGCCTTTTAACCAAATGAGGCCATTTCTAAACTGGTAATGCAAGTTTTCTTCCATAAGACCTTGCTGTAATTTCTAAAAAATATGGCCGAATTCTTCATCCAGAAGATAAGCCTCCTGTAATTCTTCAATCCAATCATTATGCAATTCTGTTATAACTAAAACTTTGCAAGCCCACATACGAGAAAGAGAATCAGCTACTATATTATCTTTGCCCCTTGTATGAGTGATGTAAAAATCATAATTCTATAATGTAGCTACCCAAAGAAATACTTAAGTACACTATGATCACTGTGTACTCTGAATTGGCTGCCATACAAGTAATGGTGCCACTTCTTAATTACATGCAAGATAGCCAACATCTCTTGGTCATAAACATTCATGGCCATTTCTTTATATGTGAGCTTATGGCTCTCAAAGGAAATCACTCCATGCTTCTGTAGCAAAACAGCTCCAATGCCACGGCCACTAGCATCACACTGTATAGTAAATTCTTTGGAAAAGTCCGGGCATACTAAGATAGGAGCAGAGGTAAGGAGTTCCTTTGACTGGTTGAAGCTGCTATCTACAAGAGCATCCCAAAAGAAAACCTCCTTCTTCAACCTATCAGTCAAAGGAGCTAGAATGGCCGCATAATGCTTAATGAATCGGCAATAGAATGAAGATAAACCAAGGAATCCTCTAAGAGAGGTAGTAGTAGTAGGTGTTGGCCAATCTTTTCTACATTGTACCTTCTTGGGATCAGCTTGTATTCCTTTTTCACTGACAATATGTCCCAAGTATTCCACTTGAGTCTGTATGAAAGAACACTTCTTCACCTTAGCAAAAAGCCTATGATGTCTCAATACATTAAAAACCCTCCTCATATGTGCCAAGTGATCCTGTAAAGTCTTGCTGTAGATCAGAATGTCATCAAAGAACACCAAGACAAACTGAAAGAGGAAAGGTTGTAAAATCTTATTCATCATGCTTTGGAAGGTAGCTAGAGCATTTGTAAGCCCAAATGGCATCACTAAGAAATGATAGAGCCCACGATCAGTCCTGAAAGGAGTCTTGACTTCATCACCCTCTCACATGCGAGTCTGATGATACCTTGACCTCAAGTCAATCTTCATAAAAAATCAAGCCCCCTTAAGCTCATCAAGTAAATCATCAATCCTGGGTATCAGATACATGTTCTTCACTGTGATCTTATTAAGATCCCTATAGTCAATGCACATTTTGAAAGATCTATCTCTCTTTTTGACTAACAGGACTGGAGATGCATAAGGTGAAGAACTTTCTTCAATGAATCCAATCTCAAGAAGTTCCTTGATTTACTTGGCTACTTCCTATCATTTACACTTTGATAATCTGTAAGGTGGCTTATTGATTTTCTTTGAGTTGGGCTCCAAATCAATGGGGTGATCTACTGCTCTCTTGGGAGGCAATGAAGTAGATACCTCAAACAAATCTCTATACTCCTCAAGAAGAGCTGTTAGGGCTGGATGGTTTCCTAAATTATTGGGCTAATCTTGCATTTCTTTATTCAAATGCAAAACAAATATTTGTGAGTACCTCTTGTATTCCCTTTTGAGTTGTTGAATGGTAATAAGCTGAAAATCTGATCTACTAGGAAGTCCCTCTAAATGGATAAGTTGTCCATTGAAGATAAACTCCATATACAACTGTGAGAAATTGAGAGCGGAATTTTGGTGTTGAGAAGTGCTTAAAAATAGCTAAAAATTATGAATATCAAGGGAAAAATATTCAACGTCGAAGGCGGTGGCTCGATCTAGGACGATTTTAAGCGCCAAAGTGCTTTAAAGGCGCTCGAGCGACACTTGTTGATTTTTCATAAATTTTCAGATTGTCGTGCGGGTTGACAAGAGTTACCGGCCAATGCGGGATGCCGAGCCGGATGCCCAGGATTTTTCAGAGCTCAATTTGGAGTCCGGACGGGAAAATGGCCACAAAATGGTCAAGATATGAAAAGGTGGACACTTGGGAGGCCAAAATTGAGCATGCCTTTTGAGTCTGGAAACCCCCCCCCCCCCCCCCCCCCCCAAAAAAAAAAAATTATACCCCTTATGAAGCAAAAAACATGGAGAGAGAATGAAGAGGGATGAAAAAACGTGGAGAAAATGTGGAGGAAGATGGCGCTCGAAATTTGCGCTTCTTGGATGGAGGAGGCATCATGGTTGTTGCAAACAACCCCCCCAATTGATCATGGGGCTTGAATCCCCCCTGTCTGTGGACTCTATCAGCGTGCTTCACTCCTCCAATGGTGGCGTGAATGCTGAGATGGAAATCTAGTCTTTCTCTCTCCTCCCTCTCTCTCCCCTAAAGGCAGATTCATGTGGTGAAGAAGAAGAAGAAGAATGAATGATGGATGCTTGTTCAATGAAGACCGGATTGCTTCATGGTGCAAGAGGAAGGAAGATTGCTGATTGTGGGCTGTCATGAGCATTAATGGTGGCTGAAAATCAGTCCTGAGATATGGCAAATAAAAAACCCGCAACCCGAAAAGAACGGTAATCTCATTTTTACAAAGGAAAACGGTGTTCTTATACAATTTGCTTTATGAATTCTTGTTCCCATGAGATGATTATGCATTAGAATGTTTTTTGCAATGTCTTTCAACTTTTTATGCTTAGAAAATAAAAAAATCATAAGTGTTGTGGATGAAATTAGTACTGAAAAACCCGTAAATATGCAAAATATGGAGAAATTGGGTGTTTCTGAGATATCAATGGAAAATATCATAAGACACACCAACTAAACTTGTCTTTTTGCTGCAAATGAACCTAAGGGCCATAGCCCATAACCCATTTTGAATTTTCAGTCATTAAATATTGAAAAAAATAAGAGGAAAATAGAGAAAATAAGGAAAAAATAGGGGAAAAATAGATTTTGAGTGCCGAAAATTAAGAAAAAATAAATTCATGTTTGTGGATGTATGGGGGGTCTGAAGTATGAGTTTTAGACTCAGTTCAGCCCTACCTTTATGTTATAGTGAGTTTTTATGGCTTGTTATGCAATAAAAACGTGGAAAATGAACCCTAAATCTATGCAATATGCACAACCTAAACAGGTGAGGGGGTAGAGTGTGTAAATGTGTGTAAATGTTGAATGTAATGATGAAAAGCTTGCTGGTTTTATGCATACCATATAGATTGGACGATATTTAAAGATTAAGAACCTAGTAGCACGAGGGTTTCTCGGTGCTAGGTTCATGCAACGCCGCATACGAGTGATAGAGAAATCCATTGAAAGAAATGTTCTCCGCATGTACACCAATGCCGATTTTATTAATTGTTTGAGCACGTGGACATTCACAATTTCCATGAAGCATGAAAGTTAAAAAGTATCAGATAATACCTCCTGGATGCATAGCAATTGTTTTTTAGAGGAATATGGCCAACGTTGAGTGAGTAAGGTTGTCCAAGCTGTAGGCTAGGCGTTGGGTCTAAGGGAAACAAAGTGAGGAAGCATGGTATATCTCCTGGAAATACGCGAATCATAAAAGAGAGGAGTTTGTGTTCGTATGTTATATATATTTAGCGACGCATCGAGGGGCTAATCCCCAAGATGTAGAAGAGACGCAGTGAGGTAGCGGCATTCAGCCGTTGGAGGACCTTCTATGTTTTTACTTTGTGCTATTTGGCAATCTGTTGGGGCTCCCTTTGAGGAGTGTTAATTGGGTTAGAGTTAGACTACGAGACGTGATACAAACACAAGATATTCAGGAAGATGATGTATGAGTCATCTACACTCCTGACCGTGAGGCCGTGGGGTTGTTGAGTGCATGATAGAGGTCCGGCTAGTACATGAGCCAGTGCCGGCCCGTTTTAGGTCCCATCAGAAATCCATAGTGATCCTACCGAATGTCATCAACCGAGTACAATATCTATAGGCCCCATTTCCAAAGTGATCAGGTTTACTTTTGCTTCAAAATTATATGCCAACTGTAAAGAAACCCGTGGGCATATCTGTGTGCTCATTTCCTCTTCACCATTGGCCACTTGAACTCTAATGGGCTGATGTGAATGTGTGGGAATACAATTCAGCTTATTCATGATGGACTTATTCACAAAACTATGAGTACTGCTACTGTCTATCAGAATGAACACTAGCTTTCCACATATGCTTCCCTTCATACGAAGTGTATTAGGGCTCTTAGATCATGTCCAAGCATCCATAGAAATAGAACAATTAGTGGCAGCAAGCAGCTCATAACAAGTCTCACCTGGATCAAATAGAACACTTCCACTTGAATAAGAAGGAAAAGAGTCGGCTGGATCATAGAAATACTCTTGCCCAACTTCTTCCTCAAGATCTTCATTTTCAGCATTAAGTGCAACTGCATTAGCTTCATCCATGTCATCTTCAAAATTCTCAAAACCTAACATACTCTGAAGCTTGGGTTTGACATTTTTGTATACACAATTTGAGGCATGATCATGTGTACACTTTTCCCCACACTTGAAACATAAGCCTTTCTCCTTTCTTTCTTTCTAAAGATCCATAGGAATAGATTTAGGATTCGTATTGGCTGAAATGGATTTAGGCTTGTTGTCCCCTTGTTTGAAGTCAACTCTTGGACTGTTTGCTGTCTTGAAATTACTTTGAGATCTAGAAGTATTGAATGGAGGATAAGTTAGTACCTGTAAGCTCCCATTTGGTACATGATTGCTGCCATAAGTGTTACCAACTTGCCCCTGCTTAAAAACAGTCCTTGGATGTCCAAAACCAGGCTGAAATGAAGATTCTCTTCTATACTTTCTTCGATAGCGCTCCGCGAGCTCAATAGCCTTAAAGAAGGAAGTAGGATTTTGTGCTATGACATCAACTGATAAAGATGGCTCTAAACCATACATATACTTATGGAGCTTAGCCTCATCACTGATACTTTTTACATACATTGTTAGGTTGAGGAATTGGTTAGTGTACTCTCTTACACTTAGGCCCCTTTGTTCCAAACCATACCATCTCCGTGCTAATTTCTCTTTTTCAAGAAGGGAGACAAATACTTCAACCATAAGTGCCTTGAAAGCTTCCCAATTCTCTACCATTATAAGGATTGTAATGTATAGCGACGGCGGGTAGTGACATAGGTAGCGGCATCGCTATTTGCGCATCGCGATCTCAAATAGTGATGCCTCACAGGGAAAAAAAACAAACCAAAACCCGAGCGCGGGTTCATTTTGCACATTTTCGTTGAACGTTTCGAGAGGGAGAGTGAGAGAGAGAGTGACCGTCTTGCATATGGTGAGAGAGGGAGAGGAAGAAGGCTTGCCGCCACCACCGCCAATGCCCTTTGCGAAGGAGAGGAGCCTTCGTTGCAAAGAGGAGCTGCCAAACCCTCCCCATATCTCATCGGTGAGTCCATTCTCTCCTTCTTTTGCTTGTTTAGGAGAGGAAATGAGAGAGAAAGAGAGGGAGAGGGAGAGGGAGGGAGAGAAAGAGAAAGAGAGGGGGAGAGAAAGAGAAAGAGAGGGAGAGGGAGGGGGGAGGAAATGAGAGAGGGAGAGAAAGAGAAAGAGAGGGAGAGGGAGAGGGAGAGGGATGGGGAAGAAATGAGAGAGGGAGATGGAGGGAGAGTGCATTCTCTCTCTCTCTTTTACTTTTGCTTATATAATTTGTGTATATATATTGAGAGAGGGAGAGGAAAAGAGAGAGAAAGAGAGGGAGGGGGAGGGAGGGAGAGGGAGAGGGAGAGGGAGGAAATGGAAGAGGGAGGGGGATGAAATGAGAGAACGAGAGGGAGGGAGAGTGTATTTCCTCTCTTATTTATTTATTTTTTGTATAATTTGTATATAATGAGAGAGGGAGAAGAAATGAGGGAGAGGGAGAGGGAGAAAGACAGTGAAATTAAAGAGAGGGTGAGGGAGGAAACGGGAGAGGGAGGGGGAGGAAATGAGAGAGGGAGAGGGAGGAAGAGAGAGAGGGAATGAGAGAGGGAGATAGAAAGAGAAAGAGAAAGAGAAAGAGAGGGAGAGGGAGAGGGAGAGGGAGGGGGGAGGAAATGAGAAAGGGAGAGAAAGAGAAAGAGAGGGAGAGGGAGAGGGAGAGGAATGGGGAGGAAATGAGAGAGGGAGAGGGAGGGAGAGTGCATTCTCTCTATCTTTTACTTTTGCTAATATGATTTGTGTATATATATTGAGAGAGGGAGAGGAAATGAGAGAGAAAGAGAGGAAGAGGGAGGGGGAGGGAGGGAGAGAGAGAGAAAGAGAGGGAGAGGGAAAGGGAGCGAGAGCGAGAGGGAGAGGGAGAGGGAGAGGGAGGAAATGGAAGAGGGAGGGGATAAAATGAGAGAGCAAGAGGAAGGGAGAGTGTATTCTCTCTCTTTTTAATTTATTTTTTGTATAATTTGTATATAATCAGAGAGGGAGAAGAAATAAGGGAGAGGGAGAGGGAGAAAGAGAGGGAAATTAAAGAGAGGGAGAGGGAGGGGGAGAGGAAATGAGACAGGGAGGGGGAGGAAGAGAGAGAAAATGAGAGAGGGAGAGGGAGAGGGGGGAGAGACGAAAACATAATAGGGAAATGAGAGAGGGAGAGGGAGGGAGAAGAAATGAGAGAAGGAGAGGAAGAGAGAAAAAGGAAATGAGAGAGGGAGAGGAGAGGAAAAAAAAGAGAGAATGAGAGGAGAGAGAAAAAGAGATAAGATGTTAAACATAATAGGCAAATAGAGAAAGAGAGGGTTTGGGTGAGGGTGAGGGCGAGGGCGAGGGAGGGAGAGGAAGAGAGAAAAGGAAATGAGAGAGGGAGAGGAGAGAGAAAAAGAAATGAGAGAGAGTGGAGAGAGAAAAAGAGAGAAAGATCATTAAACCTAATGGAAAAATAGAGAAAGAAAGAGTCAGGGTGAGGGAGGGAGAGAAAATGAGAGAGAGAGAGAAAGAAAAAAAGGAAAATATGTCAGGGAGAGGAGAGAGAAAAAATGAGAGAGGAAGAGGAGAGAGAAAAATAGAAAAAATTATTAAATCTAATAGAGAAAGAGAAAAAGAGAGGGTAAGGGTGAGGAAGGGACAAGAAATGAGAGAGGGAGAGAAAGAGAGAAATGTAAATGAGAGAGGGAGAGGAGAGAGAAAGAAAATGAGAGAGAGAGAGAGGCGAGAGAAAAAGAGAGAAAAATCATTAAACCTAATAGGGAAAGAGAGATAGAACGAGAGGGTGAGGGTGAGCGAGGGAGAGGAAATGAGAGAGGGAAAGCAGAGAGAGAAAAATGAGAGAGAGAGGAGAGAGAAAAAGAGAGAAAAACCATTAAATCTAATAGGGAAAGAGAGAAAGAGAGGGTGAGGGCAAGGGAGGGAGAGGTAATGAGAGAGGGAGAGGAGAGAGAAAAATGAATGAGAGAGGAAAAGGGAGGGAGAGGAATAAGAGAGAAAAAGAAAGAGGGAGGGAGAGGAGAGAGAAAAAGAAATGAGAGAGAGAGGAGAGAGAAAAAGAGAAATATCATTAAACCTAATAGGGAAAGAGAGAAAGAGAGGGTGAGGGCGAGGGAGGGAGAGGAAATGAGAGAGGGAGAGGAAGAGAGAAAATGAAATGAGAGAGGGAGAGGAGAGAGAAAAAATGATAGAGAGAGAGGAGAGAGAAAAACCATCAAACCTAATAGGGAAAGAGAGAAAGAGAGGGTGAAGGTGAGGGAGGGAAAGGAAATAAGAGAGGGAGAGAAGAGAGAAAAAAGAAATGAGAAAGGGAGAGGAGAGAGAAAAAAAATGAGAGAGAGAGAGGAGAGAGAAAAGGAAATGAGAGAGAGAGAGGAGAGAGAAAAAGAGAAATTTCATTAAACCTAATAGGGAAAGAGAGAAAGAGAGGGTGAGGACAACGGAGGGAGAGGAAATGAGAGAGGGAGAGGAAGAGAGAAAACGAAATATTATGTGTTAGGTACTGAGTACTAGCTACTAAATACTAGTGTTCTATGATACTATATGCTAGATCATAGAAAAAGAGAGAGATGGAAGGAGAGGATAACAATCTAAGAAAAGAAAAGAATGATAACAAAAACAAAATGTTTGTTGTAACGTAGACAAAATGGAAAACGAAGAAGGTCCTGTTGTTCAAGATCGCGAGGCGTATGTTAATCAGCATGTCCCATGTCCTTGCTCTCAATGCAAGTTGGCAATTAGATGAAAATGCCAATATCTATAGAACACGTACGATGATTTGGCGAGTTTCAATCTGAGATCATTGATTAGGCGATTGCGGATTTTCAACAACCGGTAATTTGAAGTTAATATCAATCATGCATTGTACTCGCAAGCTAATTGAATACCATATACAATAAGATTAGGTCTCGCTGGTAAATTTTCTATCCAGGGAGGTGATGTCTCGTCCCAAGGGGGCCTGTACCCTTTGCGGCCAATTAGAAGAGTACGTGGGCATGCGATGGATGGAGTGCAGGAGCCAATCCACCACTTGCAAGGCCAATCTATACCGTCAATGCTAGAGGAGACAGGCAACCTTCCAGACCTACCTACAATCTTGGAGCTTGAGATGGAGGCAATGATCGATGCATTGATTTCCATGGATGTCGAGACTTTTGATCCGCTTAGAGAGGAAGCATCCATACCATTATATGATGGATGCCGAATATCTCGATTGAAGACACTGCTTGCACTCTTAAGTGTGTAAGCAAAATACGGGTGGAGCGATACGAGTGTGACCGAGTTTGTAATATTTCCACCCGTGAATATTGACGTCCCGCACACGACGTAAACCTTGTGCAAAGGTTATCTCTTGCATTGAAATTATTGGCAGTGTAATGTGTGACCCGCACGCGAGAAATGGGGTCCTCAGCATTGGTAAATTAAAACCGAGGTTCAAAAATCGAAACTCCCGCAAAAACACCCTCTTGGGAGGGGCAATATGAATAATTCAAGGCAAATTTTTTTATTTTTTCCCCTTTTTCTCCAGCTGATGCATGGCTGGAGAAGAGGGAGTGTGGGGAGGATGGGGATATGACAGTCGTGGCCTGCATGGGAGGGGGGGAACCCATGCAAGGGGGGCCACGTGGTGGAGGCCTTCTCCCCCCCCCCATGCCTATATAAACACCCCCTAGCTAGAGGGGGGAAGGCTAGAGGGAGGGCCGTGCAAAGAGAGGGATTCGGATTGGAGGTGGAGGTCGCCATGCTGGAGGTGGAGGTCGCCGTGCTGGACGTGTTGGAGGAAGCCGCCACGCTGCAGTCCGCCAGTCCGCCAGAGCCACCGCCACGGCCGCCTGACTGACACAGTCCGCCGCCGCCTGGATCACGACCCCTTCCCCCCCTCGACGTTGCTGCAGAAGCTTGGAAGCTTCTTAGAAGCTTCTTAAGAAGCTTCTAAGGGGGCTTTCATAAGCCCCCTTCCCACTAGGTCCCATAAGCCCCGTTCCCACGAGCTTTCCGGGATCTTAAAATCCATACCCTATAAAGGGGTATTCCTACATAAGGGAGAAGTAAACATATTTTGAGACTACTTGTCAAGACTTGGAGGAAATTTAGAGAGCCATAAAGGGTAAGGATAAACCCCGGAGCCCAAATCCTCTACATCTACGATGGCTCCAAAGCCAAAGTCACAAGGCGCACATGTGGAGGTCTCTTCCCCGAGCATACAAGTGGATATCTCCCCGAGCCCACAAGTCCAGGTTTTTTTTCAAGTTTATTCTCGCATAAAGAAATATTTAGGCACGCTTAATTCCATAAGGAAGAACGCATTTTACGCATTGTGGCAGCGTTAATAATACATTTGATAAATTATCTCTTTAAACATTAGATAAGGTTGATGCATGTCATGGAATTGAAACGGTTGCATTTCTAGAGTTGTCCGCCTTAAAAGACTAGCTGCATGTTGCTATTTTGGAACATTATCAAAGTAATGAGTCTAAACATATAGGGCAAAGAAATGAAATTGATAAGTGCATTTGGTTACTAGACATGGTAGGGATAAGCGTGTGCCGCATTTTGGGCAACATCTTCCTTGTAATGATTCATGAGGAAAAGTTAACACCCATAAGATATTAGCCGAAAAGAAATAGAAGAGTACGAAAATGACCTTATGAACTTGCAAGTAGCATGTAACATGGAATAAGTTAACACTAGTTTTAGTTGGTATGAACTTCATTAACTACATTGTAGCTAGGGAAAAGTTGCGTGTTGCATAGTCATCATGCAGAAATTTCATTCATTAGGAGCCGTATTTAGGAAAGGCCGCATGATTTATCAAAGCACGAGATTCTAAAGTGTAGACAACAAGGTTGTAGGCATGATTAATTGATGTAAGTCCTAGTAGGTCCTAGGAAAGTTAGTACCCAGATTATCATGCATTTTTACGATACAAGGAAAGATAGAGTCATTGTGAACCATGTGATGCGTAGAGGCGATGAATCACATGTTTACATATATTGCGGTAGTTGCAACTATTTTTCCTCTTTTAGATCTAGTTTATTGTCTCTAGGAAGGATTCATCCTTGTCGCAAGACAAGCATAATGAATTACCCAAATCACCTAGCCACAAAGGATTTCATACGAGCATGGTCCAATCAAGACGTTAGATACCCCAAACACTAACTGGGGGTTGGCGCGCTAAGGATTCGGCCAAGTTTTCCCATTGTCGCTAAGTCAGAACCTTCAAACCCAATAGTCCTGACCATATTCCCAAAAATGTTGGGCTAATTGGATGCTCATGTAAACAATAATCTAGGATTCCTACCTTATGGACCAAGCGTTCAAGACAATGAAACTCGATTTGAGTTGGACTAAACGCTGTCGATTTAGTGAAATTAAGGATGGGGGGTAAAAAGACACCCTAAACCCTCCTTCTCGTCTGAAGTTAATTCCGTGACCTGAATACACCATTCATTAGGTGAAATGATCTCTTAGAATGGAGGCGACACTTATGCAATAAATTGCAACGTTACTTAGCTTTGCGGTTTGATCGTAAGAAGTTTTGCCATTCCGTGGATTAAGGTTGGCAGGTTCTTGCGCCAGTTTAAACTCGCAAGGGAAAAAGGGTAGTCGTCCTTTTACTCTATCCTCATTAGGGAAACTTTATCAAGTTAAGGGAAGCTAGGCATTTGCTTGGACGCAAATGATTAATCAATAAACTAAAGCGACATGGTCGCCGGAATTTACCATAAACCAAACCTAAAGTATTGACAGGGTATGACCCTAACCCAAGGACGATAGGAATCTTGCCAAGTTGCAATTGATTTCGGATCGAATGCGGGTTGCATTCGGAGAAAAGGAGTCACTCCTTAACAGTTTGCCAGCTAAAACGACCACTGGAATTGATTGTGCTTGTAACAGTTTAGAAAGCACTGTTTGCATTGTTTGCTCAATGAACTAAAGGATGAAATGATATCTAAATACTTCAGGTTGAAGGCCTGAAGGGAGAGGCAGCTTCAGTTACCCCCGACTGCCTGCCTGACCCTAACCAAGGGGGTTGTTAACCGCGCCGGGGACGTGGACCGAACCCGCTATGAGAGGTCTCTCCGTTGAGTTCTACTTGGAGCAGGAGGACGCTTGGGTGCCAGAGGGGGCTCTGGCCGTAAATCCCTCGCCTTTCGGGCCCTGCACAAGAGGCTAACGTGACTCGGGATTGGATCTCGAGGCCCGCATACTAGTCTACGGGCAGAAGCTTGGATTAGTGATCCCTGGTGGATTACTGGATAGCCTTCGGGCGGATTATGAACAAGCCTACGGGCGGGACTCCTTGTATTTCAAAGATAAAAGGATAAAATGATAATAAAGAAGTTGTTTGACATTGTTTTCTTTATGTCCTGTGATAAGATTACGTGAAGGAACCAGTGCTTAACAGGGTTAATCAAGGAAGCTGTTTGTTATATGTCAAATTAATGTGGTAGGTAATTACATAACTAAAACAAACCAAGGAAAGTGCGGAGGATGGACCATGGGTCCATCCTATGGATGGGTGGTCCCGGTCAGCCGGGATCTTTTCTTAAAAATCTTCAACGAATAGAGGGATGATCATCATCGCCGAGAAAATCACTAGAAGGATGACTTAGATTTACCTGTTACCCGATTCACGCTGTTTTAGGGGAACGGAATGGGACTATGCCTTATGGCAGAGAGGTTGAGCATTGCATCCCTCTCGTTTCCCATTCTCCTTGAACCAAGTGCAGCGTGAATCCGCTTCGGACCTGGCGTTTCTGCGTAAAGTAGTTCACTCGGGTCTGACGCTAGTTGCTGCTAGCTAATGATCAAACTAGAAAACCTTAATTCCGGTCGATCCTAAGTGGGAAACGGCCAGGACACTTCCGCTACGTGGCAGACGCGGAAGGACCTAGATTACAAAACCCGTAACATTCCATGGGAGTGCCGGGCGGAGTTCTCTAGACAGCCTTCCGATGGACTGCCAAGACGTGTCCTAGAGGATTCTAGTGGACACGTTACAGTTGGTATCAGAGCCGACCAACAATGGAATTTTTTTCATAAGATTTCATTAAAAATGAAGTAAAGAAATTGTTCCTGTCCAAACATTTCCTCATCTTCAATACTGTCTTGCAGAATTACGAGGCGTGGAACAAGTTTTTGGTGTTCCGGATCATGTTTATGACTGCAATGCATTCTCCGCATTATAGGCAGAGAATTGAAATGATGAACATCCTGGAGCAGATTTATAATCCATCACTTCTATATATAGAGCGAAGATGGACTGGGTCTTCAGGAATCTATTACATAGCTGCCCACCGGTTCGCTTATCTACAGACCAACCTGAAGAGGATCAAGTGGTTGGAAGATTTGAAAATCGTGAAACTGTTCATTTTTGTGGAAGCTCACGTAAATTCGACTTTGCATATTCGAGGTCGGAAAGTTGAATTGAACTCATATGTATATGAGGAAGTAACTCGTGTAATTCCAGCTGATAGGATTAAGGTATTGGGCCGCCATGGGAAGTATGGATTCCAGCGGAAAGGATATCCTGAACTTCCGATGAATTATCGATTCCTAAAGATTCATGACCCAAAACCCTACTATTATACAGTTCCTGTAGACAAATCCAATACAATGTTGTTCTCCCCAAACTAAATGTAATGATTGGATTATCATCACACGAGATGTTGTATAAGGCTACGCCATATAAATATAAATAAGGACTTCCTTTTTATCACTATCCGATTGTGCATCAAGGTTGTTGCAAAAAGTTAAGTAGCTTCATGATTTACGAGGTAGCTGAACTAAAGATAAGCTAATGTCAATTATCATACAATAATGTTAAGAAAACTTTTACTCAGGCACAACCCCAGGTACAGATTCCAAATTCGCCCCCTACATCAAGTACTACTGTGATCCAGGAGAAGAAGTTCCTCCTCAAACAGATAAAGCCACCCGAGTTTGACGGGAGAGGCAGATTCGTCCAGTCGGATGCTGAGATTTGGATTGAATCTATGGAGGACTACTTCGAAGCAGCTGGTACTGCACCTACCAATCAGGCCATGCTCGCCAAATTAAAACTCACCGGTGAAGCCAGACTATGGTGGAAACAATGGTGCAGGGATCAAGGGATTTCAGAGGGGTCCGTTACCTGGGAGAAGTTAAAGCAAGCCGTGCAAGGGAGATATTTGCCGCCTGCATATCGTACACAGAAAATAAATGAGTTCTATGAGCTAAAACAGTTAGGACTCACTCTTGACGCATACTACTCTAAATTTGTCTCACTCTTAAAGTATGCGCCACAAATGGACACGACACAGCAGGTGTCCAAATTTTGCGCAGGCTTAAATCCACCTGTAAATACCCGTCTCGAATCTATGCGTCCATCAGATCTTCATGATGCACTCATTCGAGCGGCACCTATAATTCAGGAAGTGCAAGCTAAACCAAGGGGTATTAAGAATTAGTCTTATAGTGATCCGAACAGAGGAGCATTCAGACCCCAGGTTAAGAGAGTTCAAGGCCACAATCAAGGACAAAGGAAGAAAGCAAGGACAAATAACATCAACAACTTTGTTCCTACTCACGGTAATGGCCGAAACCTGCGATGCTTCCACTGCAATGAACTCGGTCACTTCAAAAAGCAATGCCCCAAGCTTAGCGAGGGACACCGTCAAGGTGCTGGCCGCGGTCAAGGAGCCGCCACCCGTGGTAGAGGAAGAGCTGCCTGCATTACCAATAGGCAAAGATGTGAAGCAGAAGAAGGGGAAGATTCGACTATGGAAGCGGAATTCGAAAGAGCGACAGTCCATGCCGCTCTACATAAGAAGGGCCCGAATCGCCAATTCTCGGTGATTCAAACACCGTCGGACTATCAAGGTAAAGGTTTCAAAACCTTGATTGACTGTGGCAGTACTCATTCCTTTATCTCACCAGCGTGTGCTAAGAGATTAGGAATAGCCACAGTAGAAGCACCTACCCTACTTGTGGAATTGGCAAACGGTCGTGAGGTAACTTGTGCTAGGCAAACTGCTAAGGAGGAGTTCTATCTGGGAGGAAAGAAAACCTCAATCAAATTCAGAGTCATGAACTTAGGTATCCATGAGTGCCTACTCGGGATGGATTGGCTTAAGCCTAATGACGCTCACATCCACTGTGGAAAGGGCCAGGTTTCCTTTCGAAACTCTGAAAGAGAGTTTGTTACAACTCAAGGTGAGGCAGGAGTGCCAAGGATCCAGTTAGCCAAAGTATCGCGGATCATAAAAGGGGTTAGGAAAGGATTACCTGTTTACTTGATCAAACTCAACAAGTTAGATCAAAAGCAAGAGTCTCATGAGGGACCCTCTTGGCTAAAAGAATATGCTGACGTATTCCCTGAGGAATGAACTGAACTTCCACCCCCAAGAGAAGTTGATCATGAAATAAGGCTAATACCTGGAGCTGCGCCAATTGCAAAGAGACCTTATAGAATGTCTATTCCGGAAGCTATTGAGTTGAAGGAACAACTCAAGCAACTGTTAGATCAGGGTTACATCCGGCCTAGCAACTCACCATGGGGAGCTCCAGTTCTATTCCAGAAGAAGAAAGATGGGACACTTCGACTATGTATTGATTACCGTGGGTTGAATCAATCAACAGTCAAGAACAAGTATCCTATTCCTAGAATAGATGAGCTTCTCGATCGCCTTCAAGGTGCAAAGATCTTCTCAAAAATTGATCTCAGGTCAGGTTACTATCAAATCAGGATCAAGGATGAGGATATTCCAAAAACAGCCTTCAATACAAGATATGGGCACTTTGAATTCTTGGTTATGTCATTCGGGCTTACAAATGCACCTGCCACCTTCAATACATTAATGCAGGATATTTTTAGACCATATCTTGATGATTTCGTGCTTGTCTTCTTCGACGACATTTTAGTCTATTCTAAACAGGAAGAAGATCATGAACCTCAACTACGGATTGTTTTGGAGACAATGAGGTCTCATAAGCTGTATGCAAAAATGAAGAAGTGTGCATTCTTCAAACGTCAGATTGAATATCTAGGATTCATAGTATCATCAGAAGGAATATCAGTAGACCCAGTCAAAGTCAGAGATGTGCTTGAATGGCCAGTACCAGTATCCGTCAAAGAAATACGCAGTTTTCTTGGCTTGACAGGATGGTATAGGGTCTTTATAAAAAAACTATGCTTTGATTGCAGCACCTCTTACCGACTTACTAAAGAAGCAGACTTCCATTACATGGTCAACTCCCGAGCAAAATAGCTTCGACCAATTGAAGCAATGTTTGGTATCAGCACCTATTCTGAAACTTCCCGACCTCAATAAGGAGTTCGAGGTAGTAACTGATGCCAGCATTCTTGCCTTGGGGTGTGTTCTTATGCAGGAAGGTCATCCAGTAGCATACTCTTCAAGGAAATTGAAGAGTCATGAAAAGAATTATGCCACGCATGATCTGGAGTTATTAGCTGTCATCCATGCTCTAAAGCTTTGGAGACACTACCTGTTGGGTAACAAGTTTACTCTAGTAACAGATCATAAGAGTCTCAAATGGATTTTTACCCAGAACGAGCTCAACATGAGGCAACGTCGATGGATCGAAGTATTGGAAGAGTATGATTTTGAAATCAAGTATCGACCGGAGAAAGAGAATGTAGTTGCCGATGCACTCAGTTGCAAGGCATTCCTAAATTCCCTAATCTTGCAGAATCCATCAACGGCCAGATCTCTGGCTACAAAGGTATCTATGCCAAGCAACCCTATACTCGAACTAGCTAGAGAGGAGGCATGCCATGATTTGGCCTACCAAACCATGATAAAAGAAATAGCTACCAAAGAGCAGAATCTGAAGTCACAAGCTAAGTATCGGGAATTTTCCACTGATAATGGACTTGTTTATTACAGAACAAGGTTATGTATACCAACAAGCCAGTCACTTAAGCAAAAGATATTATGGGAAGCTCATGATTCCCCTTTCGCAGGACATCCTGGCTATGCAAAAACTCTTAATGCAGTTAGGAAGAGCTATCATTGGGAGAGGCTCAAGGGTGATGTTCTCAAATATGTCACTGAATGTTTGTCTTGCCAACGTATCAAGGCTGAACATGTCTTGATGCCAGGAAAATTGCAACCACTTGACATTCCCCAAATGAAATGGGAATTCATCAGTATGGATTTTGTGGTGGGCTTACCCCAAGTCCAAGGAGGGTACAACTCCATTATGGTTGTAGTTGACATGCTTACTAAGGTTGCACACCTGATTCCAGTAAAGACAAACTATAAAGCCTCCGACATTGCTAGAGTGTTTATCAAAGAAATATTCAAGCTACATGGGTTACCTAGAAGGATCATTAGCGATCGAGATTCTCTTTTCACTTCACACTTTTGGAGAGCTATCTTTGAAGCTATTGGAACTCAACTCTGTTTTAGCACTGCCTACCATCCCCAAACAGATGGACAAACAGAGCGAGTAAATCAAATCATTGAGGATATGCTTAGGGCTTACTGCTGTCGGGAGCCGAAGAGGTGGATTCAATACTTGCCATTAGTAGAATTTGCTTACAATGCTTCTTACCAGCAGAGCATTCAAATGACGCCTTTCCAGGCATTGTATGGTCATGATTGTCGAAGTCCCCTAAACTTTTCTGATCCTACCCTAAGGGTGGAAGCTTCAAGACAAATGTTGGAGGACATGGATGAACAAATAAGGTCAATAAGACAAGATATACAAGCAGCCAAAGATAGACAAAAGGCATATGCGGATTTGAAACGCCAAGAGAGGGTCTTCGGAGAAGGAGACATGGTCTTCATTCGTGTACGGCCGAAAAAGAGTTCTCTATCTCTAGGTGAATGCAAGAAGCTAAGTCCAAGGTATTGTGGACCGTATAAAATCCTCAAATGCCTGGGACCCAATGCTTATAAATTGCAACTTCTAGATAACCTAAAAGTTCACAATGTATTCCATATTAGTCTCTTAAAAAAATATGTACCCAACCCAAATCATGTACTTGATGACCAACAAGTTGTAATGCCTAGTCAAGGAGTCCTTGAACTAAGACCGGAAAAGATTTTAGATGTCAGGGAGAGACAATTGAGATCTAGAACCCTGAAAGAATGCCTCGTCTAGTGGAAAGATTATCCCGAAGAGGATGCTACCTGGATAGATGAAAACTCTCTCAATCTTCAATATCCCCAGTTTATCACGAGATGAGGACATCTCGATTCTTCTAAGGGGGAGAGAATGTAATATTCCCACCCGTGAATATTGACGTCCCGCAGACGACGTAAACCTTGTGCAAAGGTTATCTCTTGCATTGAAATTATTGGCAGTGTAATGTGTGACCCGCACGCGAGAAATGGGGTCCTCCGCATTGGTAAATTAAAACCGAGGTTCAAAAATCGAAACTCCCGCAAAAACACCCTCTTGGGAGGGGCAATATGAATAATTCAAGGCAAATTTTTTTATTTTTTCCCCTTTTTCTCCAGCCGATGAATGGCTGGAGAAGAGGGAGTGTGGGGAGGATGGGGATATGACAGTCCTGGCCTGCATGGGAGGGGGGGAACCCATGCAAGGGGGGCCACGTGGTGGACGCCTTCTTCCCCCCCCCCCCCATGCCTATATAAACACCCCCTAGCTAGAGGGGGGGAGGCTAGAGGGAGGGCCGTGCAGAGAGAGGGATTCGGATTGGAGGTGGAGGTCGCCGTGCTGGACATGCTGGAGGAAGCCGCGGCGCTGCAGTCCGCCAGTCCGCCAGAGCCACCGCCACGGCCGCCTGACTGACACAGTCCGCCGCCGCCTGGATCACGACCCCTTCCCCCCCTCGACGTTGCTGCAGAAGCTTGGAAGCTTCTTAGAAGCTTCTTAAGAAGCTTCTAAGGGGGCTTTCATAAGCCCCCTTCCCACTAGGTCCCATAGGCCCCGTTCCCACGAGCTTTCCGGGATCTTAAAATCCATACCCTATAAAGGGGTATTCCTACATAAGGGAGAAGTAAACATATTTTGAGACTACTTGTCAAGACTCGGAGGAAATTTAGAGAGCCATAAAGGGTAAGGATAAACCCCGGAGCCCAAATCCTCTACATCTACGATGGCTCCAAAGCCAAAGTCACAAGGGGCATATGTGGAGGTCTCTTCCCCGAGCATACAAGTGGATATCTCCCCGAGCCCACAAGTCCAGGTTTTTTTTCAAGTTTATTCTCACATAAAGAAATATTTAGGCATGCTTAATTCCATAAGGAAGAACGCATTTTACGCATTGTGGCAGCGTTAATAATACATTTGATAAATTATCTCTTTAAACATTAGATAAGGTTGATGCATGTCATGGAATTGAAACGATTGCATTTCTAGAGTTGTCCGCCTTAAAAGACTAGCTGCATGTTGCTATTTTGGAACATTATCAAAGTAATGAGTCTAAACATATAGGGCAAAGAAATGAAATTGATAAGTGCATTTGGTTACTAGACATGGTACGGATAAGCGTGTGCCGCATTTTGGGCAACATCTTCCTTGTAATGATTCATGAGGAAAAGTTAACACCCATAAGATATTAGCCGAAAAGAAATAGAAGAGTACGAAAATGACCTTATGAACTTGCAAGTAGCATGTAACATGGAATAAGTTAACACTAGTTTTAGTTGGTATGAACTTCATTAACTACATTGTAGCTAGGGAAACGTTGCGTGTTGCATAGTCATCATGCAGAAATTTCATTCATCAGGAGCCGTATTTAGGAAAGGCCGCATGATTTATCAAAGCACGAGATTCTAAAGTGTAGACAACAAGGTTGTAGGCATGATTAATTGATGTAAGTCCTAGTAGGTCCTAGGAAAGTTAGTACCCAGATTATCATGCATTTTTACGATACAAGGAAAGATAGAGTCATTGTGAACCATGTGATGCGTAGAGGCGATGAATCACATGTTTACATGTATTGCGGTAGTTGCAACTATTTTTCCTCTTTTAGATCTAGTTTATTGTCTCTAGGAAGGATTCATCCTTGTCGCAAGACAAGCATAATGAATTACCCAAATCACCTAGCCACAAAGGATTTCATACGAGCATGGTCCAATCAAGACGTTAGATACCCCAAACACTAACTGGGGGTTGGCGCGCTAAGGATTCGACCAAGTTTTCCCATTGTCGCTAAGTCACAACCTTCAAACCCAATAGTCCTGACCATATTCCCAAAAATGTTGGGCTAATTGGATGCTCATGTAAACAATAATCTAGGATTTCTACCTTATGGACCAAGCGTTCAAGATGATGAAACTCGATTTGAGTTGGACTAAACGCTGTCGATTTAGTGAAATTAAGGATGGGGGGTAAAAAGACACCCTAAACCCTCCTTCTCGTCTGAAGTTAATTCCGTGACCTGAATACGCCATTCATTAGGTGAAATGATCTCTTAGAATGGAGGCGACACTTGTGCAATAAATTGCAACGTCACTTAGCTTTGCGGTTTGATCGTAAGAAGTTTTGCCATTCCGTGGATTAAGGTTGGCAGGTTCTTGCGCCAGTTTAAACTCGCA
This sequence comes from Lygodium microphyllum, assembly GCF_053477565.2. Classification (NCBI taxonomy): domain Eukaryota; kingdom Viridiplantae; phylum Streptophyta; class Polypodiopsida; order Schizaeales; family Lygodiaceae; genus Lygodium; species Lygodium microphyllum. Next base: position 81,339,475 of record NC_141146.1, on the reverse strand, counting down.
AGGGAAAAAGGGTAGTCGTCCTTTTACTCTATCCTCATTAGGGAAACTTTGTCAAGTTAAGGGAAGCTAGGCATTTGCTTGGACGCAAATGATTAATCAATAAACTAAAGCGACATGGTCGCCGGAATTTACCATAAACCAAACCTAAAGTATTGATAGGGTATGACCCTAACCCAAGGACGATAGGAATCTTGCCAAGTTGCAATTGATTCCGGATCGAATGCGGATTGCGTTCGGAGAAAAGGAGTCACTCCTTAACAGTTTGTCAGCTAAAACGACCACTGGAATTGATTGTGCTTGTAACAGTTTAGAAAGCACTGTTTGCATTGTTTGCTCAATGAACTAAAGGATGAAATGATATCTAAATACTTCAGGTTGAAGGCCTGAAGGGAGAGGCAGCTTCAGTTACCCCCGACTGCCTGCCTGACCCTAACCAAGGGGGTTGTTAACCGCGCCGGGGACATGGACCAAACCCGCCGTGAGAGGTCTCTCCGTTGAGTTCTACTTGGAGCAGGAGGACGCTTGGGTGCCAGAGGGGGCTCTGGCCGTAAATCCCTCGCCTTCCGGGCCCTGCACAAGAGGCTAACGTGACTCGGGATTGGATCTCGAGGCCCGCATACTAGTCTACGGGTAGAAGCTTGGATTAGTGATCCCTGGTGGATTACTGGATAGCCTTCGGGCGGATTATGAACAAGCCTACGGGCGGGACTCCTTGTATTTCAAAGATAAAAGGATAAAATGATAATAAAGAAGTTGTTTGACATTGTTTTCTTTATGTCCTGTGATAAGATTACGTGAAGGAACCAGTGCTTAACAGGGTTAATCAAGGAAGCTGTTTGTTATATGTCAAATTAATGTGGTAGGTAATTACATAACTAAACCAAACCGAGGAAAGTGCGGAGGATGGACCATGGGTCCGTCCTATGGATGGGTGGTCCCGGTCAGCCGGGATCTTTTCTTAAAAATCTTCAACGAACAGAGGGATGATCATCATCGCCGAGCAAATCACTAGAAGGATGACTTAGATTTACCTGTTACCCGATTCACGCTGTTTTAGGGGAACGGAATGGGACTATGCCTTATGGCAGAGAGGTTGAGCATTGCATCCCTCTCGTTTCCCATTCTCCTTGAACCAAGTGCAGCGTGAATCCGCTTCGGACCTGGCGTTTCTGCGTAAAGTAGTTCGCTCGGGTCTGACGCTAGTTGCTGCTAGCTAATGATCAAACTAGAAAACCTTAATTCCGGTCGATCCTAAGTGGGAAACGGCCAGGACACTTCCGCTACGTGGCAGACGCGGAAGGACCTAGATTACAAAACCCGTAACATTCCATGGGAGTGCCAGGCGGAGTTCTCTAGACAGCCTTCCGATGGACTGCCAAGACGTGTCCTAGAGGATTCTAGTGGACACGTTACAGAGTTGTTCAAGTACCTTGTACATATGCTTCATTGATTTTTTTCTTCGGCACTATTATTACAAACATTTGTGCTTTTTCAAGTTATTTTATGATTTTTTTCAGGTTATTGAAATATCATATATTATCACCTACAAATACCATGCCTGAGTCTCGTGATGATGGACCACATGTTTTACGAAAGCTTGGCATGGACTACAATAACATCCATGCATGTATCAACGATTGCATATTGTTTCGAGAAGAATACGAGACTATGGAGACATGTCCAAAGTGTGGTGCTCACAGGTGTCGACAAGACTTGCAAGGGCAAACCATCCCTCAAAAAGTTCTCAGACACTTTTCGCTTATCCCCTACATAAACCACATGTTTTGTACGTTTGGCGTGGCGAGCTTGACAATGTGGCATGCGTAGAATAGGTCCACGAATGGAGCTCAATGAATATCAACGGATTCATGCGCATGGAGCCACATTGACTCTACCTTTCCAGGCTTTGCTCGAGAGCCAAGGAATCTTCGGCTCGGTCTTACAATGGATGGCGTGAACCCATTCGGTCTGCGCTCAACTTCTTACAATGTGTGGCCTATAGTCCTTGTCAACTACAATATCCCTCCATGGCTTTCTACGAAGAAAGGACATCTCATCCTTAGCTTGCTCGTCCCCGGCCGCTACAAAGTCAAAAATATGGATGTGTATCTTTGTCCATTAGTCGATGAGCTTAAGATTTTGTGGGAGGAGGGGGTCACCATGCAAGATATGAGCAGGCGTGATGATTGGCAATCAGCCACCAATAATCGAGCCATTATCATGTGGACCATGCATGACTTTCCGATATTTAGAGAGTGCTCAGGTGAGGAGGCCTCCATTCTCACTAGTAATATCTATATTTTATCTCGTTCAAGCAAGTATTCACTAGGTCATGGTTTTGGAATAGGTGTGGTTACCTCAGGTTATCATGTATATCCATTGTGCAGGCCACAGTTAGACTCCTGAAGGTCACGAACCATGAAGAAGATGGTATATCAAGGACACACTGCTTTCTTGCCAAAGGATCATGAACTCAAGGAAGGTTTCCTTGGACGACCTTCAACACATATGAATGCCGCAAGCTGGTACGAGCTAAAAATGGTCCACACGGAATCACATCCAAATGGAATGCGGCAGTTCTCTGATTTCTATGAGTTGCCATATTGGACCCACTTATAGGTCAACCACTTGTTGGATCCCATGCATATTTTCAAGAATGTGGGCAGCTTGTTATGTGACCACATCACATGAAAGAGAGACACTATAGGGGCACGAATGGATTTGAAGGAGGTAGGTAAGATGGAGGCGCTTTGGCCGCAGTCGAGTGAGCTGATGGTCGCATGCAGCTTCCTCGCGCTCCTTGTGTTTTATCCACTAAAGAAGAGCGCATTGTGAAGCAAGTAATCAAGTCTATCCGCACTCCGACGGGTATGATGCGTTCTCTCCGGTCCGCATTTTCTAAAGACGACCAATTATCGGGGCTAAAATCCCACGATTGGCACAAGATATGTCAGGTTTGTACTACGAATGGATTGTAATTAGCGTGGGCTTTTTGTTATTTGGAATGTAGCCATTATTCATAATGCTTTCTCATTTGTGGCAGTTTGTACTATAGATCGCGATCCCAAGATGTCTTACTCCAGAAATATGCGGGGCCATTTACAGGTTGTCGACTTTGGTACAATGGATCTCACAGAAGGAGATTAAGACGTTCTCTATTGAATCCGTGAGGCAGGGAGCAGTGGAGACGATTTGTCTCTTTGAGAAATACCTGCCCACCAGCATGCTCACGATACAAATCCACCTTCTTGTGCATCTTATAGATGAAGTGGAGATTGCTGGACCTGTCCATACGTGATGGATGTTCTTCTTAGAGAGCTTCATGAAAACCCTAAAAAGCTTTGTGCGACAATGAGCTCGGCCAGAAGGTAGCATGGTTGAAGGTTGGTTGGTGTCTGAGGCGCTAGTGCATATTTCACAATGGCTACCAATGGTGGAACTAGACAATGAAATTCTCTGGTCTCACTGAAGGACGATGATAGACTGAGTGGAGATGTGGTGGTTGGAAATGGGGTAGAAAAAAGAATGGATGCCTCAATGGAAGAGAAGGTGAATCACTTTTGTATGTTGCACCATGCCTCTATAGAGACGTGGCTCGCCAAGTACCAAATCGCTTGGTAAGATCGAGAGGAAGCCCAAGTTGAATTCTAACGTAGTACGTGCCATCGACCGATTCGATATCTCGAAGGCATGGATGAGATGCCACGGTTTATGTCAATGCGATGGTTGCATGGATCTTTGACCACAGCGTCTCGCGTAGGGATAGAGGTCTCAATGGAGGAGTGGGAATTCTCGAGGGGATGTAGTCCAAAGGTGATGAGGGGTTTAGAATATGTCGTATCTAAATTTTATATGTGACATATAATTTGAGTGTTTCAATGTACACCACAAAATATATAGTGCAGTGTGGTCGCACAGACGGCATTTTTGCGTGGAGCGTATTGACAAAATGCGCTCCACAATGGACTGTGATATCATGGCAAGGTTCGAGCAAGAGAGCCGGCGACGAGCAACGGATCCAAACACGGTTGTGGATGAGATGGAGTATTTTGGAAACTTGCAAAGTATTGTTACGGTTGATTACCGTAGCTTCTCCATGATACTATTCAATGTGCAGTGGTCCAAAGTGGTACTTGGAGGAGCTGGAGCAATAGTTCGATGAGGTCCATCTAGATTTCTCGAAATAGATTCTGAAAAAAAATGGACGGATTTGCGCGATACCTTTGTGTTACCGGCCCATTGTAAACAGGTGCATGGACTCATTTGCTTGCTAATTGTATTATGACATGGTTTATGTCACAATGGTTTGAACTCTCTTGTACATGTTTGTGAACAAGTAATCATCTATCCAAACCCATGACAACCTCAATGGTGCTATGTTATACCTTCAACTTTCCGAAGTGCAAGAGTATATGATCAAAGCGATGTTCCGAGCGTAGATGAAGATAATATGCAAATAGAGGGGTCGATATTGCAAGCGGTGCAGGCCGTCGAAAGCTTTGGAGCCAATATCGGCTAACAATGATGGAAATATAGGAGTCCAAGAATTCTTTAAGAACGAGGTGGACTCATTCTTTTGTGGTGACATGTATATTGACCTTCTAGTGTATGTGGAGTTGTGTTAGGAGATTAACATGGGACCATAGGATACTTCATACTTGGAGCATCCACTTACTCAATTCATTGACCAATCGCTAATAAGGGTACATAAGATAAGTATTTTAAGTGAGATTTTTTTTAAAAGATTTATATTACTGTGCTTTGTATGATTTAAATTGATTATTCTAACATCTTTTTTTTAAAATACAGGTGACATTTTCAAGATGAGTCGAGGGATGAGCGATGAGGAGTTATAGGACATCTTCACACGCATGTCTCCAGACCAGATCATGAGATTCAGAGAGATGGCAGACCAGGAGCTGTCTCGGTCTTCATCAAGGCGCTCTACTAGATCTGCTTCAGCGCGATCGGATGCTTTGGCTTTGAGCAAATGAGCTCGACGCTCACAACTTGGGCTAGAGAGAGGGAGTGCATCGAAATTGGGGGAATGTTGTAGAGATACAGAGGCAGTGAGCCCGCGCTCGACATGGGATATAGGTGTGACTCCTCGCTCTCGTGGCCCTTCCAGGGAGCGTGGCTCAGGCTCAGGTGGATGCTGTGGAGACAAGGACGCAGTGTCTCTGTCTCATCGTTCAGCTAGAGATGCATCACCTCAGGGATTTGTCACACTTGTGAGGACGTCTACTCCAATTACTCTGACTTTTGCTCAGCCGTAGCAGGTGGCACCCCTGTGGGTGCCACTCCGAGAGATATTACCCCGGTCGGTACACCGGATGCACAGGGATCTCCTGGATATGCCCAGGAGCGTGGACGCAGATAGGAAAGGACCCATCTTAGATAAACTCTAGGTGGTTATGGATATCTAGTCAATAGTAGGTCAGGAGCCATCATCATGAATGATGAGGGGAGGAGGGTGATGGCTCGCATGAGAGAGTTGTGCCAACAAGTTTTTCGACACAACGTCTTAGATCATTGGAAGAACATACCGGAGAGGAGCAAGGACTACATAGTAGCATCCTTGCATGAGAAGTTTCCAGTGCCAGCCTCAATAGATAGATTCTCTACAGGCTGGATGATAGATTGTATGCGTGCATACATGTCACATAGACGATCCGACGCACGCAAGGCAATCAAGAGTGGGGCTGGAAAGCTCGAGTGGTTAGATGCAGACGACTGGCTCCAACTGAGGGAGAAGGCTACATATTCTCCAGGATGTTGGAGTCATCAGCGCGAGGAGGCGAGGGCACTACTCGAGGCCGGAGTGGTTCATCATATTGGGAGTGATGGCCACAGAACATATTTGGAGGACTTTGTAAGTTTTTCTTTTGTTTTTCTTGTTTTTTTTAAAAATATTCTTTGTACTGACAATCATGTTTCTAACAATTAGCATTTTGTTTTCTTTGCAGCACTCCATTACAAATGGCGATCCGACTGGCCTTAAGACTCAATATGCAAAGAGGCACGGTCTCACTGCATTGATCAACTGATTGTATATATGCGGCGGCCCTGTAAGTCACTCATCTTTCTTGTCTATATTTACCATGAGATATTTGAATGCATTATTATATGGTGGACTGATGTGTTATTTCTTTTTCTGTCGAGCCTGTTCAATGCTCCTTTGCGGTGAGATGAGCTTTCGGGGGACGAGGATATGTAGCTCGCCCTTGGATCCCTGGAGCTCACACACCTTTATTTTTGAGTCACCTGATCCTGTCATGATTGTACCAATCGCTTATTATTTGATCATGTATTTATTTCATGTATCAGTTTTATGATTTCAGTATACATTGTCTTTGTTTGCAAGCACATTATAAACAGTAGTGCAGAAACTATTTTGTTTGGCTCTCATAAAGAACACAGTGCCACAAAATTTGTTTTTCCCTGTTACCATCGCTATTAGCGTCACAAATTTTACTGCTCGTGTCGTTATTGATGTTATCATTTACATTGCAAACTGTTGCTATCAGCATCGGTATTGGCATCGGTATCAGTGCCGATGCCAATACCGACGCTGATAGCGACGATAATACCTATTGTTCTATGGCGTCGCCAATAACGACACTTTTTGCGATGACAGAGGCAAATTTTGTTATTTGCATTTTCGTCGCTTTAAACGTCGGTATAAGGCCTATATCTTGTAGTGTACAAGTATGTTTTCTTTTTTTATATACCTCCACCAAGTATGGGCAAATCCCTCCAAATGCAAGGAAGAAAAATGAATCTTCATGTCATTAGTTTTAGGGAATATGTCAAAGTAGAATTCCATCTTAAAGGTTCACTCCTCTAAATCAGATGGTGAGGATGACTGACCATTAAATTTAGCTAGAACAATCTTGTCCTTTAGCTCTCTTTCATGAAATGGTTGCTGTCCCAAAATAGGTTGATCATGAATACCATGTATGGAACCCTGAAATTGAGACAGAAATCTCCCAACAGGTGGCTGAGAACCACTATTTAATCTTCGTGTTGGCAGAGAACCCCTAGAAATTTGAGTATTTAGCCCAAAATCTTGAGAATTAGCTCCATTCAAACTGCCCAAATAGTCAACATGCCATTGTGAAGCCTCTCCTACTTCATGCTGGCTATTCGGGATGCCTCTTCTTCCAATAATCCCATGTCCATGACCATTTTGGTTAGATGGCTGAAGTGGGACTGAAGGCTCACTATTTGAATAAGCTTTCTCCTTAGCTTCATTTGATCCCATTTGCATTTGCATCCATTGGGAGAATTGTGCCATAAGTTGAGAAATATATTCCACCAACTTATCAATAGAAGCCTTTGTTTGAGTCATTGAATCCACCAACTTCTCAATGGAAGACTTTGTTTGATCAATCAAAACCATTTGCTCCATTCTTGATAATATGGCCTCATGTCGTTCCCTATATCTTTGTTCATGGACGCACAAGGTATTATTGAGTATAATAACTTCTCCTTGTTGTTGAGGCTCTTTAGGGCTCTCCTTAGGTGCATTATCCAACATGGAATCCATGATTTGCTGAGCATAATCTTCCTGGATCTTATTTTTACCCTTATGCCCTGCCATAATAGTGCAGTCATATAGCACCCCCTGTCAGAAAAACAACTATAACTTTTGCTAGGGAACTCTGATTTCAAAATTTTTTAGTTCAAATTGAAGACAAGAATTCCCTCTTTGACATGAGCTATTGCATGCTATAATAGATTTAGGATAGAAAATTCTGTAGCTAGATTTCTAAGTCTGAACTGTCTAGGCTTGCATGCTGTCTAAACCTCTTGTAAGTACCCTGTTTTGACCTTGTATTGCAAGATAGTAACCCCAAATGGTTACGAAACCCTATAGAAGGCTGGATAGTGTAAAATATTACACGGCGCAGCGAACAGAATCTGAGAAAGAGATAGAGAGTACACAACAGATAAGAGGAGAATCAGTAAATTCTTTAACTCCAAACAACTGATACAAAGATGGCTCTGTCCACCCGTGCGCTTCCACTGTGTGAAGCTTAGATGGCGATCTAGACAAAAGATAGGTGAAGAGCTTAAGGCTAGCTGGAACAACAATTTTGACTGGGTGAAAGATGAGTGAGAGATGGTTGCGAAGGGGTTTAGCTTTTATAGCCCGCGAAGGTCGTTAGGTCGGCCTGCTGACCGACCTACCATATGAGCCTCCACTAGTCGGCCAAGGAATATTCCCTTTACCATCGGGCCGGGGGCACTACCTTCGGACCCCCCAGCCCAGGGGCCTCTTTTACGGCCCCCGGACCTCACAATAGGGGCCCCTTTTAACTCCCTTATACCGTAACTCGATGCAATGTGCCTCGAGTTGCTACCAACTTAACCACTCCGTCTAACCCAAAGATTAGACCCACAATGGTCACCTTTTTTCCATCCGGTCACATAGAGCTCATCTGATATACAAGTAAGGACTCAACCAATATCCGGGCTCACATTTGGCTTCTCCTCATAATGGGGACCTTACAACTTTGAGCACCATGGATCATTGGTAGCACCTAATGAGGATGGGGCATTGATCATATCTAACACCCCCCCTCAATGTCCACCCATAGGTGAACTATCTCCTCGGCCCAATGCCGAGTCTCTGAAGATGAACTTGAAACAGATCCTTCGTAAGTGCTTTGGTGAAGATATCTGCTCCATTCTCCTCTGTTGGACAATAGACCAGTTCCACTATCCCATCCTCTATCAAATCATGCACATAGTGATACTGGATCTCTATATGCTTGGTGCGCGCATGAAACACTGGATTTTTAGCAATGGCAATGCAACTCTGATTGTCACATCTCAGCACAGTCGGTTCTTCATCCTGCACTTCCATATGCCATAGAATCCTTCTCAACCATATGGCTTCACATGCAACAAAACAAGCTGCCTTGTACTCTGCTTCGGTAGAAGACAATGCCACTGTTGGTTGCTTTTTACTAATCCAAGAGAAATTTCCTGAACCCAAAGAGAAAGAATAACCAGAATTTGACTTCCTGGAATCAATGTCTCCTGCCCAATCTGAGTCACAGTTCCCCACAAGAGAAGTTCTGAAACTGTATGTGATACCATAGTTAAGAGTTTCCTTCAAGTACCTAAGCACTCGCATCCCAGCCTTCCAATGACTCTCATGAGGTTTGTTTGAGAACCTGCTCAAAACACCAACAACAAAACTGATATCTGGTCTGGTGTTAGCCAACCTCCTATACCTCCCAATGTCAGCTAGTGCTGATGTATCCTTGACAGATAACTTTGCATTCACCTCCATAGGTGTAGCTATCTTCTTGCACTCGGTCATGCCAAATGCCTTCAAGATCTCCCATGCATACTTCTTCTGAGAGATGAAGATCTTTCCTGGCTCTTGCCAGACTTCAATCCCCAAACAATAGTGTAGCAAGCCCAAGTCTGTCATTTCAAACTCAGAACTCAAAGCCTTTCGAGTTTGGTTGATCATATCTTCATAGTCACCTGTAATAAGAAGGTCGTCCACATATAGGACAATCACTACAGACTTTTTACCATCCCTGTAAACATACAGGTTAGCATCTGAGGCACATCTTTTGAAGTTTAGGTTTAAAAAGAACTTATCTATCTGCTGGTACCATGCTCTGGGGGCTTGTTTTAGCCTATATAATGCCTTCTTCAGCTTACACACTTTGTTCTCAGAATGGGGGGCCTCAAACCCTGGTGGCTGAGCCACGTACACCTCCTCCTTGAGGTCACCATTTAAGAACGCTAACTTAACATCCATTTGGTACACTGGCCACTTCTTGTGGGCAGCCACTGCAAGTACCGTGCGAATAGTGGTCATTCTGGCAGTTGGGGCAAATGACTCTTGAAAATCGAACCCTTCAACTTGTGAAAATCCTTGGGCAACCAGTCTAGCTTTGTACTTTTCTAAGGTACCATCAGCCTTGTACTTTACCTTCCAGATCCACTTGGTGCCAATAACCTTCCGCTTTGCTGGTCGATCCACTAGCTCCCAAGTGTCGTTCTTCATTATGCTGTCATACTTCGCTTTCATAGCAGCCTTCCATGATGGATCTGCAAGTGCTTCTTCTAAGTCAGTTGGCTCCTTTACTTCTCTCATAATCTCAACCATCAAGGCCATATTGACTATGTGAGCAGAAGCCCTCCTTTGCTCCTCTATTCTCTGAGACCTCCTTGGTCCGTCTGCCTTCTCCTCAACAAATGAAGGCATAGGATTATTGTGGTCATAGAGCTGCTTCACCCAGCATGGCAATGGCCTTTCCGATGGGGTGATGTCAGGTTGGTGAACTTTTTCCTCATCATCTGAAGATGATGCTTCCTCCTCCTTAAGGATAGGGATAGCTCTCGGGACAGGTTCATAGTGGACTACTTCTTCGCTTGATGATAAAGTGGAAGAACTTGCCTTCTCCTCCTCCACTGTATGCGGCTCCTCCTTGAGCACCACATCACGACTCGCGATGATCTTCTTTGCCTCTTGGTCATATAACTTGTAAGCCTTCTGCTCATCACTATAACCCAAGAAGATACATTTTCTGCTTTTTGGTTGTAACTTGTTTCTCTTCTCATCTGGAACATATTCATAACATTCACATCCAAAAATTCTGAAATGTGAGACGGATGGTTTCTTACTAGTGTAAGCCTCATGAGGTGTTTTTCCCTTGAGAGCCTTTGTATAGCTCCGATTTAGAATGTAGACTGCAAGATTAACAGCTTCAGCCCAAAAATGGTTAGGCAATCCCTTGCCCTTTAGCATGCATCTTGCCATCTCCACAATGGTGTGATTCCTGTGTTCCACAACACCGTTCTGCTGAGGTGTGTGAGGCGTCGTCAATTGACGCTTGATCCCTTTGCTCTTGCAAAAGCCTTCAAACTCCTTTGAGTTGAACTAACCACCACCATTTGTTCTAAATTTCTTCACACTTTTCCCTGTTTCATTCTCAACAAGTTTTAGCCATTCTTTAAACTTACCAAAAGCTTGAGCCTTATCACGAAGGAAGTACACCCACATCTTTCTACTGTAGTAATCGACAATCAACATAAAATAAGAAGATCCCCCCAAGGCCTGTGTAGGCATCTTACCACACAAGTCAGCATGCACCAACTCTAGAGGAGCATGTGCTCTATTCTTGCTTTCTTGTGGAAATGCCTTTCTCTGTTGCTTGCCCATCATACAAGCTTCACATGGTTCCTTCAATTCAGTTATTGTAGGTAGGTGGGCAACCATACCTTGCTTTTGCATCTCCTTCAATACTACAAATCCGATGTGTCCAAACCTTTCATGCCAAAGCTTACTTGTGCCCACACAAGCAGTGGCTGTAAGAGCACTTAGCTCATACAGGTTGTTCCTTCTTTCTCCTTTGCCAACAACTGTGCCAACACTATCAATAATTTCTGCACCTGTCTTCTTGAACCTCACTTCATGACCAAGATCAGTTATGGCAGCAACTGATAATAGATTTCTCCTGATTTCGGGAACATACAACACATTTGAAAGCTTTTTGACTTCACCCTTTGTAGCAACAAAAGAAATAGTACCTGTGCCCGCAGCAGGGCATTTAGCATCATTTCCAACCGTCACAGTGATGGATTCTTGTAGAGGCTGCATAGAATTGTATAGACCTTTCTTGTTGGTCATGTGACGGGAGGCCCCACTATCCAACACCCATGAGTTAGTGGTAGATTCTTCTTGCACTGAGGAGCACACTTCCTCAATGGTTGCCATGAATAATTCCAGCTCTACTTCAGTCGTATTGGCTGTCTCTTTCCCTTTACTTTTAAGGGTACCATTCTTTTCATCTGCCTTCTTGACACGACAATCTGCAATTGTATGTCCTTTCTTCTTGCAGTAGAAGCACTCTCCTTGAAACTTTTTCTTTCCGCCCTTCTTCTTTTTGTCACCATCATTTTTTGTGAAGGAACCACCTTTGCCTTTTGCATTGGTAGATAATGCAGCATCTCCATTGTTGCTTCCTTCTCGGGCTTTCAGCCTCAACTCCTCCTCCATTAGTAATGCACAAAACTCCTCAAAAGTCAAAGCTTGAGGTCTCACCTGAGTATTAAGGGCAGTTACTAATTCATCAAACTTTTGTGGACAAATCCGAAGACACCTCCGAGCTAGCTCTTCGCTAGTCTTTTGTATCCCAACGCCAGCCATCTGGTCATGCAGATTCTTAATCCGAGTGATGAATGCTTCAACCGTCTCTCCTTTAGCATACTTCTCCGCTGCTAGTTGATTCTCCAAGTTTTGAATCCTCGTTTGGTTTCATGTTTCATATTGACTCCTTAGTACATTCCAAGCCTCTGACGCTTTGGTTGTATGCTGAATCAAAGTCAGAACACTATCAGAACAGCTTGTAACTAAGGCACACAATGCATCTTCATTCCTTTGTTTCCAAGCTCATAGAAGATCTGCATTCGGAGGAATCATCACACTAGGATTTCATGGGTCGGGGGTAGGCTGTGGTTCTACGTCAGTCCCCAGCACAGTCTCCAGAAGCTCATAAGAATCAAGGATAGTTGTAATTTTGAACTTCCACAAGGTGTAGTTTGTACCATCTAACTTGCCTTCGCTGAAGGTTGGTGGACGAATCCTCAGTGCTTGAATAGCTGGTACAGCAACACCACCTCCTCCACCGCTTCCTGATGCGCAAGAACTGCTTTCGGAAGTCGACATAGTTTCTCTTTGCTGTTGAAGCCTTTGCCTCTTGCACACTCTTCGATCTCTAGAGCCCCCTGGGCTCTGATACCATGTAAAATATTACACGGCGCAGTGAACAGAATCTGAGAAAGAGATAGAGAGTACACAACAGATAAGAGGAGAATCACTAAATTCTTTAACTCCAAACAACTGATACAAAGATGGCTCTGTCCACCCGTGCGCTTCCACTGTGTGAAGCTTAGATGGCGATCTAGACAGAAGATAGGTGAAGAGCTTAAGGCTAGCTAGAACAACAATTCTGACTGGGTGAAAGATGAGTGAGAGATGGTTGTGAAGGGGTTTAGCTTTTATAGCCCGCGAAGGTCGTTAGGTGGGCCTGCTGACCGACCTACTATATGAGCCTCCACTAGTCGACCAAGGAATATTCCAGGAAATATTCCCTTTACCATCGGGCCGGGGGCACTGCCCTTGGGCCCCCCAGCCAGGGGCCGCTTCCGTGGACCCCGGACCCCACAATAGGGGTCCCTTTTAACTCCCTTATACCGCAACTCGATGCAATGTGCCTCGAGTTGCTACCAGCTTAACCATTCCGTCTAACCCAAAGATTAGACCCACAATGGTCACCTTTTTTCCATCCGGTCACATAGACCTCATCTGATATACAAGTAAGGACTCAACGAATGTCGGGGCTCACATTTGGCTCCTCCTCATAATGGGGGCCTTACAACTTTGAGCACCATGGATCATTGGTAGCACCTAATGAGGGTGGGGCATTGATCATATCTAACAGATAGGACCTGTGGGTACCCTGTAGTACGTGCACCTGTACTTCAGTAATGAAGGGTGTACCTGTAACCACCTATAAATACCCTGTAAGTGCCTTGTAAATTCCTTGTTTTACCCTTTTTTAAACCTGTAGGTACTTGAGCCTTTGAAAATTCTTGAATCTTCAATTCTCCACTCGTTGTACCTGTGTGAGGGATAAAACGCCATGACAGGCTCCCTACATGGGCTCCGAATCACCTGGAGGTGGGCCAAGTTCCCCTTGGGTCGGTTGGTTGCACCCTTTCGGGATCATTGATAGTGAGGGAGGGTCACCTCTCTTTTGTCCCACTATCTCCCCCGACATCCACCTTTTTCCTCGATGGGTATATCAACATGGCAGTAGCTAGTTATCTAATCAATCTCAGCATGAGATGCATTTCTGAAATATTCATTCAGCCTTTCATGAGATGCAATTGAATGGAATCTTGAAAGTTTGGATAGGGGAAGGGTCTTACCAATGCAATTCAGTGACTCATTGATTGCTAGTACTTACCCTTTTACAATATTTCAGCTTGGGTAAAAGAATTCAACTAAAACAAATCAAGGTTATGCATCAAGCTTGAGAAATGATATCTATGATGAAGTAATGATTGAATCAAAACTGAAATTCAATGGAATAGGCTGAAATCAATGAAAATTAACACTAATCTCTGATCTCTTGATCAATTCAGTGAATTTATTGATTAATAATCTCCCATCAACAAGTGGAAAAGCAATAGCAAGTGGATTATTGAGAGATTTTAGAGGTTAGTAAAATAAATACCTCAATTAAGCTTGAAGAATATGGTAGATGTCAGCTCCAATCCCATTGATGGAAGAATTCTTCAAATTCCACCATAAATCCATCATAAAGCTTGAAATCTCCATAGAACTAGTCCATACAAGCTCCAATATGATTAAATTCGTGAAGAATCAATGTCCCAACCTTGCTTGAACACTTGAATATCAAAGATACAACCCTCTTGAAGAAAAATCCCAAAATAATCCTTCCATTTGAGCTCCAATGTCCTCCACGGGCTGAAATCTCCTCAATGCCTTCAATCTTGAAGTCTATCCCACTTGTACATAGCACTAAAAGAGCCTTGGAGGTCAAAGAAGTCCAAATTTTGAAAAAATTTGAGCTTCGAGATCTATGGTTATGGCTGTGCTACTGTGTTTTAGGGTTTTGAACAAAGAAGTTGATGATTAGAGTTCTCCTCACTGAGAGTTGCTGTAATAGATGTTGATGAAGTGTTTCAAGGCAAGTGATCAATTAGTGGAAGATCTGGTAGAGATTGAGAGTAGGGAATTCAACACAAATTTTGATGCATTTTTTGGGCTGTAGACTACTCCATTTTTTGCATCACTACCTAACCAGGATACTCCTCTTGAAGCTCAGGTGACAAGGAATCATTGCCCCATGGTTTGGCTGTGAGGGATGATCAGTAGAGAGAGATCTTTGAAGATTTCTTGGTATCCACAATTGAAGCTTCAGCCAAAATCTTGAAAGAGAGAGAAGACAAGCTTCCTTTTGAAAAGTAACTGGAGTTTAACCTTTAACTAAGCATGGTTAACCTTCCTTTATCCTAGTCACCTCCAGTTTTTCATGAAGTTTGATGACGACCTATCACTTAATCCATCCTCCTCCATAACAGACCTTGGATATCTCCAGATGTAGTCTCTTACTAACTATAGTTGATCTACAGCACTCCACTAGTCACTGTCTTGTACAATTTTTGTCTGTAATTGGTTTTGATAGAGGAAAAAAGGAGTCACTGTCTTGTACAATTAAAGTTATTTAGAAGAAATTATCATTTTTTATGGGCGTGCATCTTAGACATGGCACGAATATTTATTTTAATGCCCTTATTTATTGAAGCACTTGGTATATATTTTTTATTTTGTATGCGCATGGGCGCACGATTTAAATATTTGTTATTGGACATTGTATTTGGGCACATCCCGACTCTTTGGGTGCCCAACCACTTTATTCTTTATTTGGACAAAAGCAAACACAAAAGCTAAAGCGTGCTAATTGTAAATTTGGGCTATTTTTTAGCTTGGAGATGAATAATATATTAAATACATGCTTTGTGGAGCGCTCACACATGGGGAGAGATTGTACCTAATTGGTCTTTTTCTTCATGTTGTGCAAGTCTTTTCTCTTGTTTTTTGTGTAAAAGTAGAGTTCGTTTGTTCTTGGAGACCTTCCAACACTCGCTACGTACGCATATAGCATCTGATCTGTGCACCAATTGGATAGGTATTATCCCTCTCCATCTGATCTCAGGTAGTTAATATGTAAACTTGTTTTTTTCAAATTTAAAATTTTAAAATCTTAAAAGTGAGAGAATACTTCACTTTTCTCCTTCATGCAATACATCCATACCTTTCTTGCATGATCATAAATTAAGGTTCCATAAGATTTATATCCAGCCACGATTGATGTCGTATTGGTAAGACCCCACACATTTAAATGTACAATATCAAGTAAATGCCTACTTGTATGTTTATCCTAAGGAAATATATACATGATCTATTTTTCAAATTGGCATGCTTCATAGAATTTTGTGCATATTAGCCACTTTGAACTTAGGCAAGCCTATCACAATTTCACATGATGGCATGTTTTTCCACCACTACACATTTACATGGCTAATACATTTATGCCAAATGTCATTATTAATCACAACTCTTACACCTTGTACAAACATAGTAGCCTTCAGCTCGAGTACATTTTCATCTAAGGTAAACATTCTTCCCATACACTTGCTTTTTGCAACTTGCTTACATTTGTTCTTGAAATCTTCTACAAAGCAACTATCTTAATTGAACTTTACTTGCAATCCCTGCTTAACCATTTAATCAATAGAAACTAAATTCTTTATAATGGTAGCACGTACAACACAACAATGTGACACTAACCAAACACTTAAATTCTCTATCTTGCATTAATAATAGAATACTCCCAACATGAGCAATAGAATGATGTATTGTTACTTGTTTTCATAAAACCAAGTAGTTTAGGATTTTTTATTTCTCTAAACAATTCTCCATGAAATATCATATGGTTATATACACTTGAACCCACATACCATATTTGCTTACCAGTTGTAGATGCGCCATAATTATTATGTTGTCTTTTCCCATTTTCTATTATTTCTATCTCTTCTAGTCTTATTTGAATAGTTATATGTGATACGAACTTCTTGATCACAATTATAGCATTCTCTATTATCATAACTTATGCTTTGTCTGCCATATCCTATACAACTCCCTTGCCTCAAGACTGGTCTCTACCACTTGAATGTGACTGCTCTGGTGAGTCATGAGAGCGCACCTCATTTTTCCCATAATGGTCACCACTATGGCCTTTATTACCTTGACCTATACCTCTACATGTGTTTAGAGTAGAGCACTATTTTCAATGATTCTTGCTTTGTGATGAGGATGCAGGAAGATCCAAGTTTCTCTCTTCTAATATTAACATAGATATTAGATCAGCAAAATTAGGAATGATGTATTTTGTGTTGATGGAGGCTTGAAATTACTTGTACTCGTCCAAACCATCTAAATATATGACCACTATACCATTATCATCAACTTGCACTTTAATAGATTCTAGAGATTCAACAATGGTCCTAATATTCAATGCATAGTTATTGATAAAAAATTTATCACGGTTGACACTCTTTAACTTAGATTTCAAGTGCAACTTTTTTGGCTTCAGTATTTGTATTAAAAAACATGACTAAATTACTTCATACTTTGACAAGACTGTTTGCATCATGTATATGCCTAATAATGTTGTCTAAAACACTAATAGAAAGCCATTATATAACGTTTTGACTAGATTACTTCATATTTCGACAAGACTATTTGCATCATGTATATATCTAATAATGTTGTCTAAAATGCTGATAGAAAACCATTATATAATTTTTTGAGCACTTTGATTCCATCACTTAAATACCTTGGCTTGCTTAGGTATGATATTTTCCTTTGGTAACTCTAGAGCCTTAGCATTATGTAGTCCCATTAATCTTTATCCATAAGGAAATTATTTAGTTTGAACTTCCAAGCATGAAAGCTATGCTTTTCATTGACAATATTAAATCCCTTAGACATTGTGCAAAAAAATCCAAAAATATTCTATTATTAATAACTTGCTAATTTAGATAAACTGTCACCTATACTAGTCTTAGTACATAAGCATAGTTGAGTAATACTCATGATGTTTGTTAGTTTACAAACATTATTTTCCACACCCAACACTTACAACTTGTTTGTGAAATGATAAGGTTTGCATGGTTCTTGAACCTTATCAAATTAGCACATGAACAACCTCTAACTCTCAAACACCAGTCCAAAACATGCATAGAATGCGAATTTGACTAGATAGATATTGATAAAAGGTCTATAATGTTCCCTCAGGCACTCCAATGTAGCAAAGATAACTTGCCAATTCAAGATCATATGAGAGATATCTCCATAGGTGTGCTCTACAACAAGGCTTCCTTGTAGACTCTTGTGCCTACACTACAACAAAAAGGCTCCATAGACACGCTTGTAGATGCAATATTTGAACTATGTTTAAAAATGCCAGGTACGTTTATTACTACGTCTACTGCCACATCTAAAATTTCGCATCTACAAGAGTGCTTATAGTGAAACCTACATGCGCATATAGACGCGCCTATTGATGCACTCTGTAAATACATAATCATATTTATAAAAAAGTAGATATATTCATATTCTGCATCTATACATGCATGTAACTACGCATCTACAAAGGCGTGTAGTCTGTAATTTTTTGACGATAATAGATGCGCATTTTTCCTGCAATTTAGACGCGCGGATAGACGTGCAAAACAAAAGTATGAAAAAAAAACCAGAGAGCATGTGGCTTTGCAAGCCACATGCTCTCTGGTTTTTTTCTCCCCATCAACATAAAAGTGTATGCTTAGGAAAAACAGAGAAAGATTATTATACTGAAAGAAAAAGAATGTGGAGAGCCAAAGTCCATATATTAATAATAACACATGATGAGTGTACAATGCTGAAACATGAGCTACTGTGTTGTAAAATTTGTACATATTTTAAATATTTTTGTACTGAAAACAAAAAAATATATGTAGAACATGAAATTTTATATATATAGATGAAACGTTTTTACATGACAAATTCTAATACTTGTGACCTCAAGCATGGTTATGGTTGCAAGCACTACCTGAAAGTAATACATATCAAAAATGAAAACTACAAGCCAAGGGGAGGCATGCATGCATGGGGCTCCTCTACATCTCCTCAGAAGAGGCATCATCATCACTACCACCACCACTGCCAGTGCCGATGCCGGTGCCGGTGCCGCCATCGCTACTACTAGTCCCCCCTTCGCTATCTTCAACTGCATCAGGGTTCGCCTACACAAAGAATTAAGGTATATAAATACCATTACAAACAATAAATTAGAGTTACCTATACTTTTCATGTAAAAAATAAAACATACCTCTTATGGTTGTGGAATCCTCATGGCATGATTATATTTCTCCTCCGTGATGAGTCCCTCCTCGTAGAAATACTGCCAAGTAGACGCCTGCTTATGACCACGATGATAGCCTACCTCTCTAGGAGTAGGCATTCTACCAACGATATGATACTACAAAACTATTTTAGCATACAATATATTAGAACACACTACATAATGAATTGAAACAAATTACAAAATTTAATTTAAAATAAAAAACCAAATAATACTTACAAACTCAGCCTCCCATGACTCCCTACTCCCCGATCCATAATGCGACGATCCCATGGTTGCCATCTGGATACGTTGCGCCTCTGCATGCTGGCGACTTGTCCTTTTCTATGCTGCTCTCTTCTTGGCCTCTTTCACTCCTTGTAGTGGAAATAAGGTGGTTGGCCATATCCAGGGCGCCCCTGCGATTGTCTCCGCAGTGACTCCTTGGCGCGCGTCATAGGGTGAGACCTCTTGTTATGAAGTACGTCTCTCACCTTTGACCATCCCCAATCATCTGAGAATTGTGAATTCTTGGGATTAGGGTACCTTCTATGTATTGCCCGCAGCACCTCTTGCCACAAACCATTTCTTTTTGCTTGAAGGGAATCATACAATCTTTGTATGTGGCATGCATGACACTCCTCAAGTAGGCTATCACTTCCCTCCCCGCAGGGTTATGCAAGATACCACCAACATCTATGACAGAGTAGTACATTTGTGGAGGCTCACTTCTCTCATTTCCCAGTGAGGGTAATCAAGAGCCACCTCCTAGGCAACCCCCACAAAGCCCTCGACCTCCTCGTCCTCCCGCAGGACTCTCCCTCCTCCCTCGACAGGCACTACCCTCTACCTCACTCAATGCACGTGATTCTGTAGATGCACATGCTTTGGTCGATCCATGTAATTCAGCTGACCCCTGTGCATCATCTGATCTGTGTGTATGCATAGTGCGTGGAGTACCTGTACATGTTAGTAGAGGTGTACCAAGGTTTGGTGTTTGTGCGGCAGTGCTAGGCAAAGATGCATGTGATAGGTGTCCCAAACATGACACTAAAAACCTCCTTTGTAGTGGTAGGCAACCAAGATAACTGGTCATCTCTCCCATTAATTTCTCCTTGTTCAAAAAACCTCCAAAAAAACTATTAACACCTCTAGAAAACTCCACTAAGGTGTTGTTCATGCGTTCCAACTCAGGATCAGTGCTGGAAGATCCAGGATTCCACATCTATACAAGCAAAAATCCATTACTACCTTGTACAGATAAAACATATTAGATGTTGCGTCTATACTTGCATCTACACCCGCATCTTTTAGCGTGTCTATACCTACATCTATACCTGCATCTACACTATCATCTAGATGCGCTGATAGACACGCAAAGTCGGACAATACTTTGCAAACTGTTATGAGAAACACGCAAAAAACCTCCATAGATGACAATATAAAGCATGTAAAGAGAGAGAGAGAGAGAGAGAGAGAGAGAGAGAGAGAGAGAGAGAGAGAGAGAAATACACAAAGAGAAAGCAAACAAGATTGAGAGAGAGAAGAAGAACTCACCTTCTTTGCTTGTTCCGATGGGTGGCAGCTAGGTTGCAAGCTCCTTGTCCTCCTTCTTCCTTCCCTTGGTAGGTTGCTTGATTCTTCTTCTCTTCCTTGTTTTTTGACTCTTGTTCTTTACTCTTTGGCTCTTCCTTCCTCCTGTCCTCTTTCTACTCTTATTTCCTTCCCTCATTGTCTTCATGAAGTGATAGATAGACATGATTAGTGATGTCGAGCTCCAATTGCAGAAAACACCCAAAAAACGCTAGGAAAGCACTGGTTTGAAAAGAAAGCCATAAATTTTTTAAATATATATATTTATTTACGTAGCGCGTCTATAAGCATGTGTAATTGCGCGTGTATATGCACAGATAAGATATATTACATGTGCTGATAGATGCACAATTACAATTAAACTGATTAAATGCTAGCTTTTGGTTGTTTTTGGATCAACATGCACTACAAGGAATTGGGCAATTAGCGACACCGATTAGCGACGGCGGATATCGGCGTCGCTATTGGCGTCGCTATTTGCGTCGCTATTGGCGTTGCTATTTGCGACGCAAATAGCGAGCCGCAGGAAAAAAAGCGCGGCCGAAACCCGTGCGCCGTTTTCATTTCTTTTGCTTCAATTTTTGAGAGTGAGAGCGAGGGAGAGAGCGAAGGCTTTGTGAGAGAAGAAGAGGAAGAAGACTTGCTGCCGCCGCCGCCACCGCCGTTGTTCGCGAAGGAGAGGGGGAGCCCTCATTGCAAAGAGAAGCCGCCCCACGCTCGCCATATCTCATTGGTGAGTCTCCCTCTCTCTTTCTTTTTCTTGTTGAAGGTTTAAATCGTTCTCTTTTGCTTGTTTAGGAGAGGAAATGAAAGAGAAGGAGAGGGAGAGAGAGAGAGAGGGAGAGAAAGAGAGGGAGAGGGAGAGGGAGAGAAAGAGAAAGAGAGGGAGAGTGCATTCTCTTTCTCTCTCTCCCTTTTGCTTGTTTAATGTTTAAATTACTTTCTTTTTTGCTTGTTTAGGAGAGGAAATGAGAGAGTAAGAGAGAAAGAGAGGGAGAGGGAGAGGGAGAGGGAGAGGGAGAGGGAGAGGGAGAGAAAGAGAAAGAGAAATAGAGGGAGAGGGAGAGGGAGGGGGAGGGGGAGGAAATGAGAGAGGGAGAGAAAGAGAAAGAGAGGGAGAAGGAGGGAGAGTGCATTCTCTCTCTCCCTCTCCCTTTTGCTTGTTTAATGTTTAAATCACTTTATTTTTTGCTTGTTTAGGAGAGGAAATGAGAGAGAAAGAGAGCGAGAGGGAGAGGGAGGGGAAGGAAATGAGAGAGGGATAGAAAGAGAAAAAGAGGGTCCAGAGTGCATTGTATCTCTCCCTCTCCCTTTTTCTTGGAGGATGTTTAAATCACTTTATTTTTTGCTTGTTTACGAAATGAGAGAGAAAGAGAGATAGAGAGGGAGAGGGAGAAAAAGAGAAAGAGAGGGAGAGGGAGAGGGAGGGGAAGGAAATGAGAGAGGGAGAGAAAGAGAACGAGAGGGAGAGGGAGAGGGTGAGAGAGAGTGTGTGCATTCTCTCTCTCACGATGGGTTTGGTTGTTTGTTGTTTGAATCACTTTCTTTTTTGCTTGTTTAGGAGAGAGGGAGAGGGAGGGGAAGAAAATGAGAGAGTAAGAGAGAAAGAGAGGGAGAGGGAGAGGGAGAGGGAGAGGGAGAGGGAGAGAAAGAGAAAGAGAAAGAGAAAGAGAAAGAGAGGGAGAGGGAGAGGGAGGGGGAGGAAATGAGAGAGGGAGAGAAAGAGAAAGAGAGGGAGAAGGAGGGAGAGTGCATTCTCTCTCTCCCTCTCCCTTTTGCTTGTTTAATGTTTAAATCACTTTATTTTTTGCTTGTTTAAGAGAGGAAATGAGAGAGAAAGAGAGCGAGAGGGAGAGGGAGGGGAAGGAAATGAGAGAGGGATAGAAAGAGAAAGAGAGGGAGAGTGCATTGTATCTCTCCCTCTCCCTTTTTCTTGGAGGATGTGTAAATCACTTTATTTTTTGCTTGTTTAGGAAATGAGAGAGAAAGAGAGATAGAGAGGGAGAGGGAGAAAAAGAGAAAGAGAGGGAGAGGGAGAGGGAGGGGAAGGAAATGAGAGAGGGAGAGAAAAAGAACAAGAGGGAGAGGGAGAGGGAGAGGGTGAGAGAAAGAGAGAAAGAGAGGGAGAGGGAGAGAGAGGAAGAGGGAGGGGAAGGAAATTTAAGATAATAGACTTATTGATAATGATATGCAATGTGCTTTGCCATGGGCCACGTACATTGGTAACTCTTTAAGATGGCTTAAAAATGGTCAATTCCTTCATAATGTCCAAGTAGGGGATCTAATTGTGATATGCATAATTCATTGTTTTTGTATTAACTTTATAGGCATGCCAAATTAGAAATCATGCCAACTAGTCAACGGAAGGACTAAAAGAAAATGATACCCTAGCTAATGGTCATTAAGGTACTTCATCAAAATGAACCCAAAAGTATTGTTATAGAAGAAGAAACCCTTAAATTGAGTATAGGATAATTTCTCTCAGGTCTTATGACTATGAGTAGGATTGATTGAAATAAATTTTATTACTATAGTTATTAAATTTTATAGATGGCGCGCATTAATTTTAAAATGGATTATTTATACTCAAAGCCGAGATATAACAAATAATTATCTACCGGGACAAACAAATCCTTCAGCATGATACAAGGCTGAGATATAACATCGGAAAATCTCTCAACTACTATATACAATGCAAGATTTATGGTCAACTTGCAACTTGACGTACATCTCCATAAAGCTATCCATTTAAGCCTCGTTTGCTATAATGTAGATAAGATGGAAAACGAAGAAGGTCTTATTGTTCAAGACCGCGAGACGTATCTTAATCAGCGTGTCCCATGTCCTTGCTCTCAATGCAAGTTGGCAATTAGACGAAAACGCCAATTGTCTATAGAACATGTACGACGATTTGGCGAGTTTCAATCTGAGATCATTGATCAAGCGATTGCGGGTTTTCAGCAAACGGTAATTTGAAGTTAATATTAATCATGCATTGTACTCTCAAGCTAATTGAAAACCATACACAATAAGATTGGGTCTTGTTGGCAAATTTTCTATCCAAGGGGGTGATGTCTCGACCCAAGGGGGAGTGCACCCTTTGCGGCCAATTAGAAGAGTTTGTGGACGTGCGATGGATGGATTGCAGGAGCCAATCGACCACTCTTAAGGCCCATCTATACCATCAATGCCAGAGGAGACAGACAACCTTCTCGACCTGCCTACAATCTTGGAGCCTGAGATGGAGGCAATGATCGATGCATTGATTCCCATGGATGTTGAGACATATGACCCGCTTAGAGAGGAAGCATCCATACCATTATATGATGGGTGCCGAGTATCTCGGTTGAAAACATTGCTTGCACTCTTAAGTGTGCAAGCAAAATACGGTTGGAGCGATACGAGTGTGACTGAGTTATTCAGGTACCTTGCACACAGGCTTCATTGATTTTTTTTTAAACAGTATTATTGTAAACATTTGTGTTTTTTCAAGGTGTGTTATGATTTTTTTCAGGTTATTGAAATATCATATATTGTCACCTGCAAATACCATGCCTGAGTCTCGTGATGATGCACGACATGTTTTACGGAAGCTTGGCATGGACTACAATAACATCCATGCATGTATCAACGACTGCATATTGTTTCAAGATGAATATGAGACTATGGAGACATGTCCAAAGTGTGGTGCTCACAGGTATCGACAGGACTTGCAAGGGCAAACCATCCCTCAAAAAGTTCTCAGACACTTTCTGCTCATCCCCCGCATAAACCACATGTTTCGCACGTCTGCTATGGCAAGCTTGACAACGTGGCATGTGCAGAATAGGTCCACCGATGGAGTTCAACGAATATCAGCAGATTCGCGCGCATGGAGCCACATTGACTCTACCTTCCCAGGCTTTGCGCGAGAGCCAAGGAATCTTCGGCTCGGTCTCGCCATGGATGGTGTGAACCCATTCGGTCTGCGCTTGACTTCTTACAGTGTGTAGCCTATAGTGCTTGTCAACTACAACATCCCTCCATGGCTTTCTATGAAGAAAGGACATCTCATCCTTAGCTTGCTCGTCTCGGGCCGCTACAAAGTAAAAAATATAGACGTGTATCTTCGTCCATTAGTCGATGAGCTTAAGATTTTGTGGGAGGAGGGGGTCACGGTGCAAGATATGAGCAGGCGCGATGGTCGACGGTCAGCCAACATTCGAGCCATTCTCATGTGGACGATGCATGACTTTCCAGGATTGGGAGAGTGCTCAGGTGAGCAGACCTTTGTTCTCGCTGGTAATATCTATATTTTATTTCATTCAATCAAGTATTCACTAGGTCGTGGATCGCCTTACAGGTTTGGTTACCTCAGGTTATCATGCATGCCCATTGTGTGGGCCACAGTTAGACTCCCGAAAGTCATGAACCATGAAGAAGATTGCATATCAAGGACACGCCGCTTTCTTGCTAGAGGATCATGAACTCAGGGAAGGTTTTCTTGGACGACCTCCAACACGTATGAACGCTGCAAGCTGGTATGAGCTGAAAATGGTAAACCCGGAATCACATCCAAATGGAATGCGACGGTTCTCAGTTTTCTACGAGTTGCCATATTGGACCCACTTACAGGTCAACCACTTGTTGGATCCCATGCATATTTTCAAAAATGTGGGCAGCTTGCTATGGACCACATCACAAGAAAAAGATACACTATAGGGTCAGGAATGGATTTAAAGGAGGTAGGTAAGATGGAGGCGCTTTGGCCGCAGTCGTTTGCTGAAGGGGGAGTGCAGCTTCCTCGCACTCCCTGGGTTTTGTCTACCAAAGAAGAGCGCATTGTGAAGCAAGTAATCAAGTCTATCCGCACTCCGACGGGTATGATGCGTTCTCTCAGGTCCGCATTTTCTAAAGATGACCAAATGTCTGGGCTAAAATCCCATGATTGGCATAAGATATGTCAGGTTTGTGAACAAAATGGATTTTAATTAGTTAATCTATTGAAGGTGGCAGGTGCATTTGTAAGCCCGAATGACATAACCAAGAATTCAAAGTGCCCATATCTTGTATTGAAGGCCGTTTTTGGAATATCTTCATCCTTGATCTTGATTTGATAGTAACCTGACCTGAGATCAATTTTGGAGAAGATCTTTGCACCTTGAAGGCGATCAAGAAGCTCATCTATTCTAGGAATAGGATACTTGTTCTTGACTGTTGATTGATTCAACCCACGGTAATCAATACATAGTCGAAGTGTCCCATCTTTCTTTTTCTGGAATAGTACTGGAGCTCCCCATGGTGAGTTGCTAGGCCGGATGTAACCCTGATCTAACAGTTTCTTGAGTTGTTCCTTCAACTCAATAGCTTCTGGTATGGACATTCTATAAGGTCTCTTTGCAATTGGCGCAGCTCCAGGCATTAGCCTTATTTCATGATCAACTTCTCTTGGAGGTGGAAGTTCAGTTAACTCCTCAGGGAATACGTCAGCGTATTCCTTTAGCCAAGAGGGTCGCTCATGAGACTCTTGCCTTTGATCTAATTTGTTGAGTTTGATAAGGTAAACAGGTAATCCTTTTCTAACCCCTTTTATGATCCACGATACTTTGGCTAACTGGATTGTTGGCACTCCTGCCTCACCTTGAGTTGTAACAAACTCTCTTTCAGAGTTTCGAAAGGAAACTTGACCCTTTTCACAGTGGATGTGGGCGTCATTAGGCTTAAGCCAATCCATCCCAAGTAGACACTCATGGATACCTAAATTCATGACTCTGAATTTGACTGAGGTTTTCTTTCCTCCCAGAAAGAACTCTTCCTTAGCAGTTTGCCTGGTACAAGTTACCTCACGACCGTTTGCTAATTCCACAAGTAGGGTAGGAGCTTCTACTGTGGCTATTCCTAATCTTTTAGCACACGCTGGTGAGATAAAGGAATGTGTACTGCCAGAATCAATCAAGGTTTTGAAACCTTTACCTTGATAGTCCGACGGTGTTTGAATCACCGAGAACTGGCGGTTCGGCCCCTTCTTGTGTAAAGCGACATGGACTGTCGCTCTTTCGAATTCCGCTTCCATAGTTGGATCTTTCTCTTCTTCTGCTTCACATCTTTGCCTATTGGTAATGCAGGCAGTTCTCCCTCTTCCACGGGTGGCGGCTCCTTGACCGCGGCCTGCACCTTGACGGTGTCCCTCGCTGAGCTTGGGACATTGCCTTTTGAAGTGACCGAGTTCATTGCAGTGGAAACATCGGAGGTTTCGGCCATTACTGTGAGTAGGAACAAAGTTGTTGACGTTATTTGTCCTTGCTTTCTTCCTTTGACCCTGATTGAGACCTTGAACTCTCTTTACTTGGGGTCTGAATGCTCCTCTGTTCGGGTCGCTATAAGACCAATTCTTAATACCCCTTGGTCTAGCTTGCACTTCGTGAATTATAGGTGCCGCTTGAATGAGTGCATCCTGAAGATCTGATGGTCGCATAGATTCGAGACGAGTATTTACAGGTGGATTTAAGCCCGCGCAAAATTTGGACACCTGCTGCGTCGTGTCCATTTGTGGCGCATACTTTAAGAGTGAGACAAATTTAGAGTAGTATGCGTCAAGGGTGAGTCCTAACTGTTTTAGCTCATAGAACTCATTCATTTTCTGTGTACGATATGCAGGTGGCAAATATCTCCCCTGCACGGCTTGCTTTAACTTCTCCCAGGTAACGGACCCCTCTGAAGTCCCTTGATCCCTGCACCATTGTTTCCACCATAGTCTAGCTTCACCGGTGAGTTTTAATTTGGCGAGCATGGCCTGATTGGTAGGTGCAGTACCAGCTGCTTCAAAGTAATCCTCCATAGATTCAATCCAAATTTCAGCATCAGACTGGACGAATCTGCCTCTCCCGTCAAACTCGGGTGGCTTTATCTGTTTGAGGAGGAACTTCTTCTCCTGGATCACAGCGGTACTTGATGTAGGGGGCAAATTTGGAACCTGTACCTGGGGTTGAGCCTGGGTAAAAGTTTTCTTAACATTATTGTATGATAATTGACATTAGCTTAGCTTTAGTTCAGCTATCTCATAAATCATGAAGCTACTTAACTTTTTGTAACAACCCTGATGCACAATCGGATATTGATAAAAGAAGTCTTTATTTATATTTACATGGGCGTAGCCTTATACAGCATCCTGTGTGATGATAATCCAATTATTACATTTAGTTTGGGGAGAACAACGTTGTATTGGATTTGTCTACAGGAACTGTGTAATAGTAGGGTTTTGGGTCATGGATCTTTAGGAATCGATAATTCATTGGAAGTTCAGGATATCCTTTCCGCTGAAATCCATACATCCCATGGCGGCCCAACACCTTAATCCTGTCGGCTGGGATTACACGGGTTACTTCCTCATATACATATGAGTTCAATTCAACCCTCCGACCTTGAATATGCAAAGTCGAATTTACGTGAGCTTCCACAAAAATGAACAGCTTCACGACTTTCAAGTCTTCCAACCACTTGATCCTCTTTAGGTTGGTTTGCAGATAAGCGAACCGGTGGGCAGCTATGTAGTAGATTCCTGAAGACCCAGTCCATCTTCGTTCTATATATAAAGGTAATGGATTATAAATCTGCTCCAGGATGTTCATCATTTCAACTCTCTGCCTATAATGCGGAGAATGCATTGCAGTCATAAACATGATCCGGAACACCAAAAACTTGTTCCACGCTTCATAGTTCTGCAAGACAGTATTGAAGATGAGGAAATGTTTGGACAGTAACAATTTCTTTACTTCATTTTTATTGAGATCTCACGAAAACAATTCCATTGTTGGTCGGCTCTGATACCAACTGTAACGTGTCCACTAGAGTCATCTAGGACACGTCTTAGCAGTCCATCGGGAAGAATGTTTAGAAAACTCCGCCCGGCACTCCCATGGAATGTTACGGGTTTTGCAATCTAGGTCTTTCCGCGTCTGCCACGTAGCGAAAGTATCCTGGCCGTTTCCCACTTAGGATCGACCGGAATTAGGGTTTTCCTATTTGGTCATTAGCTAGCAGCAACTAGCGTCAGACCCGAGCGAACTACTTTACGCAGAAGCGCCAGGTCCGAAGCGGATTCACGCTGCACTTGGTTCAAGGAGAATGGGAAACGAGAGGGATGCAAGGCTCAACCTCTCAGCCATAAGGCATAGTCCCATTCCGTTCCCCTAAAACAGCGTAAATCGGGTAAGATGTACCTCTAGGTCATCGTTCTCGTTATTCGTTTTGATGATGATGATCATCCTGTTGTTTTTCAAGATTTTTGAGAAAAGTTCCCGACTAACCGGGACCACCCATCCATAGGACGGACCCATGGTCCATCCTCCGCACTTTCCTCGGTTTGTTTTAGTTATGTAATTACCTAACACATTAATTTGACATATAACAAACAGCTTCCTTGATTAATCCCGTTAAGCACTGGTTCCTTCACGTAATCTTATCACGTGACATAGAAAAACAATATCAAACAACTTCTTTATTATCATATCATCATTTATCTTTGAAATACAAGGAGTTCCGCCCGTAGGCTTGTCTATAATCCGCCCGAAGGCTTATCCAGTAATCCGCTAGGGATCACTATTCCAAGCTTCTGCCCGTAGACTAGTATGCGGGCCTCGAGATCCAATCCCGAGTCACGTTAGCCTCTTGTGCAGGACCCGGAAGGCGAGGGATTTACGGCCAGAGCCCCCCCCTGGCAACCAAGCGTCCTCCTGCTCCAAGTAGAGCTCAACGGAAAGACCTCTCGCGGCGGGTTCGGTCCACGTTCCCGGCACGGTCAACAACCCCCTTGGTTAGGGTCAGGCAGGCAGTCGGGGGTAACTGAAGCTGCCTCTCCCTTCAGGCCTTCAACCTGAAGCATTTATATATCTTTTCATCCTTTAGTTCCTTGAGCAAACAATGCAAACAGTGCTTTCTAAACCGTTACAAGCACAATTAATTCCAGT
Organism: Lygodium microphyllum; assembly: GCF_053477565.2. Taxonomy (NCBI): domain Eukaryota; kingdom Viridiplantae; phylum Streptophyta; class Polypodiopsida; order Schizaeales; family Lygodiaceae; genus Lygodium; species Lygodium microphyllum. The sequence goes on along the minus strand of NC_141146.1, from coordinate 81,309,927 downwards.
GGTTGTTTATTTGGCAAACTGTTAAGGAGTGAATCCTTCTCTCCGAATGCATCCAGCATTCGATCCGGAATCAATTGCAACTTGGCAAGATTCCTATTGTCCTTGGGTTAGGTCATACCCAGTTAACCCAACTTAACCAATACCTTAGGTTTTATTAATAGTAAATCCCGGCGGCCATGTCGCTTTAATTTATTGATTAATCATTTGCGTCCAAGCAAATACTCAACTTCCCTTAACTTGGCAAATTTCACCTAATGAGGGCGAAGTAACAGGATGACTACCCATCCCCTTGCAAGTTAAACTTGCACAAGAACCTGCCAACCTCATTCCAAGGAATGGCAAAACTTTCTTGTGATCAAACCACAAGGCTATGCGACGTTGCAACTTGCTGCGCAAGTGTCGCCTCCATTCCAAGAGATCATTTCACCTATTGAATGGAGTTTTCTGGTCAAGAATTATGATTAGACTCGAAGTAGGGTTTAGGGTGTCTTCTTCACTCACCCCAATCCTAATTGCACTAGACCGACAACGTTCGGTCCTAGGGATTCCAACTCAATCCAAGTTCCAGCACTAGGTCGAATGATCCTTAGGGTAGAAACCCTAGATCATTATTTGCGTGTGCGTCCCATTGGCTCAACTTTCCGGGAAGGTGGGTAGGACCTTTGGGTTTGAGGACTTTGACTTGGTGTCCAAGTACGATACTTGGCTACATCTCTAACGTGCCAAGCCCTAGCTAGTACTTTAGGTTTTTATTGAATCGGCTAGCTATGCCTATACGAAGCCCTAGGCGTCATGATACCACAAATGACTTGGGTAAATTGACCTACTTGTCTTTGACAAGGACAATTTTTTTTCCTAGAGATGATATACTTGATCTAAAGTAGGAAAATAGTTGCAAAATGTTACAATACATGTAAATATGTAATTCCTTACTTCCACGCACCATAAGATCTGCAATAGCCCTATCCCTTTTTTGTTAAAGTCAAAAGGCAAGATAATTTGAAGAATATCCTACATAGGGCTTACTAGGATTTAAATCAAGAGATAACACCTACAACCTTGTGTCTAAGTATTTGCATTTCATGTTTTTTTTTTATAAGCCATGCAATCATTCCTAAATACTACATGATGAAATGAAATTTGCAAAAGTATAAGTGCGACCCTTAGATACAACAACATCGTGAATGAAGTTCATGCAATACTAAGGCAAGAGTCGATTTAATCTATTTGCAAGCATCATTTCCCATGCAACTTATGTAAGATCGGGGTTCTTTTTCATGCCGTGCAACAGAAATTAACACTTTTCTCATGCGAATCCTAACGAAGGGAGTTATTGCAAAAATACTCCTTTTCTTCATGACCAATGCACTTAACAATTTCCTCTTTAACCCTAGGCAATATGTGGCTTCCCTTTGAAAATGCATGACAAAACAATTTACTACTAAGGTCGTAGGATGGATGGACAAATAGCGTTTATATTGAAAATACCAAAAAAAAATTTCCCAATTGCATTTAACTAGGCTAGGTGAATTTGAACATGCATGGGTGCTTCTTAATCCGTGGAATCGTCATGCTTAATGCATTACTTTAGTACGAAATCACAATAGAAAAAAAAACCTGGGTCTGTGGGCTCGGGGAGATGTCCACTTGAATGCTAGGAGAAGAACCCCCCGCAGGCGCGCCTTGCAACTTCTTGGGAGCCATTGTAGGCATGATCACAAACTTTGCGGATTATCCTCGCTTCTACGCTTTCCCCGAACAGCCTTGAGATGTGCCTTCTCCATTATACGCAGGAGATTCCTTCACCGGAAATCGGATGAAAATTAGAGTTTTTCAAGGGCCTCCGAAAATAGAGCTTAATGAGCTTGGACTTAAAACCGAGAAGGCCGCAGCAACAAGGCCAAAGCCTTATCCCTTAGAAGCTGTGGAAATGGGCTTTAAGGGGAGGTTTTTAACCCCCGAGGTGGAACCCGTGTGCACAAGGCCTTAAGCCTTGTATTTTAAAAGCTTCCAAAAGCTTCTGGGAAGCTGTTGCTCCCCCACGAATCCACGTGGATTAAAGGTAAAGGTTGAGGAGGGGGAAATTGGAGTTGAGATAGGGAGGATTTGTGACGTGATGGCGGCGGATTGAAGGCTGGTCGTGGTGGCGGCGGTTCTTGTCAGCAGCGGCGACGGATATGGTGTCCTCACGGCAGCTTTCCAGTATGACAGCGTCGACCATTAGCAGTCTATTCTCTCCCCAGCTCTGCGAAGGTAGCAGCCAATCGTCCTTCCTTCCTTCCTCAACAACGACGTGGGCAGCAGCATCAATCTCCCTCCTTCCTTCATTCACACCCTAGAGGGTGTATATATTGGCATGGGAGGGGGAGAGAAGGGCTCCACCATGTGGCCCCTTGCATGGGTTTCCCCCTCCCCATGCAGGCCATGATTCTACCAAGTCCCATCCCCCCACACTCCCTTTTCTCCAGCCGTGCATCGGCTGGGAAAAAAAAGGGATAAAATAAAAAAAATTTACCTTGATAATATTCAATTTGCCCCTCCCAAGAGGGTGTTTACGTGTGACTTGCGGTTTGAACTCTCGGGTTTGCTTTGCCAATGCGGAGGTCCCGATTTCTCGCGTGCAGGTCACAGGTTACACTGCCGCCAATTTCAACATAAAAAATAACCTTTGCACGAGGTTTACTCAGTGTGCGGGAAGTCAATATTCACAGGTGGGGAATATTACAGTGTTGTTGACTCCAACGTCCTAGAGAATCTGTAGCCTCCTCCGTCAGTCGGTGCCAGTCGTCCGCGTCTAGCCACCCGGGCTTTGCAGCCCTACTCTTGAGTGCCTTGCGTGCATCCGATCATCTGTGTGACATATATGCATGCATGCAGTCCATCATCTATCCCATAGAAAATCTATCTGCTATGGCTGGAGGCGAGAACTTCTCATGCAAGGATGCTACTATGTAGTCCTTGCTCCCCTCTGGTATGTTTTTCCAATGATCCAAGACATTGTGCCGAAAAACTTGTTGGCACAACTCTCTCATGCCAGCCATCACCCTCCTCTCCTCATCATTCATGATGATGGATCTTGACCTATCATCGACAAGATTGACATATCCCTCTGGGGTATGCCTAAGATGGGTCTTCTCCCACCTGCGTCCACGCTCCTGGGAATATCCAGGAGACCCCTATACATGCGGTGTACCGACTAGGGTAGTATCTATCGGTGTACCACCCACAGGGGTGTCACCTTTAGACGACTGAGTAAAATCCAGAGTAATTGGAGTAGACGTCTCCACAAGTGTGACAAATCCTAGTGGTGAGGCAACTCTAGCTGAACGACTAGACCGAGACACCACGTCCATGCCTCCATAGCAACCACCTAAGCCCTCGTCCTTGGAACCACTACGAGAGCAAGGAGTCACACCTGTATCCTGTGGCGACCATGGGCTCACTGCCTCCGTATCTCTATAGTATCCCTCTGACCCTGAAGCACTCCCTCCTTCTGTCCCAAGTTTGGAGCATCAACCTCGTCTACTCGAAGCTGAAGTGTCTGATCGCACTGAAGTAGATCTAGTAGAGCGGCCTGACGATGTTCGAGACAGCTTCTAGTCCACCATGTCTCTGAATCTTGCCATCTGATCTAGAGACATGTGTATGAAGATATCCTACAATTTCTCATCGCTCATCCCTCGACTCATCCTAAAAAGGTCACCTGCATAGACAAAAAATGATGTTAGCATAATCAATTTAAATCATACAAAGGACGATAATATAATTCCTTAAAAAATGATCTCACTTAAAATGCATATCTTATGTACCCTTATAAGCGATTAGTCAACGAATTGAGTAAGTGGCTGATACTCCAAGTATGAAGTATCTTATGGTCCCATGTCAATCTCCTCACACAACTCTGCATATGCTAGAAGGTCAAAAGACATGTCACCAAAAAAGGATGAGTCCAACTCGTTCTCAAAGAATTCTTGAACTCTTGTATTTCCATCATTATTAGCCGATGCTAGCTCCTCTACATGCTCCAAGATTTCGGTGGCCTCCACCCCTTGCAATATTGACTCCTCTATTTGTATATTTTTCTTATCTATGCTCGGAACATCTCTTTGATCATATACTCTTGCACTTCGGGGAGATGAAGGTATAACATACCACCATCGAGGTTGTTGGGGGTTTGGATAGAAGATTACCTATTCATAAACATGTACAAGAAAGATTAAACTATTGTGACATGTACCATGTCATAATACAATCAACAAAAAAATGAGTTCATGCACCTGTTCACAATGGGCCGGCAACACAAAGGTGTCCCGCAAATCCGTCCATTTTTTTTAGAATCTATTTCGAGAAATCCAAATGAACCTCATCAAACTATTTCTCCAGCTCCTTCAAGTACCACTTTGAACCACTGCACATTGAATAGTATCATGGAGAAGCTATGGTAATCCACTGTAACAATACTTTGCAAGTTCCCAAAATACTCCATCTCATCTATAACAGTGTTTGGATCCGTTGCTTGTCACTGGCTCTCCTACTCAAACCTTGCCATGCCACAATCCATTGTGGAGTGCATTTTTTCAATACGCTCCACACGCAAATGCCGTCCGCGCGACCATGCTGCACTATATATTTTGTACTATACATTGAAACACTAAAATTATTTGTCACGTATAAAATATAGACGTCATCACCTTGGGACTACATCCCCTTGAGAATTTCCACTAATCCATTGAGACCTCTGCCCCTTTGCGAGACACTACGGTCAAAGCTCCATGCAACCATCCCATTGACATGAACCACAGCATCTGCTCCATGCCCTCAGGATATCGAATCCATCGATGACACGTACTACGTCAAAAATCAAATCACGCTTTCTCTTGATCTTGCCTAGCAAACTGGTACTTGGCATCCATTCTCCTCCATTTCGTGCAATATACAAAAGCAATTCACCTTCTCCTCCATTGAAACATCCATTCTTTTTTCTACCCCATTTTCAACCACCACATCTCCGATTAGTCTATCATTGTCCTTCAGTGACCATAGCATTTTGTTGTCTCGATCCACTATTGGTAGCTATTGTGAAATATGCACTAACGAGTCAAACACCAACCAACCTTTAGCCATGCTACCTTCTGGCAGAGCTCATTCTCGCACAAAGCATTTCATGGTTTTCATGAAGCACTCCAAGAAGAACGGAAGCCTATTTACCTGAGCACTCTCCGAATCCCGAAAAGTTATGTATCGTCCACATGAGAATGGGTCGAATATTGGCGGACTGTCAACCATCGTGCTTGCTCATATCTTGCATGGTGACCTCATCCTTCCACAAAGTCTTATGCTCATCGACTAATGGACGAAGATACACGTCCATATTATTGACTTTGTAGCGGCTGGGGACGAGTAAGCTAAGGATGAGATGTCACTTCTTCGTAGAAAGCCATGGAGCGATATTGTAGTTGACAAGGACTATAGGCCACACACTGTAAGAAGTTAAGCGCAGAAGACCGAATGGGTTCACGCCATTCATTGCAAGACCAAGTTGAAGATTCCTTGGCTCTCGGGCAAAGCTTGGGAAGGTAGAGTCAATGTGGCTCCATGTGCATTAATCTGCTGATATTTATTGAACTCCATCTGTGGACCTATTCTACGCATGCCACATTGTCAATCTTTCCATGCCGAACGTAGGAAACATGTGGTTTATGCAAGGGAATATAAGTAGAAAGTGTCTAGGAACTTTTTGAGGGATGTTTTGCCCTTGCAAGTACTATCGATACCTGTGAGCACCACACTTTGGACATGTCTACATAGTCGCGTATTCTCCTTGAAACAGTATATAATCGTTAATACATGCATGGATGCTGTTGTAGTCTATACCAAGATTTCGTAAAACATATCATGCATCATCACGATGCTCAAGCATGGTATTTGTAGGTCGTAATATATGATATTTTAATAACCTTAAAAAAATCAATAAAAAACCTTGAAAAAGCACAAATATTTTTTATGATAATGGCAAAAACACTACAAGATATAGACCTTATACCGACGTTAAAAGCGACAAAATGTATATAACAAAATTTACCCCCGTCATCACAAAGCGTCATTATTGGCGATGCCATAGAACAGTCAGTATCAGCATCCGTATCAGTGTTGTTATTGGCGTTGGTATCAGTGTCGCAAAACGACATTGACACCGACAGTCTATGATGATAATAACGATGCGAGCAATAAATTTACTACGCTAATAGCAATGGTAACAGGAAAAAAAAATTATGGTAGGGTAGCTTGTGCTGTGTGCTTTATTTGGGCCATACAAAATATTTTTTGCACTATGTACAATGCTCATATAAACAAAAACAAAGTATACTGAAATCCTAACACTGATACATGAAATAAATACATGATCGCATAATGAAAGTGACTCGTACAATCATGGCAAGATATCACTACTACATAGAAAATTTCTATACATATCACGTGACAAAAAAAAACAAGTCTGTAAGCTCCAGGGATCCAAGGGCGAGCTACATATCCTCACCATCTCAAAGCTCGTCCCACTGCAAAGGAGCATCGAATGAACTCTACAAATAAACAAATAACAACACATCAGTCCACTATACAATAATGCATTCTAATTAAACATGGTAACTATGAACAAGAAACATGAATGACTTATAGGGCCACCACAACTATACAATCGGTTGATCAATGCAGTCAGACCATGCCTCTCTGCATATCGAGTCTCAAGGCCGATCACATCGCAATTTGTAATGGAGTGCTGCAAAGAAAATAAAATAATAATTGTTAGAAACATGATTGTCAGCATAAAGGATATTGCAAAAAAAAAAAAAAGCAAAACAAAAGAAAAAATTACAAAGTCCTCCAAATATGTCGTGTAGCCGCCACTCTCAAGATAATGGACCACTCCGGCCTCGAGTCATGCCCTCGTCGCCTCGCGCTGCTAACTCCAACGTCCTAGAGAATCTATAGCCTCCTCCCTCAGTCAGTGCCAGTCATCAGCGTCTAGCCATAGCCCCACTCTTGAGTACCTAGCGTGCACCTGACATATTTCCCTGGGGTATGCCTAAGATGGGTCCTCTCCCACCTGCGTCCATGCTCCTGGGCATATCCAGGAGACCCCTTTGCATCCGGTGTACCGACCGGTATAATATTTGTCAGAGTGGCACCCATAGGGGTGCCACTTGTAGATGGATGAGCAAAAGCCAGAGTAGCTGGAGTAGACATCTCCACAGGTGTGACAAATCCTGGAGGTGACGCAACTCCAGCTGAATGACGAGACAGAGACACCACGTTCGTGCCCCCACAGCATCCAACTAAGCTTGAGCCACACTCCCTAGAATCGCCACGAGAGCGAGGAGTCGCACCTCTATCCTGTGCCAAACGCGGGCTCATTGCCTCCGTATCTCTGCAGCATCCCCTTGACCCTGAAGCAGTCCCTCCCTCTGGCCCAAGTGTGGAGCATCGATCTCATCTGCTCGAAGCTGAAGCATTTGATTGCGCTGAAGTAGATGTAGTAGAGTAGCCTGACAATGTCCAAGACGGCTCCTGGTTTGCCATGTCTCTGAATCTTGCAATCTGGTTTGGAGATATGCACATGAAGATATCTTGCAACTCCTCATTGCTCATCCCTTGACTCATTCTAAAAATGTCACCTCATCGCTCATCCCTCGACTCATTCTAAAAATGTCACCTGCACAGACAAAAAATATTGTTAGAATAATCAATTTAAATCCTATAAAGCATGGTAATATAAATCCTTAAAAAATGATCTCACTTAAAATACATATCTTATGTACCCTTATAAGCGATTTGTCAACGAATTGAGTAAGTAGATGCTCCAAGTATGAAGTATCCTATGGTCCCATGTCAATCTCCTGATACAACTCTGTATACACTGAAAGATCGATAGACGTGTCACCACAAAAGGATGAGTCCATCTCGTTCTCAAAGAATTCTTGGACTCATGTATTTCCATCATTGTTAGCCCATGATGGCTCTAAGCTTTTGGTGGCCTCCACCCCTTGCAATATGGACCCCTCTATTTCCATATTGTCTTCATCTATGCTCGGAACATCGCTTTGATCATATACTCTCGCACTTCGGGGAGCTAAAGGTATAACATACCACCATTGAGGTTTCTGGGGGGTTGGATAGAAGATTACCTGTTCACAAACACGTACAAGAGAGTTTAAACTATTGTGACATGTAACATGTCATAATACAATTAACAAACAAATTAGTCCATGCACCTGTTCACAATGGGCCAGCAATACAAATGTATCTTGCAAATCCGTCCCTTTTTAAAAATATATATATTTCGAGAAATCCAGATGGACCTCATCGAACTGTTGCTCTAGCTCTTTCAAGTACCACTTTGAACCATTGTACATCGAGTAGTATCATGAAGAAGCTACGGTAATCCACCGTGACAATACTTTGCAAGTTCCCAAAATACTGTATCTCATCTATAACCATGTTTGGATCCGTTGCTTGTCGCCGGCTCTCCTGCTCGAACCTTGCCATGATACCATAATCCATTGTAGAGCGCATTTTTTCAATATTCTCCACACAAAAATGCCATCTGTGCGACCATGATGCACTATATATTTTGTATTATACATTGAAACACTCAAATTAGATGTCGCATATAAAATATAGATACGATAAATCCTAAACACCTCATCACCTTTGGACTACATCCCCTTGAGAATTACAACTCCTCCATTGAGACCTCTACCCCTTCACGAGACGCTATGGTCAAAGCTCCATGGAACCATCGCGTTGACATGAATAGCGGCATCTCCTCCATGCCCTCGGGATATTGAATTGGTCGATGATGCGTACTACGTCGAAATTCAAATCACACTTCCTCTTGATCTTGCCTAATGATTTGGTACTTGGTGAGCCACGTCTCCATAGAGGCATGGTGCAACATACAAAAGCGATTCACCTTCTCCTCCATTGTAGCATCCATTCTTTTTTCTATCCCATTTCCAACCACCACATCTCTAGTTAGTCTATCATCGTCCTTTATCGACCATAGCATTTTGTTGTTTGGATCCACCATTGGTAGCCATTGTGAAATATGCACTAGCGCCTCAGACACTAACTAACCTTTAGCCATGCTACCTTCTGGCCGAGCACTTTGTCGCACAAATACTTTCACGGTTTTCATGAAGCGCTCCAAGAAGAACATCCATCGCGTATAGACAGGTCCAGCAATCTCCATTTCATCTACAAGATGCACAAGAAGGTGGATTTGTATCGTGAGCATACTGGTAGACACGTATTTCTCAAAGAGAAAAACCGTCTCCACTGCTCCTTGCCTCGCGGATTCAATAGAGGTTGTCTTAATCTCCTTCTGTGAGATCCATTGCATAAAAGTCAACAACCTCTAAATGGCCTAGCGTATTTCTGGAGTAATACATCCTGCGATCGTGATCAGTAGTACAAACTGCCACAAATGAGAAAGAATTATGAACAATGGCAAATAGAAAAATGCGCACGCCAATTACAACCCATTCGTAGAACAAACCTGACATATTTTATGCTAGTCATAAGATTTTAGCCCTAATAATTGGTCGTCTTTAGAAAATGTAAACTTGAGAGAATGCATCATACCCGTCGGAGGATAGACTTGACTACTTGCTTTACAATGCGCTCTTCTTTAGTGGATAAAACCCAAGGAGCACGAGGTAGTTGCACGCGACCATCAGCACTCGACTGCTGCCAAAGCGCCTCCATCTTACCTACCTCCTTCAAATCCATTCTTGCCCCTATAGTGTCTCTCTTTCCTGTGATGTGGTTCCATAGCAAGCTACCCACATTCTTGAAAATATGCATGGGATCCAACAAGTGGTTGACCTATAAGTGGGTCCAATATGGCAACTCGTAGAAAACTAAGAACTGCCGCATTCTATTTGGATGTGACTCCACGTGGACCATTTTCAGCTCGTACCAGCTTGCGGCATTCATACGTGTTGGAGGTCGTCGAAGAAAACCTTCCCTAATTTCATGATCCTCTGGGAAGAAAGCAGAGTGTCCTTGATATACCATTTACTTCATGGTTCATGACCTTCGAGAGTCTAAGTGTGACCCACACAATGGACATCCATGATAACCTAAGGTACCCAGACCTGTTCCAACACCACGACCCAGTGAATACAAGCTTCAAAGAGATAAAATATAGATATTACCAATGAGAACGGAAGGCTATTTATCTGAGCACTTTCCGAATCCCGAAAAGTCATGCATCCTCCACATGAGAATGGCTCGAATATTGGTAGACCACCAACTATCGCACTTGCTCATATCTTGCACACTGATCCCCTCCTCCCACAAAATCTTAAGCTCATTGACTAATGGACAAAGATACGCATCCATATTTTTGACTTTATAGCAGCCAAGGACGAGTAAGCTAAGGATGAGATGTCATTTCTTCATAAAAAGCCATGGAGGGATATTGTAGTTGACAAGGACTATAGGCCACACACTGTAAGAAGTTGAGCGTAGACCGAATGGGTTCACGCCATCCATTGCAAGATGGAACCAAAGATTCCTTGGCTCTCGGGCAAAGCCTGGGAAGGTAGAGTCAATGTGGCTCCATGCGTGTGAATCCACTGATATTCATTGAACTCCATCCGTGGACCTATTCTGCGCATGCCACGTTGTCAAGCTCGCCATGCCAGACATAGGAAACATGTGGTTTATGCAAGGGATAAGTGAAAGTGTCTGAGAACTTTTTGGGGGATGGTTTGCCCTTGCAAGTCCTATCGATACTTGTGAGCACCACACTTTCGACATGTCTCTATAGTCTTGTATTCTCATTGAAATAGTATGCAATCGTTCATACATGCATGGATGTTATTGTAGTCCATGCCAAGCTTTTGTAAAACATTTTGTGCATCATCACGAGACTCACGCATGGTATTTATGGGTGGTAATATATGATATTTCAATAACCTGAAAAAAATCATAAAATACCTTGAAAAAGCACAAATGTTTTTAACAATAGTGCCCAAAAAAAATCAACAAAGCGTATGTACAAGATACCTAAACAACTCGGTCACACTTGCATCGCTCCACCCGTATTTTGCTTGCACACTTAAGAGTGCAAGCAGTGTCTTCAGGCGAGACACTCGACACCCATCATATTATGGTATGGATGCTTCCTCTCTAAGCGGATCAGAAGTGTCAACATCCATGGAAATCAATGCATCGATCATTGCCTCCATCTCATGCTCCAAGATTGTAGGTAGGTCTGGAAGGCTGACTGTCTCCTCTGGCATTGACGCTATAGATTGGCCTTGCAAGTGGTGGATTGGCTCATGCAATCCATCCATCGCATGCCCATGAACTTTCCTAATTGGCCGCAAAGGGTGCACTCCTCCTTGGGATGAGACGTCACCTCCCTGGATAGAAAATTTGCCAATCAGACCCAATCTTATTGTATATGGTATTCAAGTAGCTTGCGAGTACAATGCATGATTGATATTAACTTTTCTTACCATTTTCTAAAAATTCGTAATCGCTTGATGAATGATCTCAGATTGAAACTCGCCAAATCGTTGTATGTGTTCTATAGACAATCGACGTTTTCGTTTAATTGCCAGCTTGCATTGAGAGCAAGGACATGGGACACGCTGATTAAGATATGCCTCGCAATCTTGAACAACATGACCTTCATCATTTTCCATTTTGTCTACGTTACGACAAATAATTTGTTTTTGTTATCATTCTTTTTTTCTCATCATTTTCCATTTTTTCTACGTTACAACAAACAATTTGTTTTTGTGATCATTCTTAAATTTTTATCCTCTCCTTCCATCTCTCTCTCTTTTTCTTTGTTATGACCACGACCACGACCACGACCACGACCATGACCACAACCACGACCACGACCACGACCACGACTATGACCACGACCACGACCACAACCACAACCACGATCATGACCACGACTAGGACTACGGTGACCATGACCACGACTACAACTACGATGACTACGACCACGACCACGACCACGACCACTATGACCACGACTACGACTACGACTACCACCACGGCCATGACCACGACTACAACTACAACGATCACGACCATGACCCATGACCAAGACCATGAGTATGACGACCACGACTATGACCATGACCATGACTACAACCACAACCATGACCACGACGACCAGGACCACGACTACAACTATGAATACGACTACGACTACGACCACGATTACGACCAGGATTATGACTATGACCACGAGTACGAGCACGACCACGACTACGATGACCACGACCACGACCACGACCACGACCACAACCACGACCACAACCACAACTACGACTACGACTACGATGACCACGACCACGACCACGACCACGACCACGACCACGACTAGGACCACAACCACGACCATGACTACGATGTAACGTGTCCACTAGTATTATCCAGGACACGTCTTAGAAGTCCATCGGAAAGGATGTCTAGAAAGCTCCACCTGGCACTCCCATGGAATATTACGGGATTTGTGATCTAGGGCTTTCCGCTTCTGCCACGTAGCAGAAGTATTCTGGCCGTTCCCACTTAGGATCGACCAGAATTAGGGTTTTCCTGATTGGTCCTTTCCTAACAGCAATTAGCGTCAGACCCAAGCGAACTACTTTATGCAGAAACCCTAGGTCCGAAGCGGATTCACGCTGCACTTGGTTCAAGGAGAATGGGAAACGAGAGGGATGCAAAGCTCAACCTCTCTGTCATAAGGCATAGTCCCATTCCGTTCCCCTAAAACAACGTAAATTGAATAAGACATAACTCTAGGTCAACGCTTTCGTTGTTCATGTCCTTTGACGATCATCCCATTGTTCTTCGGGATTTTGAGAAAAGCTCCCGACCAACCGGGACCACCCAACTGTAGGACGGACCCATGGCCCATCCTCTGCACTTTCCTCGGTTTGTTTTAGTTAGGTAATTATCTAACACGTTAGTTGGACATGTAACAATCAGCTTCTTTAATTAAACCATTAAGCACTGGTTTCTTCACATAATCTTATCACGTGACATAGAAAAAACAATATCAATCGAGTTCTTTATTAACATATTATCATATTTATCTTTGAAATACAAGGAGTTCCGCCCATAGGCTTGTCCACAATCCGCCCAAAGGCTATCCAGCAATCCACACAGATCACTATTCCAAGTTTCCGCCCATAGACTAGTATACGGGCCTCGAGATCCAATACCGAGTCACGTAAGCCTCTTGTACAGGACCCCAAAGGTGAGGGATTTACGGCCAGAGCCCCCCTGGCACCCAAGCATCCTCGTGCTCCATGTAGCACTCAATGGAGAGACCTATCGTGGCGGGTTTGGTCCACGTTCCCGGCGCGGTCAACAACCCCCTTGGTTAGGGTCAGGCAGGCAGTCGGGGGTGACTGAAGCTGCCTCTCCCTTCACACCTTCAATCTGAAGTATAGATATTCATTTAATTTCTAATTCATTGGTCAAACAAGTCAAACAGTGCTCTAAAAATCTCTAGCAAGCACAAGCATTTCAATTGATCGATCTTGTTGTTGGCAAACTGCTAAGGAAGGAATCTTTCATTTTGAATGCATCTAGCACTTGATCCGAGGTGCCTTGCAACTTGGCAAGATCCTTTATATTCTGGGTTAGGGCGTACCCTATTAACCCAACTTGGTCAACCCTAAAGTTCATTGGATACTTTAGTTTCCGGTTTTTTAACCTTCCTTACTTAGAAGGATATCAAAGAATACATTCTTTTTGCAAGATAACTTGTGTAAGGATCCGCCATCCTTGTTGAAAGTATTCAACCTTTCCTCTTGTGAATCAACCATAAGACCATATGACTTTGTACTTGCCGCACAAGTCCTGCATCGTACTATGCGATAATGGAGTTACAAAACAATCCGTTTCAGTTTCTTTAAACTGACGTTTGTCAGTCCTAGGGTTTCTTAGCTTTTATTATTTTCTTTAAGAACCTCAGGGACGAACCCTAGTTCTTTTTCGTTTACGATTTCCTAACCCTACAATCAGGGAAGGTGGGGAAGTATTTAAGGTATAAACGTTTCTTGGATTTTAAATCATTCCCAATGAATATTTCGTGACATAGGTATTTCTAAGTTATAATAATTCGGTTAACTTTTAGAAGGTCATATCAAGATCACTTCCGCACGATTTGTTATCTATGTGTCAATTGATTTTTCAATCCTAAACTTTATTGATTTGAGGTTAGGTAAATTCAATTAATCTTCCTTTATCCTTGCGAACAAAACTCATGCCAAATAAGCAATCTTTTCCTTGCTAAGTTATGCAGTTAGCAATGATAACTTCCTAGAGTTTAAGCAATGTAAGAAACCTTTCATGAATTGTACCTTCCATGATGATTCATAGTAAAAAGAATAGGGGTTAATAGTGCAAAATGCAGATTTATACCTTCTAGACTTAACCAAAGTATACTACTTTAGTGGGTAAATAATCTTGCTCATAATTTGTTTCTATGCATAATGCTTTTTGAAGGAAAACTATGTTTATACTTTATTTATTTTTCATGTTTAATTAAACTAAATTCCTTCATCGTAAATAACTAGGACAAAATATATATCCTATCCCTAACAATTCATCTTGCATGATTGAATTAAAACCGATATAAAATTACAAATGAAAAACCTGGCTTTGGGGTGAGATATCCACATGGATACTGGGAGATGACCCTCCCGTAGCTACTCCTTGGACTTTCTTAGGCGGCATCGCAGTTGTAGTCCTTCGAACGTGAAAGCAGCTTTACACTCCTTTTCGAAATTCCACCATCGCTTCAATACTCTTCTTCTCTCTTTTGAGGCAAGGAACCGTTAAGGGATTGACCACGAGAAGGGGGTAATAAGACCTTTAAGGTCTTAATTTCCTCGGGAGGACAAGGTTTACAAAGCCTAAAGAAAAGACCCTATAGGGATTTATACACCGTAAAAAGGGTGTGTGTGAGTGTGGTTTCGAAAACATATGAAGGGCCTTGGGAGATCTTTGGGCACGGGAGTGAAAGGGTATGGGAAGGGGGATCTTGAAGGGATTTTTGGACACGGGGGTAAGTTCCAAGCCGAGGGAAAAGGTGAAGGGTGAAAGGGGGTTTCAAAAAGCACAAGAAGGGGGTTATAGGTTAAACACGGGGTTTTAGGTGGATAAGACTTTTCAAGCCTTAGTTCTTTTTGGGGGGTTCCATCCAAGGGAAGGGGGCTTAAGGGAGAAAGGACTTAAGGCTTATAAAGCACGGAGGGGGATTTAGGGGTTTTTGAGGCCAAGGGGAATCGGGCTAAGGTGGCTTAAGCACGAGGTGGGGGGGGGGGTAAGGTGGATATAAACCAAGGAGAAAGGGGGTTAAGGAGGTCCTTAAAAAAGATCTAAACTGGGAGGGCGGAAAATTTTGAAGGCCAACGCAAGGGGGTGGAAGGGCTTTAAAGGGCTCCACGGGAAGGGGGGCTTAGAGGAGCCCCTCTTAGAAGCTTCTGTGGGCTCAAAGCCACGTGGAGGGAAGGGAAGTCACTTAAGGCAGCGGATGCCGCTCCCCAGGCGGTAGGAATTGGAGATGGCACAGGCAGCATATTCTGGTGTCAGGCGGCGATAGTTGGCGCAGCGTTTCGCCACACTCTCCTTCCCTCACAGTAGTTAGGCGGCATTTTGGCATCTACCTCACGGCGAGCAGGCGGCATCATTTTCTTCATCTTCTATCCCTCCTCCTCCTCAGTAGCCTGCAGCCCCCCCTCAATTATATAGGGGAGCGGAGGGAATCCTCCCTCTCCTAGTGTCACATCGCATGGCCTTATCCCTCTGCGAGCTCCACCGAGGAGCTTCAACATCCATTCTATTTCTCCCCCTCCAGCACGACTGTCGGCTGGGGGGGGGGAAATAAGGGAAAAAAATTTGTGTTTATTAAAAAAAATTTAATAAAATTTGCCTTATCATTATCCCCATTTCCTATAAGGGGTAGTCCACACGAGAAAATGAGATTAAGAACTTTACATTCTCTCCCCCTTAGAGGAATCGAGATGTCCTCATCTTGAGATAAACTAGGGGTATTGATGGTTGAGAGTGCCTTCTTCTATCCAAGTGGCATCCTCTTCGGGATAATCTTTCCACTGGACGAGGCATTCTCTCAAGGTTCTGGTTCTTGATTGTCTCTCCCTAACATCTAAGATCCCATCAGGCCTTAGCTCAAGGACTCCTTGACTAGGCATTACAACTTGTTGGTCGTCAAGTATGTGGTTAGGATTAGGTACATACTTTTTCAATAGACTGATATGGAATACATTGTGAGCCTTTAGGTTCTCAGGAAGTTGCAATTTATAAGCATTAGGTCCTAGGCTTTTGAGGATTTTGTATGGCCCACAATACCTTGGACTTAGCTTCTTGTAATCTCCTAAGGGTAGAGAACTCTTTTTAGGGCGTATGTGAATGAAGACCATGTCTCCTTCTTCGAAGATTCTATCTTGACGCTTTAAATCTGCGTATGCCTTCTGTCTATCCTTGGCTGCTTGTATGTCCTGTCTTATTGACTTTATTTGATCATCCATGTCTTCCAACATCTGTCTTGAAGCTTCAACCCTTAAGGTTGGATCGGAAAAATTTAGGGGACTTCGACAGTCATAACCATACAATTCTTGGAAAGGGGTCATCTGGATGCTCTGCTGGTAAGAAGCATTGTATGCAAATTCTACCAAAGGTAAGTATTGAATCCACCTCTTCCATTCTCTAGAGCAGTATGCCCTAAGCATATCCTCGATGACTTGATTTACTCGCTCTATTTGGCCATCCGTTTGGGGATGGTAGGCGGTTCTAAAATAGAGTTGAGTCCCAATAGCTTCAAAGATAGCTCTCCAAAAGTGTGATGTGAAGAGAGAATCTCAATCACTAATGATTCTTCTAGGTAAACCATGTAGCTTGAATATCTCCTTGATAAACAATCTTGCAATGTCGGAGGCTTTATAGTTTGTCTTTACTGGAATAAGGTGTGCAACCTTCGTAAGCATGTCAACCACAGCCATGATGGATTTGTATCCTCCTTGGACTTGGGGTAAGCCTGCAAAAAAATCCATATTGATGAATTCCCACTTCATTTGGGGGATGTCAAGCGGTTGCAGTTTCCCTGGCATCATGACATGTTCGGCTTTGATACGTTGGCAAGACAAACACTTAGTGACATATTTGAGAATGTCACCTTTGAGCCTCTCCCAATGGTATCTCTTCCTAACTACATTAAGAGTCTTAGCATAGCCAGGATGTCCCGTGAAAGGGGAATCATGAGCTTCACACATTATCTTCTGCTTAAGTGAATGGCTTGCTGGTATACACAGCCTTGTTCTGTAGTAGACAAGTCCATTATCAATGAAAAATTTCTGATACTTAGCTTGCAACTTTTGATTGTCATCCTTGATAGAGATCTCCTTTAGCATTGATTGGTAGACCAAATCATGGTATGCTTCCTCTCTAGCTAACTCAAGTATAGGGTTGTTTGGCATAGACACTTTTGTAGCTAGAGATCTGGTCGTTGATGGATGCTGCAAGATTAGGGAATTTAGGAATGCCTTGCGACTAAGTGCATCAACAAATGCATTCTCTTTCCCTGGTTGGTACTTGATTTGAAAGTCATATTCCTCCAACACTTCAATCCACCGATGTTGCCTCATGTTGAGCTCGTTGTGGGTAAAGATCCATTTGAGACTCTTATGGTCGGTTACTAGAGTAAACTTGTTACCCAACAAGTAGTGTCTCCAAAGCTTTAGAGCATAGATGACAGCTAGTAATTCTAGATTATGTGTAGCATAGTTCCTTTCATGACTCTTCAATTTCCTTGAAGAGTATGCTACTGGATGACCTTTCTGCATAAGTACACACCCCAAGGCAAGAATGCTAGCATCAATTACTACCTCGAACTCCTTATTGAGGTCTTGAAGTTTTAGAATAGCTGCTTATACCAAACTTTGCTTTAATCTGTCGAAGCTATTTTTTTCGGGAGTTGACTATGCAATGGAAGTCTGCTTCTTCAGTAAATCCGTCGGAGGTGCTGCAATCAAAGCATAGTTTTTGATGAAGACCCTATACCATCCTGTCAATCCAAGAAAGCTACGTATCTCTTTGACGGATACTGGTGTTGGCCACTCAAGCACATCTCTGACCTTGGCTGGGTCCACTGATATTCTTTCAGCTGATACTATGAATCCCAGATATTCAATCTGACACTTGAAGAAGGCACACTTCTTCATTTTTGCATACAGCTTATGTGACCTCATTGTCTCAAGGACAATCCAAAGTTGAGGTTCATGATCTTCTTCCTATTTAGAATAGACTAAAGTGTCATCAAAGAAGACAAGCATGAAATCATCAAGATATGGCCTAAAGATATCCTGCATTAACCTATTGAAGATGGTAGGTGCATTCCTAAGCCCGAATGACATAACTAGGAACTCAAAGTGCCCATATCTTGTATTGAAGGCCGTCTTTGGGATATCTTCTTCCTTGATCCTTATCTGATAGTAACCTAACCTGAGATCAATCTTGGAGAAGATCTTCGCACCCTGAAGACGATCAAGAAGATCATCTATTCTAAGAATAGGATATTTGTTCTTGACTGTTGATTGATTCAACCCTCGGTAATTAATACATAGTCAAAGTGTCCCGTCTTTCTTTTTCTGGAATAGTACTGGAGCTCCCCACGGTGAATTGCTAGGCCGGATGTAGCCTTGATCTAATAGTTTCTTGAGTTGTTCCTTCAACTCAATTGCTTCTGGTATGGACATTCTATAAGGTCTCTTTGCAAGTGGTGCATCTCCAGGCACTAACCTAATCTCATGATCCACTTCTCTTTGAGGCGGAAGTTCAGTCAACTCTTCAGGGAATACGTCCGCGTATTCCTTTAGCCAAGAAGGTCCTTCATGAGACTCTTGCTTTTGATATAATTTATTGAGTTTGATCAAGTAAACAGGTAATCCTTTTCTGACTCCTTTTATGATCCGAGATACTTTGGACAATTGGATCCTCAGCACTCCAGCCTCGCCTTGAGTTGTGACTAATTCCCTTTCAGAGTTTTGAAAGGAAACTTGACCCTTTCCATAGTGAATGTGGGCGTCGTTGGGCTTAAGCCAATCCATTCCGAGTAGACACTCATGGATACCTAAATTCATGACTTTGAATTTATCGGAAGTCTTCTTTCCTCCCAGAAAGAATTCCACCTTAGTAGTTTGAATGGTACAAATAACTTCACGATCATTTTCCAATTCCACAAGTAGGGTAGGTGCTTCTACTGTGGTTATTTCTAATCTTTTTGCACATGCTGGTGAGATAAAGGAATGTATACTGCCACAATCAATCAAGGTCTTGAAACTTTACCTTGATAGTTTGACGGTGTCTGAATCACCGAGAACTGGCGATTCGGCCCTTTTTTGTATAAAGCGGCATGGACTGTCGCTCTTTCGAATTCTACTTTCATGGTCGGATCTTCCTCTTCTTCTTCTTCACCTCTTTGCCTATTGGCAATGCAGGCGGTTCTTCCTCTTCCTCGGGTAGCGGCTCCTTGACCACGGCCTATTCCTTGGAAATGCGCTTGGCGATGTCCTCCGCCAAGCTTGGGACATTGCCTCTTGAAGTGACGGGTTCATTGCAGTGGAAACAACAAAGGTTTCGGCCATTACTTTGAGTAGGAACAAAGTTGTTGACGTTATTCGTCCTTGCTTTCTTTCTTTGTCCCTGATTATGACCTTGAACTCTCTTCATTTGAGGTTTGAATGCTCCTCTGTTTGGTTCATTATAAGACCAAGTTTTGTTACCCCTTGGTCTAGCTTGCACCTCCTAAATTATAGGCGCTGCTCGAATGAGTGCATCCTGAAGATCTAATGGACGCATAGATTCGAGACGGGTATTTACGGGTAACGGATCCCTCAGCAATCCCTTGATCCTTGCACCATTGCTTCCACCACAGTCTAGCTTCGCCGGTGAGCTTTAAATTGGCAAGCATAGCCTGATTGGCGGGAACAGTACCGGCTGCTTCGAAGTAATCCTCCATGGATTCAATCCAAATTTCAGCATCAGTTTTGCAACTTTATGCTTTCTTCCTGTAAGAATATTGTTCATGTTTTTAACATTCATTAGATCTTGCATTTTGGGTTAATTTGTTGTTTCTCTGACAATTGCATAAAACACAGGGCTTGGATCATATTGTCATGGTAAGACATCGGCTACAGAAAATGCCTTCTGGCAGAAAGATGATGGCTCTTCTACTGCACTCACAACTTCCAGATGGTGAACAAAGAGCTGCATTTACCCGTGCACCAGTAGGCTTATGCAAGGTTTCCACCTAACCTCCATACCACTACAAAAAAAAAAAACTAAACAACAATAAACAAGAAAAGAAAAAAGAAACTACTACTACTAGTACAACAAGAAACAACAACAATTAATTTCCTTTTCTCTCTTCCTCTCCCTCTCTCATTTCCTCTCCCTCCCTCACCCTCTTCCTCTCTTTCTCTCTTTCCCTATTAAGTTTAATGTTTTTTCTCTCTTTTTCTCTCTCCTCTCCCTCTCTCATTTTTTCTCTCTCCTCTCCCTCTCTCGTTTCCTTTTCTCTCTTTCTCTCCCTCTCTCATTTCCTCTCCCTCCCTCACCCTCTCTCTCTTTTTCTCTCTTTTCCTATTATATTTAGTCTATTTTCTCTCTCCTCTCCCTCTCTCATTTCCTTTTCTCTCTTCCTCTCCCTCTCTCATTTCCTCTCCTTGCCTCACCCTCTCTCTCTTTCTCTCTTTCGCTATTAGGTTTAATATTTTTTCTCTCTTTTTCTCACTCCTCTCCCTTTCTGATTTTTTCTCTCTCCTCCCCCTCTCTCATTTCCTTTTCTCTCTTTCTCCCCCTCCCTCGTTTCCTCTCCCTCCCTCACCCTCTCCCTCTCTTTCTCTCTTTCCCTATTATGTTTAACATATTTTCTCTCTTTTTCTCTCTCCTCTCCTTCTCTCATTTTTTCTCTCTCCTCTCCCTCTCATTTCTTCTCCCTCCCTCACCCTCTCTCTCTCTTTCTCTCTTTCCCTATTATGTTTAATGTTTTTTCTACTTTTCCTCTTCCTCCCCTCTCTTTCTCTCTCTCTCCCACTCCCTCTCCCTCCCTCTTCCTTTCCCATTTCCTCCCTCTCTCATTTCCTCTCCCTCCCTCTCCCTCTCCCTCTCTTTCTCTCTCCTTTCCTCTCCCTCTCTCAATACACACAAATTATATCAAAAACAAGTAAAAGAGAGAGAAAAATCCCTCTCCCTCTCTCATTTTCTCTCCCTCCCCCTCTCCCTCTCCCTCTTTCTCTCTTTTTCTCTCCCTCTCCGTCTCTCATTTCCTCTCCCTCCCTCTCCCTCTCCCTCTCTTTCTCTCTTGTTTCCTCTCCCTCAATACACATGAATTATACAAAAAACAAGTAAAAGAGAGAGAGAAAACTTCCTCTCCCTCTCTCATTTTCTCCCCCTCCCCCTCTCCCTCTCCCTCTTTCTCTCTCTCTCCCTCCCTCTCCCTCTCCCTCTCCCTCTCTTTCTCTCTCATTTCCTCTCCCTCTCTCAATACACACGAATTATACAAAAAACAAGTAAAAGAGAGAGAGAAACTTCCCTCTCCCTGTCTCATTTTCTCTCCCTCCCTCCCCCTCTCTCTCTCCCTCTCTTTCTCTCTCTCTCTCTCTCTCTCTCCCTCCCTCCCTCTTCCTCCCTCTCTTTCTCTCTCATTTCCTTTGCCTCTCTCAATACACACGAATTAGACCTCATTTCCTCTCCCTCCCTCTCCCTCTCCCTCTCCCTCTCTTCCTCTCTCAATTCCTCTCCCTCTCTCAATACACACGGATTATATCAAGAACAAGGAAAAGAGAGAGAAAACTCCCTCTCCCTCTCTCATTTTCTCTCCCTTCCCCTCTCCCTCGCCCTCTCTTTCTCTCTCCCTCCCTCTCCCTCTCCCTCCCTCTCCCATTTCCTCCATCTCCCTCTCCTTGTCTCATTTCCTCTCCCTCCCTCTCCCTCTCCCTCTCTTTCTCTCTCATTTTCTCTCCCTCTCTCAATACACATGAATTATACCAAAAACAGGTAAAAGAGAGAGAAAACACAAAAGCAAATCAAGAATGGACAATGCACTCACTGTAAAGGCTCAAAGAAGGGTTTGACGGCTCCTCTTTGCGATGGTGACTCCTTTTCACCCTCTGTACAGCTCCTCCTCTTCTTTGCGGTGGTGGTGAGAAGCGTTCTTTCTTTTTCTTTCTCTCTTTCTCTCCCTCTCAGCAAGATGGTCGCTCTCCTCTCACTCTCCCTTTCACTCTCTCTTTCTTGAATGTGCAAAAAATGACACGCTCGGGTTTTGGCTTGCGTTTTTTTCCTCTGGGTACCATCGCTATTTGCGTCACTACTTGCGTCGCATTTGCGATGGTAATAGCAATGCAAATAGTTACGCCATTATTTGTCATCGCTAATGGGCGTTGCTATAGCCTCATATCCTTGTAGTGCTACTGGATGTGTTTTTTTGAAGAGGATCTAGAGTTGCTAGTCGACATGATCTATGGTTATTGTAGAGAGTTATCGAACTGTTTTCTTTGGGGTTTCTTTCTCTATTTAAGTTAAAGTTACCAATGTTAGAGGGGTTGGTAGGTTAGTTTGCTGAGAAGGAGGGCTCGTTGAGGAGGCTACCATCCTCAACAAAGGTGACAGCATAAATTGAGGAGGCGTTGTGTAATAGGAGTCTTACCTATAATTTATGTCAAGACCTATGGTTACATCTTTCTGGTGTTGAACATTATATGCAAAGGCTAATTTTGAGTAGGAGTGAAGATTAGAAAATATGAGACAATGATAATCATTGAAGTAGTATACAACGTCTTTGAATGTTATAGCCATCATACCATGGGGATACGATGCATGAGAGTGGCTCAGCATGACAAAGACCAAGTATTATCGTGGGCTCATGGAGCCGATGGGCTGGCTACATGTCATGCTCTAAAGATTAAAACTCATGGTTTTTTAAAAAGAATCTTATAGAGATGTACTTTTGCTACCATATTATAAGATACAAGAGCTCTTAGTAGCTATCCTCTTTTTTGTCTCATATGGTTTGAGAAAGGTCAATTTGGAGGCCTTGAGATTTGCTTTTGTCAAG
Organism: Lygodium microphyllum; assembly: GCF_053477565.2. Classification (NCBI taxonomy): domain Eukaryota; kingdom Viridiplantae; phylum Streptophyta; class Polypodiopsida; order Schizaeales; family Lygodiaceae; genus Lygodium; species Lygodium microphyllum. The sequence goes on along the minus strand of NC_141146.1, from coordinate 81,286,748 downwards.
ATACATTATTTTTGTGCTAAGGGTTTCCTAGATATTTTGTTGCTTCATGGAGGGTGAGATCCTTGGTACCTTTGATGCACTTAATTTTCTTGAACCAAATTTGTGAAGGTGATGTTTCGAATGCTTCATAATGGATATGCTTTTGAAACTACATGGCTTGACTTTGCATAGCTTCCCCATTGACAAAAGTTTGGGATATTAGTTGGGTGTCTAGGTGATAGTTTAGAGGAAAAAATTACAATTTGATGTGTTCTTAGAGTCATGGAGGTTATTTTCAAAAATTTCTAACCTAATTGTGAGCTATTTTGAGCTTAGCGCTAGGCCATGAACCTATATCAATGCTCCTTTCTATTGTGCCTATGAGGAAAAAGAAATTGGTATCCTAGCATTTGTACAAGTAATAAAATCTATCAAAATCCTAATTGATTGGAACAAATCAAAAAAGAAATTAGTGTCAATATTGGGAAAAAAATGTAAAAAAATTTGTGAGGGGATTATCCTTGATCATCACAATGTGATACAACATGTATTCTTTTTGCTCAAGGAAATAGGCAACAAATACACACTTTTTAGCTTTTGGACCCAACTTTTCTTTGAACTCATTTGGCACATGTACACATGCAATGTATCCCCAGGGGGTCCACCTTTAAGAAACTATCTATATAATGTGCATTCAAATGATATTAAGAAATATCATTTATTTATATGCTATAAGGCCTTACCATGACCCCTTTTACTTTACTAAACTTACAATTTTTTTTCAAATTGTAATTTAGAATCCCCTTTTGTAAATATAATCCTATAGATTTTACTAAATATAATACCCTTTCTTTTGAAATCACGTGGTATCTTATATGTGCTGTAAGGTGGACTCCCTAGGAACGTATCCAAATACTATAACATGTGAAAATTTTGATTTCTTGCCAATAAGCTTCTCCTCTACTATCACATCATGTACTATAGCAGTAGGAATCTTATTCATAATGCACATAGTTGTAGAGATAGCTTTAGCCTAATAACAATGGGCATGCTCTTTTTAACCACCATCAAAGCTCATTCAATTTTTGCAATGTGCATGTTCTTTCTTTCAATAACACCATTTTGTTGTGGAGTATACCTACACATAAATTACCTTTGAATTCCATATTGTCTTATAAAGTTAATGAATGCATTGGATAGGTATGATCCCTCTCCATCTGATCTCACGTAGTTAATGTGTAAACTTGTTTGTTTCAAAACTAAAAATTTAAAATTTTAAAAGTGAGAGAATACTTTGCTTTTCTCCTTCATGCAGTACATCCATACCTTTCTTGCATGATCATTAATAAAGATTTCATAAGATTTTTGTAATGTGTCCACCTATTCCCTTCAGGATACGTCTTGGCAGTCCATCGGAAAGAAAATCTAGAAAGCTTCGCCCAGCACTCCCATGGAATGTTACGGGGTTTGCGATCTAGGAATCCTAGGGTCGAAGTGGATTCATGCTGCACTTGGTTCAAGGAGAATGGAAAATAAGAGGGATACAAGGCTCGACCTCTCTACCATAAGGCATAGTCCCATTCCATTTCCCTAAAACAGCATAAATCGGGATTATTATAACCTAGAGTCTAGGTTAGTGCCCTTGCTGTTCATTTCCTTCGAAACGATCTTATTGATGTCCATTATGATTGAGAAAAGTTCCCGGCCAATCGGGACCACCAATCCGTAGGATGGGACCCATGGCCACATCCACCACACTTTTCTCAAGTTGTTTTAGTTGTCTAATTACCTACCACATTTAGTTGGATATGCATCAAGCAGCTTCCTTAATTAGCCTGTTAGGAACCAATTCCTTCACGTAATCTTAGCACTTGACATAGAAAAATAGTGTCAAACAAGTTCCTTTTCAACAGGTTATCATATTTATCTTTGGAATACATTCATAAAGTCTAGCCCGTAGGCTTATCCATAATCCACCCGAAGGCTATCCAGCAATCCATAGGGATTACTAATCCAAGATTTCACCGATAGACTAGTATGCAGGCCTCGAGATTCAATCCTGGCGAGTCACGTTGGCCTCTTGTGCACGGCCTCGAGATCTAATCCCGTCGAGTCACGTTGGCCTCTTGTGCACGGTCCGGAAGGTTAGGGATTTATGGACAGAGCCCCCCCTAGCACCCAAGCATCCTCCTGCTCCAAGTAGCGCTCAATAGAGAGACCTCATGCGGTGGGTTTGGTCCACCTTCCTGCCTCAGCTCTAACAACCCCCTTGGTTAGGGTCAGGCAGACAATTGGGGGTAACTGAGGCTGCCTCTCCCTTCAGGCCTTCAACCTGAAGCATTAGATATCTTTTCATCCTTTAGTACATTGAGCAAACAAAGTAAACAGTGCTCCCTAAACTGTTACAAGCAAAATCATTTCCAGTGGTCGTTAATTTGGCCAACTGCTAAGGAGTGAATCCTTCTCTTCGAATGCATCTAGCATTCGATCCGGGATCAATTACGACTTGGCAAGATCCCCAAGGGATTATTTGTTAACCCTTATGTCCTTGGGTTAGGGCTGTACCCTATTAACCCAAATTAACCAATACCTTAAGTTCTATTAACAGAAAATATATTGCTCCAAATTATTGATTGGTCCTTTTCTTCCAAGCAAATATCTAAACCCCTTATCTTAGTCACTTTTCCCAAGAAAGGTACTATATCAAGACGACTACTCATCCTCTTGCAAGATAAACTTGCGCAAGAATCTACCAATCTCATTCCGAGGAATTGGTCATTCTCTTGCGGTCAAACCACAAGATCATGCGATGTTGCAACTTGTTGCACAAGTGTTGCATCTAATTTATGGGACTATTTCACCCATCAATGGTGTCTTCTAATCACAGAATTATGATTAGATAGGAAATAGGGCTAGGGTGTCTTCATATCCAATCCATTCTTGATTGCACTAGGCCGACATCGTCGATCCTAGGGTTCCATCTCAATCCGAGTTTCATCTTTTTAGCGAGCGATCCTTAGGGTAGAAACCCTAGTTCGTTTCTTGCAAGTATGAACTATTGTTCCTACATTCCGTGAATGTGGGCAGGTCTTTAGGGTATGAGAGTTTCAACTTGGCAATAAGTGCGACTGGGTCACATACTCAACGTGCTAAACCCTTGTTAGCACTTGGGATATGTTGCATCGATTTAACCATTCCTAAGCGAGTCCTTGGTAGTTTAGGTGTTTAGGGTAAAACAATGTACTTGTCTATTCCTAAAGATGTCATATTGATCAAAGAGGGGAAAAAAACTAGTTGCATTATGATGCCATTCTCGTAAGCACACGATTCATTGCCTATGCATGATTATATTTACAACCCCTAACTTTTTTGGTTAAGATCAACGCGTATGTTAAGTTAGGGCATAATGTCCACCATTGATCCCTCTAGAACATGCATTCACGATTCATGCCATTAAGATTTTAGGGTTTTATGTTAAAATGAACCACACAGCCTTTTCCTAACTTTATTTTGAATGAAATATTCATATGCTGAATGAGTCTTACACAACCTTTCCTAACTACTTACGTAGTTGATTGAGATTTATGCCAATTGACTAGGGTTTAACCTACTTCATGCAGCCCTAGAATCATTTCCATGCCTTGCAAATTCCTATGGTTGTTACCAATCTTCTTTAATGAATCATTGCAAAGAAAGAGATGTCTAATAATGCAACATGTGATCTTATCTTTCCATGCATAATCGAAGTGTACTACAATAATTTCGACTTTGTAATGATGGTCATTAGTTGATCTAGATTCGTTACTTTGCAATGCATAAAAACAACTTGCTAAGAATGCATAGACATATTATGTTCTTTTTTTCGTTCCGTTTATACAAATGACCAATTCTTCAATCGTGAGTTATTGCCAATGTATTTCAATCATAAAATTTCATCCTAATTTCATAAACTAACCATGCATAATTGCAATATTTCGATGTAAAAAATAGGAAGATAACCTGGACTTGTGGGTTCAGTGAAATATCCACATGAATGTTAGGAGACGATCCTCCTATGGTTGCGCCTTGTGCCTTTTTAAGGGCCATCATGAATTGGACCTTCTTGCCTTGGCCGCAGTCTTATGATCTTGGCCCGTCTCCCTCGTACGCGAAATTCCCTTTGCGGTACGGCTTCCTTGATTGAAGCACTGTCTTGCGGAATTGGGCTTTAGAAGGCCTTAGGGTTTGGATCTTGGGCCTTCTTTGTTTAAAAATCTTGGGGGTTTAAGGAAATTATGGGGAATATCGAGTGAGAAGTGCTTTGTAGCTCCCTCTCCTTCAAAGCCTTGGAAAGGCGTATTAGTGAACTAGTGGGAAGACCTTATAGGCTTCCACTACGAAGCTTAAGAGGGGAAAGGAATTTGGGCTTTCAAAGGATTCCAAAGGGAAGGGTCTTTTTAACCAGTTAGAAAAATAGGCTTGTGGGAGTTGCAATAGGAAGGATGGTTTTAAATCCGGCAGGTAGAGTGAACTTAAGGAGAACCAATGGAAATGAGGGTTTAAAACCTACTAATATGGCTTGTGTGGGAATGCAATGGGAGGATTGAAAGGACTTGTATGGGGATCCACGGGAAGGGTTCAAAACAAGGGTAAAAATGGATTTTGGGGGATGCAAGGGGAAAGGCCTTAATTCCCAAGGGAGGCAAGGGGAAGGGCTTAATTCTCGGAGGTAAAAACCCCTTGTGTAAGAATGCAATGGAAAAGGGGTTTTAAAGAAAACCGGGGGGGTAAAGTGGACGTAAGGAGATTCGGTGGGAAAAAAAAGGGGTTTAAAATCGGCTAGTGTGAATCCACGGGAAGGAGCAAAATGGCTTTGTGGAATGCAAGGGTTGGAAAGGAGGCTTAAATCCGAGGGTTGTAAAAACCGCTTTATAGGGAGCAATGGAAAAGGGGGCCTAGAGAGCCCCCTTAGAAGCTTCCAAGAAGCTTCTTGGAAGCTTTTGTGGATGTGTGTCATGGAAGAGGGAAGTGGCGGCACAGCTCAGCCTCCAACGGCGGATGCAGCAGCCGAGGTACTCTACGGTCAAACAGGGAGGCGGTGTTCTGACTGGCAATGGCAGCTCTCATGCGGCAACTCCTCCCTCCTCACGGCGCAACTCGTAGCTCTCCTCCCTCTCTCACGTCTATCAGCCTCCTGACTCCTCCTTCCTTCCACCCCATAGAGGGGGTTTATATAGGACAAGGGGGGAGAGCTCCCTTCCACATGGTGCCCCACATGGCTATCCTCCCCTCCACCTCTCAAGTTCCCATTTCAGTCCATCCCCTTCCCTTAGCCATGCTTCAGCTGGGGGAAGGTAATAAATTTTTTTTGCAATAAATATAACATTATCCTCTTGACCTCCTCCCAAGAGGATGTTCACCTGTGACTATGCGGGTTTTTAAACCTTGGCCCCATTTGGCCAATGGAGAGTCATGATGCGTCGCGTACAGATCGTGTTAGCTATATATAGTCTGTCTATATATAGCACCCCAGGTCCCCTCTATATATTCCTATCATGTGTGCTCAGTTGACACACTTCTGGGGTTCCACTTCTGGTGTCTCATATCTCTCTTCTCTCCTCTCTTCCTTTCGTCTCTCATCTTCCTTGCAGTTTCCAACATGGTATCAGAGCGAGGTTCTACAACATCAACATCGTCTTGCTTATCAATGTCAGTATCGAGGAATAGGAATAGCATGTTCTAGAGAATCAGAAGGCCATGTAGCAGATGATGATTCTGCCGCCCTACTACACCTATGATAGGAGGTATCATGATTATTCATACGGAGGCCAAATAAATCTGAGGAGGACACACAATACGGTTTTAGGCAATGCTGTTGACTCATCGGGTGGCTCTACTCTTGAGTGGATTCCTACTTCACGTTATGGTCAGTTCTGGGAGAGATACTCAGGTCTGAAGAGACCTTCTCCCCTCAACGGATTCCTACTTCACATTATGGTCAATTCCGAGAGAGATACTCAGGTTTGAAGAGACCTTCTCCCAATGCAGGGCCTAGTCATGCAATGTGGGCGAGGAAAGCATCACAAACTCCCTTATCAGAATCACAACCTGACGGAAAAGGTGCAACTGCAGTTGAGCCAATGAAAGGGTTAGAGTTTTTGAAAGGGAGTGAAGACATCCCAGCTGTTAGCCCAGAAAAGTAGGGAGGTTTAAGCCAGGATTCCTCTCTCTCTTTTGATTCTGCTACATCTTACTCTTCTATAAGTGTATCTGCAAGGATCGGGGTTGAAGAGCAAACAAATTCAAAAATTACAGGATTCTTTCAGAAAGTACAGGCCCCTCAGGAAATGCGCCTGCACAAGCCATCTGTGACTCTCCCCCAAACATAGAAAAAGCAGCATGTTTAGTTGGAAATGGCCTTTCAAGTAGTGCTCTTGTTGTAGGATCAGTGATAATTCCACTTGATAGTACATGGCCCATCATGAAAATGAGAAATGTACCAGAATTTGATTTACAAAGGGAGAACAAAGTATTGGTTAATGGTCCCACAGGAAGGGAGAAATAATCACCTCTATGTTTAGAGGTTTCATTGCCTGTCACTCTAGGGGAACGTCATGATACTTCTGTTGGTTCTACTGGATCATCAGGTCAAGATACTTCTCCTATTGGCTTCACTGGATCTGATGAAGGCTGCATTGCCTGTCACTCCAAGGGAACGTCATGATACTTCTATTGGTTCTACTGGATCATCAGGTCAGGATACTTCTCCTATTGGCTTCACTAGATCTGGTGAGGAAACCAGGTCAAACCCTGTCTATGAATAGGCTCTTTTTCCAACATTAATTAGGTCAAGATACTTCTCCTATTGGCTTCACTGGATCTGGTGAGGAAACCAGGTCAAATCCTGTCGAAGGTGATGGTGCCTTTCAATAGCAACTTGCAAGTAGATTTGTGGAAGTTGATACTCTGTCACACAGGGACAACTTTGATGGTACTGATTTGTGTGGTGAAGGGGGTTGTGACATGATCCTAGAGGCTTCGTGTGTAGGAGGCCCAACGTCAAGATGTTACTGATATTGCAAATTTTTTTGCTCAACGTTGGGTTGATGCCATTACATCTTCTGATTCAGTAGTGGTGGCGATAAGGAATTTCTCAGAAAATTGATCTTTTGCAGTGATGTCGCTTATCCTTATTTTACATGTTGTACATTTAGGAGTGATAAAGCTCTTTTGATACCTCTGAATAGGCTGTTGTAATTCAGGAATAATATAGCTCCTTCTCCGTTCATGTTGTAATTCACGAGTGATGTAGCTCCTTTGATGCCTATGAATAGGCTCCTGTAAGTTCAATGTTTTTTTATATTTTGAATATTAATATAACGGTAGGCCTATATAAATCTCTAGGTTTTTCCCTTGAGCCCATAGTAAGGGACCTTTCTTTGAGCGGGGGACACATGATAGGAATATATAGAGGGGACCTGGGGTGCTATATATAGACAGACTATATATAGTTAACACTGTCATGTGTGCTCAGTTGACACACTTCTGGGGTTCCACTTCCGGTGTCTCATATCTCTCTTCTCTCCTCTCTTCCTTTCGTCTCTCGTCTTCCTCGCAGTTTCCAATAGATTGCACCATCTATAACTTCAATGCCAACATTGTCATTTTCATGAGTCTCACGCGGCTAGTAATATTCTCCAACAGAAGTATTACAATTTACATCCAGCCACCATTGATGTAGTATTGGTAAGACCCCACACATTTAAATGTACAATATCAAGTAAATGCTTGCTTATATGTTTATCCTAAGGAAATGTATACATGATCTATTTTTCAAATTGGCATGCTTCATAGAATTTTGTGCATATTAGCACTTTAATAGATTCTAGAGCTTCAACAATGGTCCTAATATTTAATGCATAGTTATTGATTAAAAAATGATCACAATTGACGCTCTTTAACTTAGATTTCAAGTGCAACTTTTTGGCTTTGGTATTTGTATAAAACAACATGACTAGATTACTTCATACTTTGACAAGACTATTTGTATCATGTATATCCTAATAATATTTTCTAAAACAGTGATAGAAAGCCATTGTATAACTTTTTGAGTAGATTACTCATACTTCGACAAGACTGTTTGCATCATGTATATACCTAATAATGTTGTCTAAAACGCTGATACAAAGACATTATATAAATTTTTGAGCACATTGATTCCATCCCTTAAATATCTTGGCTTGCTTAGGTATGATATTTTCATTTGGTAACGCTAGAGCTTCAGCATTATGCAGTCCCATTAATCTTTATCCATAAGGAAATTAATTGGTTTGAACTTCCAGGCATGAAAATTATGCTTGTCATTGACAATTACTCATGATGTTTGTTAGTTTACAAACATTATTTGCCACACCCAACGCTTACAACTTGTTTATGAAATGATAAGGTCTGCATGGTTCTTAAACCTTATCAAATTAGGACATGAACAACCTCTAACTCTCAAACAACAGTCCAAAACATGCCTAGAATGCGAATTTGACTAGATAGATATTGATGAAAGGTCTATAATGTTCCCTTAGGCACTCCAACCTAGCAAAGATGGCTTGCCAATTGAAGATCGTATGAGAGATATCTCCATAGGTGTGCTCTACAATAAGGCTTCCTTGTAGACTCTTGTGCTTATAGATCATAGCTTCTCACCTAGACAAGGCTTTAATATCATGAAAAGATAGGGGTAGAGAGATGGAGCTAAATCTCGTGTAGGACCCACAATACAAACAAAATGCACATAAGATAGGAAGTTGAAAATGGTAATCTTTATTATTCTTATTTTTCTCCAATATAAGAGTCTACCAAGAACAAAGAAAAAGTATAAGATACATAATATTCAAGATATTCATAGTATGAATAGACTAACTAGCAATATGACTAGATAGATATCTTGTAACTCATGTAGGTGGAATTTATAATTGATGTCTAGTTATAAAGTATCATGGGAAGCATATGCCAGTGTAGATATTGACCATGCTAGTGATGGGAATGCGGAAACAGTCCTCCAGGTAAATAAATGTTAGCACATGTTAAGCTTGACATTTCAACACTTTGCTATTGCTCACGGGGAATAGAGTAGGGGTTAGTGACCACCACAATTTTTTATGATCCATTCGAAAGTTATTTGGACCTTTCGGTGGCCTCTAAGGCATGTTGCATAGAAATAAAGCTTATAGATCTAGTTTGGGGTAGAAGACAATGTAAATGGAATTAAAGTTATATTACAGTTGATGTATGTGACAAGAAGAGAAAAACAGAGTAACAAGTAAGTTCCAACATAATGAGACACTACTAGTAGTAGCAGGAGAGAGAGAGAGAGAGAGAGAGTGTGTGTGTGTGTGCGTTTTTTTTTTTCTCAATTGTGTATTCTATTTTTCATACTACTTGGACAAACTAAGAATCACCATCATAAGTAGTAAAAGTTGCTTCATGTGCCATCCTCTTGTAGATAGCTATTTCATCTCAAGGTTGTTGATTATCATGCTAAGAAAATCAACTAATAATATTATCTATGAAATTTTCCATTATTTATCGCATATAGCATGCATGTAGTCTTAGATTGCTCAAAACAAAGAGAAATTCAGAGATGAGCATGATGAATTGGACAAGTTCATATGGAGGATGATGATTAATGTTAAAAGGATTGGAGGTTCACATAGGCCAAGATATACATCTCATAATCAAAGAGTGATCAACTTATAATATCCTTAAATGTTTAGGTTCTTTTTTTGGTGGTGTGAAAGTGGTGGGAAAGACAATGGTCATAATCACAATGAAATGCATCATGTCGATGGTACATGGTGGTTTAACTAGTGGTTGATGTGATGCACAATGAAGCAAGAGTAAGGAAAGTTGATGTGATATATGCTATGTTAACTAGCGATTGATGTGATACATGACAAAGGAAGCTTGTTGGTTGATGTTATAATATTGGCTTGACTAGTGATTGATGTGACACATAATAAACAACTCTATATCCATCCTAGAGATTAGGGTGATTTCCATCCTACATAGAAGATGAGTTTCTATAAATTATGTTGTTGTAATTTTTACTTTATGCAAAGGATTGTGGAGTCAACACATTGATGTATATAAGGAGCTGCCACCCGCAATCACTTAGTATCGAGTCCAAGAATTTGACTATCCAACATTCTTGGGAGGCAATGCCATTGAATGGATAATCTCTTTAATTAGCTAGAGGGATAGCCCTTTTTGAGGTTGGTAATCTCTTTAGTGTATATATATATATATATATATATATATATATATATATAGTTGGAAAGTGTTCTTTAAGAAGCCAACAACCATTGGAGGCACTACCATTCTTTAAGCACAAGGATGAGTCCTTCAAGGTAGTTAAGCTGGTGCAATTGAGGGTGAGATCTTAAACCTTGAGATTTTTATAAAAAATATTTTCATAGGAGGCATAATTGATAAAAATTTTTAAAATATAGTTTAGGTATTTTAGTGGAGGAAAATATGTAGTGTTTGCTCAATGTTTACTTGTGTGTATGACATCTTCTGGTACAAAAATAGGTAGATGTTGCATAGAGAGAATTATAGAAACATGAGAAATAATGTTCAAGAGAGAATTAAACACAATAAATAATGTTCATGAGAGAATTAAACTCGATAAATAATTTTCAAGAGAGAATTGGAGAAACACATCAGAATATGCAAGAGATCAATATAGGGCTAAGATAACTTATTTGACTCCACAATATGTATAACCATATGAGCAAGAATATTGGACTTGCAATGTCCATCTGTATAATGAGTATTAACTTTCTTTAGTGGACCTAGACACTATTGATCCTTAAGTGACACCTTAACTCCCACATTTTAACTTTGAAAAGTAGCTAGGACATGTACTTATCCCTTTCAATCTTTCAAGCTTACTAACACTAGCAAGTTGTTACTCTACAATCATTGATGGGGTCATGAAGGTGCTTTGTAGTATATATATTGCTTAATCTAGGTAAAGCAAGCAATGTTGTTTGAGTGGCCAATATGGCATGAGGCTTTGCCCATCCTCCTTTATAGTGTGCCTATGCACTTGAACATTCAAATTACTCTTAAATTTAGCCACATTTAATGTAATTAGTTCTTTTGTTAAATACAACTTGAATATCATTTGGCTTTAGAAAAATATTGCTATTTATATATTGGTAATTATAGCCAATAAATTTGGCATTTACTACACTACAAGGATATCAGGCCATTGCGACACTGATTAGCAACGACAAATAGTGGCGTCGTTATTTGCGTTGCTATTAGCATCGCATTTGCAATGCAAATGGAGATGGTACACAGAGCCAAAAATGTGGGCCGAAACCGGAGCGCGTTATATTTTGCGCATTCACGAAAGAGAGCGAGAGGAAGAGCAATAGGGAGAGCGACCGTCTTGCTGAGAGGGAGAGAAAGAGAAAAAGAAGGCTTCTCACCACCACCGCCGCCGCCCCTGCCGTGTTCGCGAAGAAGAGGAGGAGGTGTACGGATGGCAAAGAGGAGCCGCCGTCTTAAAGAGGAGCTGTCAAACCCTTGAGTGCATTCTCTCTCTCTTTTACTTGTTTTTTGTATAATTTTTGTAAATTGAGAGAGGGAGAGGAAATGAGCGAGAAAGAGAGGGAGAGGGAGAGGGAGAGGGAGGAAATGGGAGAGGGAGGGGGAGAAAATGAGAGAGGGAGAGAGGGAGAAAGAGAGGGAGAGGGAGAGGGGGAGGAAATGGGAAAGGAAGTGGGAGGGAGAGGGAGAGGGAGAGAGAGAGGGAGAGAAAGAGAGGGGGAGGGAGAGGAAACGAGAGAGGGAGAGGGGGAGGGAGAGGGAGGGAAACATTAAACATAATATGAAAATGAGAGAGAGGGAGAGGGAGAGGAAGGAAATCGGAGAGGGAGAGGGAGAGGGAGAGGGAGGAAGAGATAGAGAAAGAGAGGGAGAGGGGGAGGAAATGGGAGAAGAAGAGGGAGGGAGACATTAAACATAATAGGAATATGAGAAAAAGGGAGAGGGAGAGAGAGGAAATGGGAGAGGGATAGGGGGAAGAAATGGGAAAGGAAGAGGGAGGGAGAGATAAAGAGAGGGGGAGGGAGAGGAAATGAGAGAGCGACAGGGAGACATTCAACATAATAGGGAAATGAGAGAGAGAGAGGAAATGGGAGAGGGAGAGGGAGAGGGAGGGAGACATTAAACACAATAGGAAAATGAGAGAGGGAGAGGAAATGAGAGAGGGAGAGGAAGAGGGAGAGGGAGGGAGACATTAAACATAATCGGGAAATGAGAGAGGGAGAGGGACGGAGAAGAAATGAGAGAGGGAGAGGAAGAGAGCAAAAGGAAATGAGAGAGAGAGAGGAGAGAGAAAAAGAGAAAAAAATATTAAACATAATAGGGAAAGAGAGAAAGAGAGGGTGAGGGTGAGGGTGAGGGAAGGAGAGGAAATGAGAGAGGGAGAGGAGAGAGAAAAAGAAATGAGAGAGAGAGAGAGAGGAGAGAGAAAAAGAGAGAAAAATCATTAAACCTAATAGGGAAAGAGAGGGTGAGCGTGAGGGAGGGAGAGGAAATGATAGAGGAAGAGAAAGAGAGAAAAGGAAATGAGAGAGGAAGAGGAGAGAGAAAAAAAAATGAGAGAGTGAGAGGAGAGAGAAAAATAGAGAAAATCATTAAACCTAATAGGAAAAGAGAGAAAGAGAGGGTGAGGGTGAGGGAAGGAGAGGAAATGAGTGAGGGAGAGAAAGAGAGAAGAAAATAAGACCTTACAATAAGCTCTCCTAGGCTCATAGGGGTTAGGTCGATCCTCAACAAACCTAAGGGATATATGGCTAGAGAACACTAGCACACTTGCGCCTCCTAGCATAATGTTCTTTCTACAAAGAGACCTCTCATATATGGGGCTTTTCCTAGCCTCCACCACGCAAGTATAAAATGAAGGTAATCAGCGTGTCAGTTAGAAAAACATTCATTTTTCATAACATAACTCCAGAAATAACTTTGGATATTCCATAAAAATCAATCTTTTGAGGTGGAATTTCTTGACATAATTCAATGTCAATTTGTGCTTGTATTTTCCACGGTGTGTTGACTATGGGTGTCAAATGCTCTGGTCGGATCTCTCTCTCTTTCTCCTCTCTCTTCTCTCAACCCTTCTCTCTCCCTCAATCTTCCCTCTTTCTCTCTTCCTATAATCTCCCTAAATCCTTCTATCTCCCCCTATCTCTTTTCTCTCTCTATCTCTCTTTCTATTTCTACCTCTCTCACTTCTCTCCTCTTCTTCTTTGTCGTAGTCATAGTCGTAGTCATGGTCATGGTTGTAGTCCTAGTCATAGTCATAGTTGTGGTCATGGTCATCGTGGTTGTCGTGGTCATGGTTGAGGTCGTGGTCATGGTCGTGGTCGTAGTCATCATAGTCGTAGTCATGGTCGTGGTTGTGGTCGTAGTCATAGTCGTTGTCATTGTGGTGGTTGTGGTCGTGGTCGTGGTTGTGGTCATGGTCCTAGTCATGGTCATGGTCATCATAGTCGTGGTCATGGTCATGGTCATGGCCGTGGTCGTGGTCGTGGTCGTGGTCGTGGTCATGGGCATCGTTGTAGTCATGGTCATCGTTGTGGTCGTTGTAGTCGTAGTCATGCATGTATCATTGATTGCATACTGTTTCATGGAGAATACGAGACTATGGACAGGTATCGACAGGACTTGCAAGGGAAAACCATCCCTCAAAATTTTCTTAGATACTTTCTGCTTATCCCTCGCATAAACCATATGTTTCATACGTCCGACATGGCGATCTTGACAATGTGGCATGCGCAGAATAGGTCCATAGATGGAGTTCAACGAATATCAGCGGATTCACGTGCATGGAGCCACATTGACTCTACCTTCCCAGGCTTTTCCTGAGAGCCAAGGAATCTTAGGCTCGGTCTTGCAATGGATGGCGTGAACCCATTTGGTCTGTGCTCAACTTCTTACAATGTGTGGCCTTTAGTCTTGTCAACTACAATATCCCTCCATGTCTTTCTACGAAGAAAGGACATCTCATCCTTAGCTTACTTGTCCCCTGCTGCTACAAAGTCAAAAATATAGATGTGTATCTTCGTCCATTAGTCGATGAGCATAATATTTTGTATGAGAAGGGGGTCACCATGCAAGATATGAGCAAGCGCGATGATCGACGGTCAGGCAATATTCGATCCATTCTCATGTGGATGATGCATGACTTTCCGGGATTCAGAGAGTGCTCAAGTAAATAGGCTTCTGTTCTCATTGATAATATCTATATTTTATCTAGTTCAAGCTTGTATTCACTGGATCGTGGTGTTGGAACATGTCTGGTTACCTCAGGTTATCATGCATGTCCATTGTGTGGGCCACAGTTAGACTCCCGAAGGTCACGAACCATGAAGAAGATAGTATATCAAGGACACACCGCTTTCTTGCCAAAGGCTCATGAACTCAGGGAAGATTTTCTTGGGCGACCTCAAATACGTATGAAAGCCACAAGCTGGCACGAGCTTAAAATGGTCCACGCAAAGTCACATCCAAACGGAATGCGACGGTTCTTAGTTTTCTACGAGTTGCCATATTGGACCCACTTAAAGGTCAACCACTTGTTGGATCCCATGCATATTTTCAAGAATGTGGGCAGCTTGCTATGGGACCACATCACAGGAAAGAGAGACACTATAGGGGCATGAATGGATTTAAAGGAGGTAGGCAAGATGAAGGTGCTTTGGCCATGATCGAGTGATGATGATCATGTGCAGCTACCTCGCGCTCCTTGGGTTTTGTCCACTAAAGAGAAGAGCACATTGTGAAGCAAGTAGTCAAGTCTATCCGCACTCCGATGAGTATGTTGCATTCTCTCAGGTCTACATTTTCTAAAGATGACCAATTATCAGGGCTAAAATCCCATGACTGGCATAAGATATAATAGGTTTGTACTACGAATGGATTGTAATTGGCGTGCACATTTTGCTATTTGGAGTGTAGCCATTGTTCATAATGCTTTCTCATTTGTGGCATTTTGTACTACCGATCACCATAGCAGGATGCCTTACGCCTAAAATATGCGGGGCCATTTACAAGTTGTCAACTTTGGTACATTGGATCTCACGGAATGAGATTAAGACGTTCTCTATTGAATCCACGAGGCAGAGAGTAGTGAAGATGGTCTATCTCTCTGAGAAATACTTGTCTATTAGCATGCTCATGATAAAATCCACCTTCTTGTGCATCTTGTAGATGAAGTGGAGATTGCTGAACCTATCCATACGCGATAGATGTTCTTCTTGGAGTGCTTCATGAAAACCCTGAAAGGCTTTGTGCAATAATGAGATTGGCCAGAAGGTAGCATGGCTAAACGTTGGTTGGTGTCTGAGGTGCTAGTGCATATTTTACAATGGCTACCAATAGTTGGTGTCTGAAGGATGATGATAGACTGACCAGAGATGTGGTGGTTGTAAACAAGGTAGAAAAAAGAATGGATGTTGCAATGGAGAAGAAGGTGAATCGCTTTTGTATGTTACACCATGTCTCTATGGAGACGTGGCTCGCAAGGTACCAGATCGCTAGGCAAGATCGAGAGGAAGTGCGATCTGAATTTCGACATAGTACACATCATCGACCGATTTGATATCCCGAGGGCATGGAGGAGATGCCGCAGTTCATGTCAATGCGATGGTTGCATGGAGCTTTGACCGCAGCGTCTCGCGAAGGGGCATAGGTCTCAATGGAGGAGTGGGAATTGTTGAGGGGATGTAGTCCAAAGGTGATTAGGTGTTTAGGATTTGTCGTATCTATATTTTATATGCGATAACTAATTTGAATGTTTCAATGTACAGTACAAAATATATAGTGCAGCGTGGTTGCACGGACAACATTTTCACGTGGAGCGTATTGACAAAATGCACTCCACAATGGACTGTGTTATCATGGCAAGGTTCGACCAGGAGAGCAGGCGACGAGCAATGGATCCAAACACAGTTATAGATGAGATGGAGTATTTTGGGAACTTGCAAAGTATTGTTACGGTGAATTACTATAGCTTCTTCATAATATTATTCGATGTACAATGGTTCAAAGAGGTACTTGAAATAGCAGGAGTAATAGTTCAACGAGGTCCATCTGGATTTCTCGAAATAAATTCTGAAAAAATGGATGGATTTGCGCGACACCTTTGTGTTGCCAGCCCATTGTGAATAAGTGCATGAACTCATTTGTTTGTTAATTGTATTACGACATGGTACATGTCATAATAGTTTAATCTTTCTTATACGTGTATGTGAACAAGTAATCTTTTATCCAAACCCCTGAAAACCTCAATGGTGGTATGTTATACCTTCAGCTCCCCGAAGTGTGAGAGTATATGATCAAAGCGATGTTTCGAGCATAGATGAGGACAATATGCAAATAGAGGGGTCGATATTGCAAAGGGTGGACGCCATCAAAGGCTTGGAGCCACCATTGACTAACAATGATGGAAATATAGGAGTCCAAGAATTCTTTGAGAACGAGGTGGACTCATCCTTTTGTGGTGACATGTCTATCGACCTTCTAGTGTATACGGAGTTGTGTTAAGAGATTGACATAAGACCATAGGATACTTCATACTTTGAGCATCCACTTACTCAATTCATTGACTAATCACTTATAAGGGTACATAAGATATCTACTTTAAGTGAGATCATTTTTTAAGGATTTATATTACCGTGCTTTGTATGATTTAAATTGATTATACCAACCTCATTTTTTGTTTATATAGGTGACATTTTTAGGATGAGTCGAGGGATGAGCGATGAGGAGTTGCAGGATATCTTCATGTACATGTATCCAGATCAGATTATGAGATCTACTAGATCTACTTTGAAGCGATCAGATGCTTCAGCTTCGAGCAGACAAGGTCGACGCTCCAGACTTGGGCCAAAGGGAGGGAGTGCTTCAGGGTCATGGGGATGCTGTAGAGATAGCAAGGCAGTGAGCCTGCGGTCAGCAAGGGATATAGGTGCGACTCCTTACTCTCATGGCGGTTCCAGGGAGCGTGGCTCAGGCTCAGGTGGATGTTGTGGAGGCACGGACGCGGTGTCTTCGTCTTGTCGTTCTGCTGGAGTTGTGTCACCTCCAGGATTTGTCACACCTGTGGGGACGTCTACTCCAGTTACGTCAGCTTTTGCTCAACTGTCCTGCAGGTGACACCCCTATGGATGCCACTCCGACAGATATTACCCCGGTCGGTACACCGAATGCAGAGGGGTCTCCTGGATATGCCTAGGAGCATGGATGCACGTGGGAGAGGACCCATCTTAGGCATACCCCAAGGGGATATGCCTATCTTGTTGATGATAGGTTAGGAGGCATCATCATGAATGATGAGGGGAGGAGGGTGATGGCTTGCATGAGAGAGTTGTGCCAACGAGTTTTCCGGCACAACGTCGTAGATAATTGGAAAAACATACCGGAGGGGAGCAAGGACTATATAGTAGCATCCTTGCATGAGGAGTTTCCGGTTCCAATTTCAGTAGATAGATTTTCTAATGGCTGGATGATGGACTGCATGCGTCCATATATATCACACAGATGATCAGACGCACACAAGGTACTCAAGAGTGGGGTTGCAAAGCCGGAGTGGCTAGATGTGGATGATTGGCGCTAAGTGAGAGAGGAGGCTACAGATTCTCCAGAACGTTGGAGTCAGCAGCACGAGGCGGGGAGGGCATGACTAGAGGCTGGAGTGGTCCATCATCTTGGGAGTGGCAACCACAGGACATATCTGAAGGACTTTGTAAGTTTTTCTTTTGTTTTGCTTGCTTATTTTTTTGCAATATCATTTGTATTGACAATCATGTTTCTAACAGTTAGTATTTTGTTTTCTTTGCAGCACTCCATTACAAATCGCGATCCGACCAGCCTTGAGACTCGATATGTAGAGAGGCACGGTCTCACTGGATTGATCGATTGATTGTATAGATGCGGCGGCCCTGTAAGTCACTCATCTTTCTTGTCCGTAGTTACTATGTTTAATTAGAATGTATTATTGTATGGTGGACTGATGTGTTGTTCTTTCTTTTTTTGTAGAGACTGTTCAATGCTCCTTTGCGGCGGGACCAACTTTCGAATGGCGAGGATATGTAGCTCGCCCTTGGATCCTTAGAGCTCACACACCTTTCTTTTTTGGTCGCCTGATCTATGTAGACATTTTCTATGTAGTAATGATATCTTGTCGTGATTGTACCAATCACTTTCATTATACGACCATGTATTTATTTCATGTATCAGTATTATGATTTCAGTATACTTTGCTTTTGTTTATACGAGCATTGTACATAGTGTAGAAACTATTTTGTATGGCCCAAATAAAGCACACAGTGCTATATGCTGCCCTGCCACAATTTTTTTTTTCCTGTTACCGTTGCTATTAGTGTTGCAAATTTACTGCACGCGTCATTATTGGCGTTGTTATTAGTGTCGGTATCAGCGTCACTAATAACGACGCTTTTTGTGACAACGAGGGCATATTTTGTTATTTACATTTTCGTCGCTTTTAACGTCAGTATAAGGCCTATATCTTATAGTGCTAGCTTGAACTTGGGATAAGGTTTCATTTGGTATATAGATGTCCATCATATAAAAATGCAAATTGTAATGGAAGATCAAGAACACTTGTTTGTGACCATAACAAGGCCTCACATGTGGGCTTGCTTGTTCTAACAAAACATTCTAATTACATGTTGCATAGCTCAGATTCACTAGAAATATCGCATATTTACTTGACATATATTATTCTTACTAGTTATCTAATACCCTAGATCATGCAACCTAAATTCATTAAATAGATCTCATGTTTACTTGCTACTATAATATTGTAGTGTAAATCTACTAGATAGGGCTTGGTTTTTGTAGATAATATGTAGAAAATGGTGTTAGTAGTTAGAGAACAATCTCATGATAAAAATTAGCTAGTTATAACTTGATAAAAGCTAGCTAATTTTATAAGGCCTAGTTACATGATAGATTTTCTATATAACAAGTATATCATGTGATGGATATGGCCCTACTAAATAAAAAACAAACACGTTTACGTAATATAGTTGAGAATATAGCTATTAGTTATATGAATAAATGATATATGATGTAAAAAATGTGATTAGTTCAAATAAAGGTCATTATAGTTCCATAAGATATATAGCTGTCAAAAATATAATCCAAATGCTAAAAATATATAGAATATTACATTCATAAATTCATGGATATGCTTAACTAATATGATATTGATGTTACAATGAGATATGTAAGAACTAATGTATTATACGTTTAAGTAATTTTCTATGAAAATAGATCTAATCACAAGAAAAATCCTCTCGATTTCCAACCACTGAACTATTTGAAAATAAAATATGTGTCATAATTATATGACTTGTAGTATATAGTCAATATGCATTAAACGATGTAATTTGAAATTCAGTCTACCATGGTTTACAATAAGCTATTATTAGAAGCCCACTAAGTATGAACTTGCAAGACATTATTGTATGATATCCTGAAATTATTTCCTCTTACATTGGAGTGCAAGAAATTACTGTATGATATCCTCAAATTATTTCCTCTTACATTGGAATGCACGATAGAAATTTAACTTATATTTGGACAAATATATATTATTCATATAAAATATTAACTGCTATGTAAAAACTAACGTATTCATATTTAATATGATTTCTAAATATTAAATAATTTTTAATTAAGACTACTCTAATATGGTTAATAAACTTATTCTCTAATATGGTTAATAAAATAGAATTTTAACGTAGCTAAAATATAGAAATTCAAAGCTGTATATACAAAGAGTAAAATTCTTGTATTTATAAATAGACAATACTTTTTTTTTAAAGGAAGCAAAAAAATGATGTATTAATATCGAAAAGTGTGGTTTACAGCTACATGATTTAAATATTGCTTTAGTCCTGGAAAGCTACCGTTACATTAGTGGACATATTCAGCTTTAACCCCAAAAAGTAGCCAATATAACTGAATCTCCTCATAAGCCTTTTCAATTTTCAGCTTTCTTCTTGATGTCCAGAAGAATTGCTGCCACATCCACCTTGGCTGCAGATTCTAGTCCCTTCTTTAAGCTGTCTTCGTGTTGCTTGAGGATGGTAGCTGTGTCTTTCTCAACCTATAACAAGAGGTCACATTTCAGTCCATGTATAGGATCAACATCAGTGTTTTCAAACACTTTCTTGTTCCTACTTAACCAAATGTGCCACAAGTAATAGCTTCTGATCCAATTCCAAATTGAAGGGGGAAGACCATAGATTTCCCCTAATAGCATCTCCTTCCAGGTGAGTTTAGTGGGGTGATACTTGAAGATTGTAACATGCAGAAAACACCAGATGTTAGCATTTTTGGTATAGTTAAGGAAAATATATGAAGTTGATTATGCATGTTGTCCACACCTTGGACATAGATCATTCCCCAAACCAGCTTTGTGTGCTCTCTCATTAGTCCATAGACTTTTGAGGGTAATGAGCCACATAATATAGGACATCTTTGGTTGAATAGAGGAAGCCCAAATGTTTTTAAACCTACAGTTCCACTGATCTACTGCCCAATTAATATGCCATCTGTTATTCAGTTCATTGCATAGTGGAGCATTGCTATTTATCAAGTTAGGCAGGGGGAGCAGTGGTTTGTCCCCTAATAACCTGATTCCCCTGTGATTGAAATGGTGGTTGAGATTGCTCATAACCGGCCCGTTAGATTCCCACAAGAGTACCCTTCCAGTCAACAGGTCCAGTTCCTGTCTTTTAAGTTTGAATGGCTGCTTTAGTTGTGTCCCGGTCATCCACATTTTAAGGCATGGATCCCATATGTCCTTCCAGATTCTAATTCCTTTCTTAAAGAGCTTGTATGCTAAGTTCAGGTGGTTGTTTGGGATCTCTCCCTTATGGAAGCTGAACCAGATAGAGTCCTTGGAACACTAGGGCAGAGTGAGGTTGGGGAGGGGAGAGGGGATTAGCAGGTTCTTGTACTTGAACCAGGCCTCCCAAAGTCCTTTAGCCAGGGGCGAACAGTCTTTAGGTTTCAGATTGACAGGACAGATAGTTATAGTTAGTGGGTCTAGGCATTTCCATTTAGGGTAGCCCTTAACCTGAAATTGGCCAGTGGCTGCCTTAATTAAAGTAATCCAGTCTTCTTCTTCCCTGATGATACTTCTTGCAATCCATTTGGCTGCTAGTTTGTCAGCCAAGATGCGTAGGTTGGGCAGACCAAGACCACCTAATTTTTTAGGCATAGTACATATAGCCCAAGAAACTTTAGGTACCTTGAATTGTTCTCCATCGCCACTCCATAGAAAGTTCCTCCCTAGTTGTTCTAGTTGTTTCATTCCTGCCTTAGAGGGTCTCCAACAAGCCAGAAAGTATATTGTGGATGGAATTAGAATGTGTTTAAGCACCATGCATCTTCCAGCCATATTGAGCTGCAGCCCTTTCAAATTTTCAAACTTGCCCCTGATTTTCTCCAAAACCCAGTCCCATCTTTGTTTCATTGAAATTCCAAAGCTCATGCGTATTCCTAATAGTCTAAATACTTTGCCTGTTTCCAGCTCCTTGCATCCTTCATCCAGGAGCCATCTAGGACAAGGACTAATTAGTGTTTTAATTCCTGTTTTGTTGGGATTGATCACAGAGCTCGAAGCCTTGCAAAAGGTTTGCAAGCAGTTCCAAATGGCCACTAGTGAGACTGGATCATTATTGACTGTACCATTTGTATCATCAGCAAATTGGTTGAGAACCATGTCTTTGTTGTTAGGGAGTTTGATACCTTTAAGATTGCCCTTATCAATCTCAGCTTGAATGAGCCACCCTAGAGCATTCGCTACAATTGCAAACAACAAGGGGGCGAGAGGTCAGCCCTGTCTGATGGATCTCCTCAATGGGAAGGAGTTAGTCATTTCTCCATTGATGGCTATTCTGGTGGAAGCATTACCAAAGAGGGTACTAACATATTTAATGAACTTCCTCCCTAGCCCCATATCTTGGAGGGATTGAAGGATAAAATCCCATTCTAACCTATCATACACTTTGTCAAAATCAATCTTGAAGAAAACAAAATCTTGGTTTGTTCTTTGGGCTTGTTCGATGCCTTCCCATAAGGAAATTATTGAGTCTAGGATGTATCTCCCTTTAATGAATCCTTTTTGTTCTTTTCTTATCCAGTGGTCTAGTTGGTCAGATAGCCTCCTAGCTATGGCTTTAGCAAAGACCTTATAAGCTGACATGAGACACGTTATGGGTCTCCAATTAGCTAGAAGGTCTTTGTCATCCCTCTTATGAATTAGCTTGACTATCCCTTCATTGATTGTATGAGGCAAGGATCCAAATTTTAGGGATTTCCTCCATACCATGAGAAGGGGTGGAATAAGAAAGTCTTTGTATTCTTTGAAGAATTCATTCGAAAGGCCGTCAATCCCTGGACTTTTCCCTGATGCTAGAGAGTCAATAGCGTCACTGATCTCAATCGCTGAAAGATCCCCATCTAGAACCTTAGCCTGTCCATCGCTATCTCAGCCTTAGCGATTGTCTCTTCCGGTGAGCTCTCTCTAGGGGAGCTAAACATTTTAGAGAAAAACTCCTTGGCTATAAGGAGATTCTCCCCATTGTTTTGTGCATGTGTACCATCTTCCTTTCTAAGCATAGGGATGGAGTCTCTATTCTTTTTTTTCCTAAGGACTTGGAACATTTCTTTGGTGGGTTTATCCGCTTTGCAAGCCCACCATTGCCTAGTGAAGAGTTGTATGTCCATAGCTTCTATTTCTTCAGCAGCTCTTAGTTCCTGCTTGATTCTTTGTAGGTCATGTTGCAGTTGGCTCTCCCCCGCCTCTATCCTAGTCTCCAAGGTTTTATATGCTGAGTATTGCCTAGCTCTATGTTCCCTAACCTACTGGGTCTTTTTCATTTTTAAATCCCTCAAGAATAGTTGGGTGTCGCTAATGGCTTTAGTCCATGAGTGTGCTGGGGATAATGTTTGTTGGAAGGCCAATGTCTAGATTTCTTGGATTGATTCTCTGGCTGCTTTGTTTTGGAAAAGTCTGGGGTCTGCATGAAACCAGCCAGCCCTAATAATTTGGGACGAGTTAGAGAGTGTCAGTTGAATAGGCTTATGATCAGACATAACTAAGTTGTTTAGTACTTTTACTTTAACATTGGCATAGGAGGCCAGCAATCCAGCAGAAACATAAAATCTATCTAGTCTAGCCTTCTGTAAAGAGGGTCCACTTTGATTGTTACTCCACGTAAATCCTAGCTACTCACTAACATCCGTGAGCCCATGGTAGGCTTTAGTTACCAACCACTTACTCCTTTCAGATCCTGCAAGACATGAACCTTTTTCCAAATACATGTCTTTACATGTTTCAACCATATTGAAATCACCTGCAATGATGATGGGGCAATTGATAACCTGAAAAGAATCCCACAGCCTACATCTTTCAGACGAGGTATTAGGGGCATACACTGAAATAACAACTATCTCTTCCTGATTCTTAAACAAGACTGCCAGCCAGTGATTGTCCTTGTCTATAATTGTCTTACATATTAGGTCCTTAATTTTGACGGAGACACCAATCCATGTTCCTCCTCTTCTATTGGTGTGCTTTGTTATGAACCATACATATTCCTTGGACACTGACTGCAGATTCTTAAGAAGAGGGGGGCCTAACACTTTTATTTCTTGTAGGCAAATGACGTCAGGGAGGATGGCATTGACTTTGAGCCATTCCCCGAGTATAGTTGCCCTTTTGGGATCAGTCAATCCCTTGATGTTATAAGAAACAATTTTTAGTTTATCCATTACCATATTTATGTTTTATTTGGTTTCTCTTTCTTCTAGGGACCCTTTGTTTGCCCAAATGGGTTACTAGCACTTTGCCCTATGCTTGAGTACCTTCTTTTGGCGTTTTGACTATTACCTACCTCTTTGACTGGACTTTCAGCAGGGATGGGGCTGAGAGGGGGGTCTCTCCCCATTGGTAGTTCCTCTTCCTCTGTATGCGAGAACTCAACATCTTCATTCTGTTCGTTAAGGTCAAAGTTTAGTTTTTCTGGTTACATTGCATTTTCATCAGGCCCGGTGGTCTGCCCCTTGAAATCTCCCTGAGTTTCTTCCACTATTACCTCATCAGAGACAAGCTCCGTTGTAGTATCCTCCCCCTTTGATTCATTCTCCCCCTTTTTCCCATTCCCTTCTTATGTATCCACTAAGTTCATGAGAAGGGGGGAGTATCTATTGTTATTAATGTTTCTACTCTTATTATTACTATTTTGTTTCTAGGTTGACTAATGTTTGCTCTTACCCTTCCTACTGATCGTTTGGAACCCATCACTTTGAGGTTCACCGGTTTTAGGATGGGGATTAGTCTTGTCGGGTTCTGGACTTACTCTGGCCTTCCACTCTGGGAAGTCTCGAACGAAATGTCCAATTTTTAGGCACTTAAAACAGGCATTAGGGAGATTTTTATAGAGGACAGGTTGGTTCTTCACAAAATTGCCCTCTGTGTCAGTGATCAACAATGAATCAATTAGGGTTTTACTCAGATCAATTTCTATTAGTAGCTAGGGGTGCCGACGCGGGTTAATGTCCGTGTAGGGTCTTTGCCCTAGCAATCTACCCAAGGGAGTTGCTAGCATTTTCAGAAAGGGGTATGTAGTGGCAGGTTATGGAATTCGACCCAGATCGGGATGCAGGTCAGCTTAGGACCCGAGGGGTCGAATTCTGGTGTCCACTTGAATAGGGACAATGAGGATCTTCTAAGCATCCATTGCCCATGGCTAAGGAGGGTAAGGGCTGAGTGCTCGTTTTCAAACAAAAAGAAGTAGTTGTTTGGGAGGTATTGGATGGCAATAGGCTTCCCCCCAATAGGTTCCCAGTTTTGCCTAACCCAATTACCTAGAAAATCCAGGGGGGACGCGCCCCATGACAAAGTCCGATCAGCGCTCTTGACTGATAAGAGACGGTTAGCTTATGTAACTCAATAGCAGGGACAAAAAGACGGAATTGCGTACCTGACATACATGTTTGATTGAATGCTTGGCCTGATTCTGGAGACGCTTTGGGGGGGACGGCGGCATCCTGTTGCCCTTTTTGCATTCCTGCTTGAGCCTTATATTCACTTCGTTGAGGAAGACGCGGCTAACTTCAAGAAGTTGCGAAGTCGTTAGTTCCTTCAGTTTCTTGGAGACACGTCCTTTGGACCGCGGGGCTTCCAAAACAGCCACCTGCCAGTTGTTCTGCAACGCCTCCCAGGTGGACGGGTCCATATCCTGAGGACAATCCATCTCCTTTTTTATATGGGTGATGTTTTGCATGCTGGCCAATAGGTTCGAGACCTGCAAACTATGCGGGGAATCCATTAAATAGTGGGTTTCCCACTGCTTTCCCAAATGCCCTTTATATTGTAGTCGCCATGTCCGACTCATGATGAGAGAAAGATAAGGGTGTGATCTGCATGATAGGCAAGGACATGGTGCCGAACTGCCAATACTATTTTGAAATTTGAAAGTCTACAAATTTTAAATAAAGGCATATTGGCATGCCAGGCTCGCATCGCCTTGTCACGATAGCCTCATAGCGCTATGGTCCGAGGACCGATGAAAGCGGCTATGAAAGTCGTCATCAAGAGTGACATTATTGCATAATAATCCAGTGGATGACTAGCAGCAGCGGGTGCAGCAGGTACTGATCCCGCAGCATGGGAAACCATCCGGAGTGTAACGTGAAGGCTGCTTGGTCAGTCGACGCTTCTCATGCGCGGCGACGCTGGCGTAAATCGTCAGCGCACTTGTGATTCCCCGATGATGATCCGCTGGATTAATGACTTCCGCTGCATTAATATTTACCTTCTCATCAACAGCGCCACACACGAAATGATAATCAGTCAGGCCCTGATCATCGCCTCGACTCTAAAGATTACTGCAGTCTGCTACGATCAATAATATAATTAAGGACAGACGGGGCAAGAATCACAATTAAGGCTTGCCTTTACTCGCGGTGGCGGCAGCAACCTTAATTGCATTAATGGTGTCGCCACGCCGTCCCTGGACTGTCATGAACATCGAGCTGGCGTCCGAGAGGACGAGGCCGATCAGCAGGAGAACGCCGATCCCCGCCATTGATGAGACGTTAAATCCGCGCATGGCCATGCCAGAAGCAAATTAGCTGCAGGTAATTCTGATAACGGTGAATCAGCTACTGGTACCCTCGATCGACTCAGCCGGTCCGCCATATCCATGGCCGTACTGGTTTATATAGTGGAGCTCGGCGGAAACATTGCAAGCGTCCATCCTCGGTTCGTCCATCACAACATAGACGATTCAATCCTTAATTAATTGCCTAGTTATACTCTTTAATTAGCAGGCAGCCACAGTTCATGACAGATCATAAGACGCAGACATTACATTTTTAATATGGAGGTACGTAAGAAGGGATGTTAAAAGATCATCACTTGTGAATTGTCAGGTTCCTGTTTTGGACCATCTATGATCACTTCGCACCTAGATTCTCCTCGCATTTCATTTCATGTGGTGCGTTTGATATTGTGTTCAAAAACATATTCTATGTGGCACCGTGGAGCGTTCACGGAAGGTAGATATAAGGAACATTAATGTGAACTTCACAAGCTTTGGTAACTTAGACCAATGCAATGTTGAATACATAAAAATGCAATATATGGGGATGTGGAAGACCAACATTAATAGGATCAAGCCTAAACAATTCATCTAGAAAAACCTTATTACTATTTCTCAAAGTTTCTCAAAGATAGACACATTTAATGGTGATTTTTGTTCACATTAAGCTGATCATGACACATATCAAAGACTCACATTTCCTCTTTCTATGATTATACCATATGTTCAAATTAAAAAGAGAAAGAGAGAGAGTGTGTGGTTATGTGTGTTCCATTGAGAGAGAGAGAGAGAGAGAGAGAGAGAGAGATGACAATTGTAAACCCCACTTGCCCTTCAAGAGAAAACCCTATATATTTCTTGAATACCAAACTTTTCCTCCTTGTGCCACATAGGCTTGGAGCTTTTTGGTTGGTTTGACATCCCCAATGCAAACCTCTAAATAATATATAGAATAGATTCTTTAGAACTAATTTAGTTAATAAAGTAATCAAGTGTGCAGCACTAGCATACAATAGGCTTAGAATGCTCATAGATGCGCACAATCTTGTGTTTGTTGGAATTCTCTTGTATGGGATTTTTGTTCTTGTTATTGTTTGTCTATTATATTTGTTTGTCCATATATGAATGGATAGAATAAAGCTTTCCCAACATATATTAAACAACTTCTCTCTCTCTCTCTCTCTCTCTCTCTCTCTCTCTCTCTATATATATATATAACTATATATGTAAGGAAAAATCTTTGCTTTCTTACAAAAGATATAGATTCTCTATTCACTCAAAGGGCCAAATTTTTGTGACTATGCTACTCCTATAGCCATTAAGAGTTCCCTCTATAGATATAGAAATATAAAATAAATACTTAGATTATTACTTAAATATAAAATCAATATATATTAGTCAAATAGATTGGATAAATTTTCTTTTGTTAAAAATATTTCATATGAATTGTTTAAAACAAGTAGAGAGAGGAAAGAGAGAAGAGAGGAGAGAGAAAATAGGGTAGAGAGAGAAGAGAGTATAGAGAAGAGAGAAACTAGAGAGAGTTAAGAGTAGAGAGTAGAAAAAGTAGAGAGAGGATAGAGATTCTAGAGGGGAGAGAGAGAGAATGAAAGGACATCAAATTAATTATATAATTACTTGATTTTTAAATAAAAATTATATTTAATCGAGAGAGTAGAGAGAATAGAGTGAGTTGAGAGAAAGTAAAGAAGGATAGGAGAGGGAAAAAAGAGGAGCTTGATATCTCAATTCTCCCCCTCAAGCTCAGCTCCATGATCTATACTCCAAGTAAGCTTCAAAAATACCAAAGTATTTGTGCTCCCATGGCCTTGGTGAGAATATTTGTAGTCTACTCCTCTGTGCTCATATATATAAATTTAATGTCACCTACCAAGACAATCTCTTCTCAATGATGGGATTTAATGTCACCTACCAAGATAGTTTGTCACATAAAACTTCCATGAAGGATAATTGTTTATGTCCAGCTTCTCAATGATGGGATTTTCACTCTTCTCTGCCATTATCACAAAATTGATACAAAACAACAAGGAAGTCTTCTACAAGCTTTCACAAGAAGTGCACAACAACATACCAAGTAGTCCTTTTCACTAATTACTTAACAATATGTGTAATTTGCAACCTGTTACCAAATAGAACTTTTGTTTGCTTCTAGGAAATTCTTTTAGGAAAACACCTTAGACCTTACAATTTTGAAAGCTATAACATAAGCACTGACTTTTGGTTGAGACAATTAAGATCCTAGTATACCTTGAAACTGCTATCTAGAACATTGGTGGTCTAAAATGGGGCCCAAAATGGCCTCAGATGTGGCAAAAAAAGTAGCCGATAAGCCTAAAGGCCTAATTATCCAAGTGTACTATGCTTTTCTTGCATACCAAATCTTACAAAAATCTAAGATTTTTGCTTTGCCCTACTTTCAATGCCTCCATAGGTACTATCCAAGAGAAAGAGTGGATAAATGGGAGAGCTACTTACCCATTGCTTACTTACTCAAATCCTTGCTTCTCCTTTACTTTAGCCTTCAAAACCAATCTTTCTTGGTGGTGCCACTTTAATACTATGTCACGAATCGTATAGTGGGGAGACTTACTTGAGCTGCTGCATCAAACACACACTATATACACAAGAGGAGCTTACTCAAAAACAAAAGAAGAGAGATGGAGGCTAAAAATTTTTCTTGTTGGTTTCTTGTTCTTCTTCTTTCATACACAATACAATGTATACAAAGTATGAATAAGATATAACAACATAAAAGAAAGTGGCCTACTAAGTTAAACAATACATAATTGACTATACTAATCAATTGGAGCTATAACTATGCCAACTATAGGTAGGTACAACAAACCAAATATAATAAGTGATAAGTCACTAGCCATGTAAAGCTCATAATGACCATTGATGTGGTAAGTATAGATATGCAAATCCATCTAAGTAGGCAGTCCATAATCAATATTCGCATGTGTTGAGCTTGCTATCTCAATAATCTATAAGTTTCTCTCTTGGATGAAATGATAGTGCACTTTAATACACTTCATCCTTATTTCTAATATTATCATAATACATGATAACTCCACCATCTATCTCAATCCCCCACTACAACATATACATGCTATAACGACGTTCGTCATCGCTATTAGTGTCGCTACAAAACCATTGCTATTTACCTCGCTATTTTCGTCTCTAATTTTTTCGGTATTAGTGTCGCTATTTAGCGTTGGTCTAATACCGACGAAATTAGCAACGAAAATAGCAATGGTTACAGAGGAATTTCCAACGCTAGTACCAACGATCGTAGAATTATTTTCCGGCGCTGATACCGATGGTTGCAGAAAAAAAGAAATTGTGGCAGAGCTACAGATGCAGCCCTGCCACAGTTAGAGCCACACAGGGCTAAGAGACAATTCTTGCTGTCAAATAAGTTATACAATCGATCCCAAATAATGACAAGACTTTGCAAACAAGTACTTTCATGACATTAATTAACACAAATGTGCACTGCATTGATAAAGAAAATAACAGAACATAAATTGAGAAGTGCTACTACGACAAAGCAAATATGTATACACCTGTACATCAATATGTGGTGAATAACATGGAGATGTGTATATGGAGTCATGCTACAACATAGAAGTCCGAATCATATACACTTAGCTATTGCATATGAAGGATAGGGGCCATAAGGCCTTACATAATACAAGATGGGGAGTAATCCTATGTAGCCTAATCTGCTCTCTACAACTCATCCGCATCAGAAAACTCCTCTCGCTCTAGTGGCATACTGAAGGGAGCTCGCAACAGCAAATACATATATAATTGTGAGTACCAAATACAAACTCACATATAATGACAGATTTTTCAAATTAGGAATGGTATTTATTACTACTTACCGGTTCTCCGCGAGGATAGAGCTTCTCGATCAGGGCACTCAAGCCATGCTTCTCCCTGTATGTCACCTCTAGTGCAATCCGGTTGCGATTCGTAAAACCTTGCTGTGGCACACAAACATTAAAAAACAACGTACTTGAGATTCATGTTCAAAATACATACATCAACATGGATGTCATTAAATTAGAGTACGCTACCCTATTAAAACTTACGAAATCTGCCAAGAATGTTGCATGGCCGCCGCTACCAAGGTGATGCACCGATCCTGCGTCCAAGCGCGCCTTTGCTGCATCCTTCTGCTGCTTCCACTTGTCTGGAGTGGATGTCGCCTCATCTTGGAGATTACTCCAGTCCTCTGTATCCAGCCACTTCGGCTTCGATTTGCCCTGCTTGACTGCTTTGCATACATCAGACTGCCTATGCGACTAATAGTCATGCATATGCATCATCATCCACCCTCTCAAAAATCTATCATTGCTAGAGGACTGAGGGAACTCTTGATACAATGTATCAATTATGTACTCCTTGCTGGCATCTGGGATCTCCTTCCACTTGTCTCTAATGTTGTGCCGAAATACTTGTTGGCACAACTTATGCATCCTAGAGATGACAGCTTTTTCCACATCATTCATGTATCAATGCCAGTGGACTTATCTATGAGATATAAGTAACCTGCAAGATTTTGCAAACGGATACTTTCATGACATTAATACAAATGTGTCAACACAACTTGAATTGATAAGTGCTACTACGAAAAAGGATGCGAAAATACATACTTGAAGGAGTGGGTAGGCAATTCAAACTAGTTTCTTGTATGCCTTCTGTCATTCCCACTATTAAAGGTGTCTCTTCTACAATCGGTACGGGGGTTTTGGCAAACACGGGGATACTCCTAGATGTCATGGGAATGACATACCACCATTGAGGTTGTTGCGGATTAGGGGAAAAGATGACCTGATCCATATTACGATTAGTATAAAAGTCCAGTTTGAGATTGCTAAAGCGCGTCAAGTATTAGGGACTCTTACCTGCTCATAGTGATTTGGCAAAACAAATGTATCACTCAAATCGGTCCACTTCTTCGTTGAGTCAATCTCAACAAAGCCACTTGGCCCTCGCCCAACAGTTGCACCTGCTCCTTCGAGAGTAACCTTGAACCATTGCACATCAAATATGGTCACGGAGGAACTTCGATAGTCCATTGCAAGGATACTCTGTAAACATTCGAAATACTCCATCTCTGCAACTACATGGTTTGGATCTGTGGCACGTCGTCGGCTTTCCTGCTCAAACATTGCCATCACTCCACAGTCCATTGTCGAGTGTAACTTGTTGATGTGCTCTACTCTGAAATGTCATCCACGTGACCATGCTGCACTATGGACCTTATACTGGGAGGAGAACAAGCACAAGGAACTTCCAATCAAACCCCATATAGGAAAAAAAGAGAATTCCCCATGGAATTCACTAGTTGAAAAAACATATAAGTGGGGAAAGTAAAAACTAGGGAAAATGGGATATTTCCTAGTGAGAATAAGTAGGGAATCACATAAGACCTTTTCTATGTAGAAAATATTTCCTACATAGGAATTTCCTATGTAGAAAATATTTCATACATAGGAAATATACAATTTTCTATGTAGGGAATAATTCCTATATAAGAAATATTCCATATATAGGAAAAAAATTCTAGATGTGATATTCTCAAGAACTATAAGCACATAGGAAAGGTTATACATCAAATGAGAAAAAAAAAAAGCATTACTCAAAGGGAAGTAGACTTTTATCTATGGTGGAAATAAATTATCTTGCTACATCCCAAGTGAGTTATCATGTCAAGCATTGAAATAAGTATGTATAATCTATTGTTTATGTAGAATACCTATTCTTGCAAAGTATGCCTTGTGAAAGAACACTTTAGGTAACAATCACACTCCCTTATAGAATACCTTTTGCAAAGTATGCCTTGTGAAAGAATACTTTAGGTAACAATCACACTTCCTTATAGAATACCTTTTGCATCAAAATCTTCCAAAGATGCATAAGACTTTGTTTAGCAAAAACATGTGTCTATAAAATAGAGCAGGGATACGATAGTGCTATATGGTTTATAAGCATATTCATAGGGTGAAAGAAAAGTATGTTCACTTGATATTGTTATCTCAAAGTTCTATATTTATTATGGGCACATACATAAACTAGATCTTTCAGTAAAGTATAGCTAGATGTACGTTATGAAGTGGTGCAAATGTGTCACTTGGTTCATGTGAATTGAAGGGGAATTCACGCTAACAATGAGTCTACAAACATGAGTAGGCTATAGAGAGAGAGATTACAAAACCCTACTTGGAAAGGAAGATCGTGTCGCTAGGGCCAAAAAGACCCATCACATCACTTATTATTTCCCTAGTATGGTTAAACATCTCCTCAAACAAGTGATACTTGGAGCTTACTATAATAAACTTATGCTCGAGAAAACCTAGCATAAATAGCAAACAAGAGATAACAAAACCCAGCTTGGATAGGAAGATCGTGTCCCTAGGGCTAATAAGGCCCATCACAATAGTTATCACTTCCCAAGCATGGTTAGACATCTCCTCAAAACAAGCAAAGGAGAGATTACAAAACCCTGCTAGGATAGGAAGATCGTGTGCCTAGGGCTATAAATAAGACCCATCACAACAGTTATCCTTTCCCAAGCATGGTCAAGCATCTTCTCAAACAAGCAAAGGAGAGATTATAAAACCCTACTTTGATAAAAATATCGTGTCTCTAGGGCTAATACGGCCCATCACAACAATTATCATTTCCCAAGCATAGTTAAACATCTCCTCAGACAAGTGATACCTATTTTAGTATTATTTTTGTAGCCTAAGTCATGAAAGTATAAGTTCTTATATTTTAGTATAAAAAGTAAATCACAACCTTTCAAGTGAAAAGTGTCACCTATAAGGACACTCTGGGAAATACATGGCAATCCTACGTAGAATACCTATTCTTGCAAAGTATGCCTTGTGAAAATACACTTTATGTAACAATCACACTCCCTTATAGAATACCTTTGCATCAAAATCTTATAGAATACACACTCCCTTATAGAATACCTTAGCAAAAACATAAAAAAGATACCGTTGTTGTGATGGGGCTGGGGGCGCTGTGACGACACTATGACGGGGGCGCTATGTCGATGTAGCTGTGGTGTCCACCAGGCCCACCAACAGGGTGCGCGCCGTCTAGCAGCAATAGGAGCTCCGTGGTGCGCGGGTGTGTATGCGGTGGGTT
Organism: Lygodium microphyllum; assembly: GCF_053477565.2. Taxonomy (NCBI): domain Eukaryota; kingdom Viridiplantae; phylum Streptophyta; class Polypodiopsida; order Schizaeales; family Lygodiaceae; genus Lygodium; species Lygodium microphyllum. The sequence goes on along the minus strand of NC_141146.1, from coordinate 81,253,383 downwards.
CAGGGAGCCCGTCGGGAACTCCAAGAATTAGGCTGATCACTGCAACACGCTCTCGCTACTGTTGCTGCCTATGTCATGGCCATCTTAACCGTTGATTGAATACATCTATCATTTTCTTAACATGATAGTAACAGGAGTGCCCAACTTACAATCTTTGTATAGGAAACGAGGAAGGAATATAAAGCACTGTAGGTCAATATACCAGAAGTGTGGCTACTAAATTTGAACCGAAGAAACTAGCAAACAATCCATGGAGCGACTGAACATGCAGGTTTTTAATTAAATGGTTAAAGAACCTTTATTGCAGGCATCTTCTACTACACACTTGGCATCTTCAATGGTATCTTCTACGGCATCTTCTACCGTTGACTTGGCAATCCATGGAGCGACTGAACATGCATCGGCATCCTTATCTTACACACTTGGCAATATGGCCGTTCATGATTCCGATATTGATCGATCACAGTCAGTTCGTGCGCGCACGACCAGCTGGTAAGCATCGTAACAGAAAAGGGCTACGGGTGGTGGGGGTGGTGATGCAGACATGGTGCGAGCGGAGGAGTCTGTGGCACAGAGCCTGTCGCAGAGGCTGTCCGATCCGGCAGCAACAGCGCCCAAGAGGAGCAACTCACCGGCCTCTTCTCCAGTTTTTGGATACTAGATCAGGCCTAGTTCAACGGTATCTTCTATGGCATCTTCTACTACAGTCAACTACAACATCTTCTACACCACCGTGGAAACCCATTACACGCCCAATGGCAAGACCGATCCTTCATACACCACCGTCTCTGTATCGAGTTGGTTGAGCAGATCAGTGCAAGAATAGAATTACAGTACGAAAGGAGAAGGATAGCTTTGCGGCGTTGAAGGAAAGAAGGGATATTATATGAAAGAGAGGGAACTAATTGGAATTAGTATCCATTGGCAGGAATTATTAGAGGGTAGGTAGGGAATTAGGGGGTAGGTAGGTAGTGGAAGTGCCACAAGTTACCAAAAGTAATGCCTCACACTTGCACTTTGACTTTGCGACAACTTTTTTATCTTGATAGTGTTCTACTTCAAAGCTATTCATGGCATGCAGGTATAGCATTCACCGTAGATACATGCTACAAACAATGCACACCACTTCAAGCTTCTTCATATGACATATGCCAATGTTTTTGTGCATAATTTTCCAAGTCATATCATGCATGGAGCCCATCAAGAAATTCATGGCAAGGAGCTTGGAGAGGGGTATTCAAACCACATTTTCTAATTTATATGGAATCTCGATACTCTGGATGTGGGTACCTCTTTTCTTTTATTTTCATGGAATATGTTTTGCCAATAAGTGTGGAGGTGATAGAAAAAAAAACAAAAAAAGATCCAAGGTACCAGAAAACTACCTCAAGTCAAAACCACAGATTCAACATTTCCATGGATGACGAGTGCAAGTCCAATTCTTTAGAGGAGCAACGTTGCATAAGTGGCTTACCTATTTATACATTTTCTAATGGTCCTTTGCATATACATAATCTTTGAGCTAAGATCTTCAATGCAACATCTTTTGTTTTGAGCAAATACAACTTGAATGAATTGAACTAATAATGTTTTTACATTTGTTCAAAGTCATGCAATTGCAAACTATGGTGAACATGACTTTATGCTCTATTGATGGTTAACTGGTTGATGTTTCCAAAGGACATGTGTATCTACTTTTTTTTATTAAAAATGCTCAATTCTTTGTTCATTCAAAGAAACTTGCTCATGCTTTGGGAGGATTCCTTGCTAACCATGCCTAGTACTAGAACAATGTTAATAATAAGTCTTCCTTTTTTGGGACTTCATGCCACATTTACAATAAAATAGGGTGTAGTCTAGCAATATAATTTAGTCCTTTCTCCTAAAATAATCCAAAGCTAACAGTCTTCTTTATGTATCTCAAGAGTCTCCTCATTGCATCCGAATGTGACTTACATGACCTTTGTATGAATTGACTTATCACTTCTACTGAATAACTCAAGTTAGGTCTTGTTATGGTTAGGCAGATCAAGCTACCAACAATCTTGCCAACCATATTTTTAAACATAGTAACATCCTCAACATATTATCCATCATCCACCCTTTTCTTTTATCCAATTGTGTACCAAGTGGCTTACATGCTATCATTCCATACTTCTCTAGCATCTCCAAAGGATATTTCCTTTTAACAATTGAATTCCATGTGGAGTGTCACTCACCTAAATTCCTAGAAAGTGCCTCAATAAACCAAGGTCTTTGATATCAAACTCCTTATGTATCCCATGGTTTACTTCAGTAATCTCTCTTTTATAAATGCATGTAGTGATAACATCATCAATATAGATGACCACAACCACCATTCCATCCTTTGTATGTCCGACATAAAAAGTATAATCAACTTGAGAGCACAATCTTTTTGCCTAGGAAAAAGCAAGGAATGTGACAAAATTTGTTAATTTGAGGTGAAAATTGAAGCTTGCTAAAAGCAGATATGATGATTTTAAGCAGTTGTGGAAGACATGATTTAATAACACTTTTAAAGAAAGACCTTGTAGCAGTTACAGATTTTTGATACTTTTTATAAGTGTCAAAATGAAATGAAAGAAGTTTCAAGTAGTGCAAGACTTCGAGACAGTCATGCAAGAATTGTCGGATTGCATTAATTTTGACGTTAGAAGTTGGAGTTGCAAGTGCCTAGGCACAAGAGGGTTAAAAAGACCAAAGGAGTGTAAAGTGCAGAGGGAAGGGGTGGTGACCTTTGGGCCCTCACCAACCCCCCAAATTCTCACACGATGAGAGAGGGGAAATTTTCCTTTTTGTGAAAAAGAAAAGGCCATGGTGGTTGCATGATGATGGAAAAAATGAAGGGGGGAATCATTCTCCTTCAATTTTTTGCTTTTAATCACCAACCTCGACTCCACAAATGACGGCCTGATAAGGAATATTGAAATTCAATCTTTCTCTCTCCTCCATGTCTCTTCTCTTGGGAGCAATTCATGTGGGAATTCTTGTGAGAAGATCACGATAGAGATCGATTGTCCGTGCCTTGAATCAGATTGATGTGGAACCATGCCGACACTGAGAAGTGACAAAAACAATGCTATTTGGAGACCAATGGTGGATTCTTTTGCTCTTTGCAAAATCGATTCTTGAGACCTGAAACATGAAAAATGGTGGTAAGCCTATTTTTAATGGAAATTTGATTTTTCTTTACATTTCATGGTGTAAATCTTGTTCATAAGTGATAAAAATTAGTTTGAAGCTTTGTTGTGATGCATTTTAAAGCTCTGAATCATAAAATGCTGTAATATTCCCACCCGTGAACATTGACTTTCCGCACACTACGTAAACTTTGTACAAAGGTTATCCCACAGATTGGATTTACCGGCAGTATAATGTGTAACCTGCACGTGAGGAATCGAGACCATTCGCATTGGCAAAGCGAGCCGAGGGTTCAAAACCGAAATTCCCGCGTAAACACCCTCTTGGGAGGGGCAAAATAGTTATTATGAAAGCAAATTTTTTTATTTTTATCCCTTTTCCCTAGCCAATGCACGGCTGGAGAAGAGGGAGTGTGGGGGAATGGGTCAAGGAAGAGTCGTGGGCTGCATGGGAGGGGGGGGAACCCATGCAGTGGCCACGTGGTGTAGCTCACCTCTCCCCCCCCCCTTTGCCTATATATACTCCCTCTAAGGAGAGAAGGAGGGAGGGGGAGGAAACGGACGCTGCTGCCACGCCGTGTTGGGGAAGGGAGGGAGACGAGGTTGCTGCCATCGCCGTAGACCAGAGCGGCGTGGAAATAGAAGGGGGGGAGTCGCTATCCGCTGGGGAGCCGCCGTTAGGGTGCCGCCGCCTTGCAGGAACCCACCAGGACGCCGCCCCTCCTCGCCTCGACCACGCCTTTTCCTCCCAATCATTGGGACCACCCCGCCCCCCCCCCCCCCCCCCCCCGACGTTGCTGCAAATTCCCAGAAGCTTCTTAGAAGCTTCTTTAAGAAGCTTCTAAAGGGAAGGCCCTAAGCCCTGTGCACGCGGTCTTTACCTAGTGAGCTTAAAATCCCTCATCTTGTGACGGGTATTCCGACATAAGAGGGAAGCGGATAGATGTGGAGGTTGTTTTGCCAAGGATAGGAGGAATCTGCGGAGTTAGAGTCATCAGCGATGGCGCCCAAGAAGATGCAAGGCGCACCTACGGGAGGTTCTTCCCCGGACTTACACGTGGATATCACCGCGGATCCACAAATCCAGGTTCCGTAAATATATTTCCACATGAAGAGATGTTTTAAATACGCTTAACTCCATAGGGAAATTCATACTACGTTATCATTAATTCATGGGTAGTGTTAATAGTACATTCGATAAAATATAGATAAAGGGTCCGTGCATATCATGCATCTATAAAGTTATGAAATGAAAGCACCTATGCATGTTCAAATTTACCAAGCCCAATTAAAAGGCAATTGAGGAAAATTTGTCTATTTGATCGATTACTAGAATTATCTCATGACATGAAATGGAGTTATTAGCATTTTCAATATGATGAATGTAAGTTGTCTATCCGTCTTACGACCTTAGTATTAAGTTGCCTTATTATGCATTTCAAAGTGACGAGCCTAGAACACCTACTGCCTATCATTATAAGGCTGAAGTTATTAAGTGTATTTTTGACTAGACATGGAAAGAATAAGCTTATGTCGCAATTTTAGGAAAAATCTTTATTGTAATGGTTCATGGGGAAAATTTGTTAACACCCGTAGGAGGTTATCCGAAAAGTAATGGTGGTGTATCAAAAATGAATCTATGGATTGGCATGTGGCATGTGCTTGCAAGAAAGAATATACCAACACTAACTCTACAATAACCTCATTTAACTACGTTGTAGTTATGAAAGGGTTGCATGTTGCACTTTCATCGTGCATAAAATTCATTCATCAAGTGTTGCATTTGGGAAAGTTTGCAGGATTTAAACAAAGCATGAGATTCTAAAGTGTAGATAACAAGGTAGTAGACATGATTATTTGAAGTAAGTCCTAGTAGGTCCTAAGAAAGTTGGTATCCAGCTTATCATGTATTTTTACTTTACCAATGAAAGATAGAGTGAGTCGCATGTTTACATGTATGGTGATAGTCGAAACTATTTTTCTTCTTTAGATCTAGTTTATTATCTCTAGGGAAGGATTCATCCTTGTCGCGAGACAAGCATAGTGAATTACCTAAATCACCTCGCCGCAAGGGATTCGTATGGCATGGTTCAGTCAATACGATAGATACCCCAAACACTAACTAGGTATTAGCACGTTAAGGATTCGGCCAAGTTTTCCAATTGTCGCTAAGTCAAAACCTTCATGCCCAATGGCTCTAACCACATTCCCGAAATGTTGAGTCAATTGGGTGCTCATGCAAACAATAATCTAGGGTTCCTACCCTAAGGACCAATCGTTCAAAATGATGAAACTAGAATTGAGTTGGAACCCTAGGACTAAACATTGTCGATCTAGTGAAATTAGGGATGGGTTGGGTAAAAAGACACCCTAAACCCTGCTTCTCGTCTGAAGATAATTCCGTGACCAAAAAACGCCATTCAATAGGTGAAATGATCTCTTGGAATGGAGGCGACACTTGTGCAACAAGTTGCAACGTCGCATAGCCTTGTGGTTTGATCGTAAGAAAGTTTTGCCATTCCTTGGAATGAGGTTGGCAGGTTCTTGCGCAAGTTTAACTTGCAAGGGGATGGTTAGTCATCCTGTTACATCGCCCTCATTAGGGAAAATTTGCCAAGTTAAGGGAAGTTAAGTAATTGCTCGGACGCAAATGATTAATCAATAAATTAAAGTGACATGGCCGCCGGGATTTACTATTTAAAAAAAAACCTAAAGCATTGGTTAAGTTGGGTTAACAGGATATGACCCTAACCCAAAGACAATAGGAATCTTGCCAAGTTGCAACTGATTCCGGATCGAATGCGGGATGCATTCGGAGAGAAGGATTCACTCCTTAACAGTTTGCCAACTAAACGACCACTGGAATTGATTGTGCTTGTAATAGTTTAGAAAGCACTGTTTGCATTGTTTGTTCAAGGAACTAAAGGATGAAAGATATATAAATGCTTCAGGTTGAAGGCCTGAAGGGAGTGGCAGCTCAGTTACCCCCGACTGCCTGCCTGACCCTAACCAAGGGGGTTGTTGACCGCGCCGGGAACGTGGACCGAACCCGCCGCGTGAGGTCTTTCCGTTGAGCTCTACTTGGAGCAGGAGGACGCTTGGGTGCCAGGGGGGGCTCTTGCCATAAATCCCTCGCCTTCCGGGTCCTGCACAAGAGGCTAACGTGATCGGGATTGGATCTCGAGGCCCGCATACTAGTCTACGGGCAGAAACTTGGAATAGTGATCCCTAGCGGATCACTGATAGCCTTCGGGCGGATTATGAACAAGCCTACGGGCGGAATCCTCTGTATTTCAAAGATAAAATGATGATATGATAATAAAGAAGTTGTTTGATATTGTTTTTATTGGTCACGTGATAAGATTACGTGAAGGAACCAGTGCTTAACGGGGCTAATCAAAGAAGCTATTTGATATATATCAAATTAATGTGTTAGGTAATTACATAACTAAAACAAACCGAGGAAAGTGCGGAGGATGGACCATGGGTCCGTCCTATGGATGGGTGGTCCCGGTTAGCCGGGAACTTTTCTCAAAATCACTCGACGAATAGCGGGATGATCATCATCATCAAAGCTAATAATGAGAACGATGACCTAGAGTTACGTCCTACCCGATTTACGCTGTTTTAGGGGAACGGAATGGGACTATGCTTTATGGCAGAGAGGTTGAGCCTTGCATCCCTCTCGTTTCCCATTCTCCTTGAACCAAGTGCAGCGTGAATCCGCTTCGGACCGGGTGTTCCTGCGTAAAGTAGTTCGCTCGGGTCTGACGCTAGTTGCTGTTAGCTAATGACCAAACAGGGAAACCCTAATTCCGGTCGATCCTAAGTGGGAAACGGCCAGGATACTTCCGCTACGTGGTAGACGCGGGAAGACCTAGATCGCAAAACCCGTAACATTCCAAGGGAGTGCCGGGCGGAGTTTTCTAGACATTCTTCCCGATGGACTACTAAGACGTGTCCTAGATGATTCTAGTGGACACATTACAGTTGGTATCAGAGCCGACCAACAACGGAATTGTCTTCGTGAGATCTCAATAAAAATGAAGTAAAGAAATTGTTGTTGTCCAAACATTTCCTCATCTTCAATACTGTCTTGCAGAACTATGAAGCGTGGAACAAGTTTTTGGTGTTCCGGATCATGTTTATGACTGCAATGCATTCTCCGCATTATAGGCAGAGAATTGAAATGATAAACATCCTGGAGCAGATTTATAATCCATCACCTTTATTTATAGAACGAAGATGGACCGGGTCTTCAGGAATCTACTACATAGCTGCCCACCGGTTCGCGTATCTACAAACCAACCTAAAGAGGATCAAGTGGTTGGAAGATTTGAAAATCGTGAAGCTGTTCATTTTTGTGGAAGCTCACGTAAATTCGACTCTGCATATTCAAGGTCGGAGGGTTGAATTGAACTCATATGTATATGAGGAAGTAACCCGTGTAATCCCAGCCGACAGGATTAAGGTGTTGGGCTGCCATGGGAAGTATGGATTCCAACGGAAAGGATATCCTGAACTTCCAATGAAGTATCGATTCCTGAAGATCCATGACCCAAAACCCTACTATTACACAGTTCTTGTAGACAAATCCAATACAATGTTGTTCTCCCCAAACTAAATGTAATGATTGGATTATCATCGCGCGAGATGTTGTATAAGGCTACGCCCATGTAAATATAAATAAGGACTTCTTTTATCAATATCCGATTGTGCATCAGGGTTGTTACGAAAAGCTAAGTAGCTTCATGATTTATGAGATAGCTGAACTAAAGATAAGCTAATGTCAATTATCATATAATAATGTTAAGAAAACTTTTATCCAGGCACAACCCCAGGTACAGGTTCCAAATTCGCCCCCTACATCAAGTACCGCTGTGATCCAGGAGAAGAAGTTCCTTCTCAAACAGATAAAGCCACCCGAGTTTGACGGGAAAGGCAGATTCGTCCAGTCTGATGCTGAAATTTGGATTGAATCTATGGAGGATTACTTCGAAGCAGCTGGTACTGCACCTACCAATCAGGCCATGCTCGCCAAATTAAAACTCACCGGTGAAGCTAGATTATGGTGGAAACAATGGTGTAGGGATCAAGGGACTTCAGAGGGGTCCGTTACCTCGAAGAAGTTAAAGCAAGCCGTGCAGGGGAGATATTTGCCACCTGCATATCGTACACAGAAAATGAATGAGTTCTATGAGCTAAAACAGTTAGGACTCACCCTTGACGCATACTACTCTAAATTTGTCTCACTCTTAAAGTATGCGCCACAAATGGACACGACGCAGCAGGTGTCCAAATTTTGCGCGGGCTTAAACCCACCTGTAAATACTCGTCTTGAATCTATGCGACCATCAGATCTTCAGGATGCACTCATTCGAGCGGCACCTATAATTCACGAAGTGCAAGCTAGACCGAGGGGTAACAAAAATTGGTCTTATAGCGACCCGAATAGAGGGGCATTCAGACCCCAAGTTAAGAGAGTTCAAGGCCACAATCAGGGACAAAGGAAGAAAGCAAGGACAAATAACGTCAATAACTTTGTTCCTACTCACAGTAATGGCCGAAACCTCCGATGTTTCCACTGCAATGAACTCGGTCACTTCAAAAGGCAATGTCCCAAGCTCAGCGAGGGACACCGTCAAGGTGCAGGCCGCGGTCAGGGAGCCGCCACCCGTGGAAGAGGGAGAACTGCCTGCATTACCAATAGGCAAAGAGGTGAAGCAGAAGAAGAGGAAGATCCAACTATGGAAGCAGAGTTCGAAAGAGCGACAGTCCATGCCGCTTTACACAAGAAGGGGCCGAATCGCCAGTTCTCGGTGATTCAAACACCGTCGGACTATCAAGGTAAAGGTTTCAAAACCTTGATTGATTGTGGCAGTACACATTCCTTTATCTCACCAGCGTGTGCTAAAAGATTAGGGATAGCCACAGTAGAAGCTCTTACCCTACTTGTGGAATTGGCAAACGGTCGTGAGGTAACTTGTACCAGGCAAACTGCTAAGGAGGAGTTCTATCTGGGAGGAAAGAAAACCTCAGTCAAATTCAGAGTCATGAATTTAGGAATCCATGAGTGTCTACTCGGGATGGATTGGCTTAAGCCTAATGACGCTCACATCCACTGTGGAAAGGGTCAAGTCTCCTTTCGAAACTCTGAAAGAGAGTTTGTTACAACTCAAGGTGAGGCAGGAGTGCCAAGAATCCAGTTAGCCAAAATATCGCGGATCATAAAAGGGGTTAGAAAAGGATTACCTGTTTACCTGATCAAACTCAACAAATTAGATCAAAGGCAGGAGTCTCATGAGGAACCCTCTTGGCTAAAGGAATACGCTGACGTATTCCCTGAGGAATTAACTGAACTTCCCCCTCCAAGAGAAGTTGATCATGAGATAATGCTAATGCCTGGAGCTGCGCCAATTGCAAAGAGACCTTATAGAATGTCCATTCTGGAAGCTATTGAGTTGAAGGAACAACTCAAGCAACTGTTAGATCAGGGTTACATCCGGCCTAGCAACTCACCATGGGGAGCTCCAGTACTATTCCAGAAAAAGAAAGATGGGACACTTCGACTATGTATTGATTACCGTGGGTTGAATCAATCAACAGTCAAGAACAAGTATCCTATTCCTAGAATAGATGAGCTTCTTGATCGTCTTCAAGGTGCAAAGATCTTCTCCAAAATTGATCTCAGGTCAGGTTACTATCAAATCAGGATCAAGGATGAAGATATTCCAAAAACGGCCTTCAATACAAGATATGGGCACTTCGAATTCTTGGTTATGTCATTCGGGCTTACAAATGCACCTGCCACCTTCAATAGATTAAAGCAAGATATTTTTAGACCATATCTTGATGATTTCGTGCTTGTCTTCTTCGATGATACTTTAGTCTATTCTAAACAGGAAGAAGATCATGAACCTCAACTTCGGATTGTCCTTGAAACAATGAGGTCTCATAAGCTGTATGCAAAAATGAAGAAGTGTGCATTCTTCAAACGTCAGATTGAATATCTAGGATTCATAGTATCATCAGAAGGGATATCAGTAGACCCAGCCAAAGTCAGAGATGTGCTTGAATGGCCAATACCAGTATCCGTCAAAGAAATACGCAGTTTTCTTGGCTTGACAGGATGGTATAGGGTCTTTATAAAAAACTATGCTTTGATTGCAGCACCCCTTACCGACTTACTAAAGAAGTAGACTTCTATAACATGGTCAACTCCCGAACAAAATAGCTTCGACCAATTGAAGCAATGTTTGGTATCAGCACCTATTCTAAAACTTCCTGACCTCAATAAGGAGTTCGAGGTAGTAATTGATGCCAGCATTCTTGCCTTGGGGTGTGTACTCATGCAGGAAGGTCATCCAGTAGCATATTCTTCAAGGAAATTGAGGAGTCATGAAAAGAATTATGCCACGCATGATCTGGAATTATTAGCTGTCATCCATGCTCTAAAGCTTTTGAGACACTACCTGTTGGGTAACAAGTTTACTCTAGTAACCGATCATAAGAGTCTCAAATGGATTTTTACCTAGAACGAGCTCAACATGAGGCAACGTCGATGGATTGAAGTATTGGATGAGTATGACTTTGAAATCAAGTATCGACCAGGGAAAGAGAATGTAGTTGCCAATGCACTCAGTCGCAAGGCATTCCTAAATTCCCTAATCTTGCAGAATCCATCAACGGCCAGATCTCTGGCTACAAAGGTATCTATGCCAAGCAACCCTATACTCGAACTAGCTAGAGAGGAAGCATGCCATGATTTGGCCTACCAAACCATGATAAAAGAAATATCTACCAAGGAGCAGAATCTGAAGTCACTAGCTAAGTATCGGGAATTTTCCATTGATAATGGACTTGTCTACTACAGAACAAGGCTATGTATACCAACAAGCCAGTCACTTAAGCAAAAGATATTATGGGAAGCTCACGATTCCCCCTTCGCAGGACATCCTGGCTATGCAAAAACTCTTAATGCAGTTAGGAAGAGCTACCATTGGGAGAGGCTCAAAGGTGACGTTCTCAAATATGTCACTGAATGTTTGTCTTGCCAACGTATCAAGGCTGAACATGTCATGATGCCAGGAAGATTGCAACCACTTGACATTCCCCAAATGAAATGGGAATTCATCAGTATGGATTTTGTGGTGGGCTTACCCCAAGTCCAAGGAGGATACAACTCCATTATGGTTGTAGTTGACATGCTTACTAAGGTTGCACACCTGATTCCAGTAAAGACAAACTATAAAGCCTCCGACATTGCAAGAGTGTTTATCAAGGAGATATTCAAGCTATATGGGTTACCCAGAAGGATCATTAGCGATCGAGACTCTCTCTTCACTTCACACTTCTGGAGAGCTATCTTTGAAGCTATTGGAACTCAACTCTGTTTTAGCACTGCCTACCATCCCCAAACGGATGGACAAACAGAGCGAGTAAATCAAATCATTGAGGATATGCTTAGGGCTTACTGCTGTCGAGAGCCGAAGAGGTGGATTCAGTACTTGCCGTTAGTGGAGTTTGCCTACAATGCTTCTTACCAGCAGAGCATTCAAATGACCCCTTTCCAGGCATTGTATGGTCATGATTGTCGAAGTCCCCTAAACTTTTCTGATCCAACCCTAAGAGTTGAAGCTTCAAGACAAATGTTGGAAGACATGGATGACCAAATAAGGTCAATAAGACAAGACATACAAGCAGCCAAAGATAGACAAAAGGCATATGCGGATTTGAAACACCAAGAGAGGGTCTTCGGAGAAGGAGACATGGTCTTCATTCGTGTATGCCCTAAAAGGAGTTCTTTATCTCTAGGAGAATGCAAGAAGCTAAGTCCAAGGTATTGTGGGCCGTATAAAATCCTCAAATGCCTGGGACCCAATGCTTATAAATTGCAACTTCCGGATAACCTAAAAGTTCACAATGTATTCCATATTAGTCTCTTAAAAAAATATGTGCCCAACCCTAATCATGTACTCGATGACCAACAAATTGTAATGCCTAGTCAAGGAGTCCTTGAACTAAGACCGGAAAAGATTTTAGATGTCAGGGAGAGACAGTTAAGATCTCGAACCTTGAAGGAATGCCTCGTCCAGTGGAAAGATTACCCCGAAGAGGATGCTACCTGGATGGATGAAAGCTCTCTCAATCATCAATATCCCCAGTTGATCTCGAGATGAGGACATCTCGATTCTTCTAAGGGGGAGAGAATGTAATATTCCCACCCGTGAACATTGACTTTCCGCACACTGCGTAAACTTTGTACAAAGGTTATCCCACAGATTGGATTTACCAGCAGTATAATGTGTAACCTGCACGTGAGGAATCGAGACCATTCGCATTGGCAAAGCGAGCCGAGGGTTCAAAACTGAAATTCCCGCGTAAACACCCTCTTGGGAGGGGCAAAATAGTTATTATTAAAGCAAATTTTTTTATTTTTATCCCTTTTTCCCAGCCAATGCATGGCTTGAGAAGAGGGAGTGTGGGGGAATGGGTCAAGGAAGAGTCGTGGGCTGCATGGGAGGGGGGGGAACCCATGCAGTGGCCATGTGGTGGAGCTCACCTCTCCCCCCCCCTTTGCCTATATATACTCCCTCTAAGGAGAGAAGGAGGGAGGGGGAGGAAACGAACGCTGCTGCCACGCCGTGTTGGGGAAGGGAGGGAGACGAGGCTGCTGCCATCGCCGTAGACCAGAGCGGCGTGGAAATAGAAGGGGGGGAGTCGCTATCCGCTGGGGAGCCGCCGTCAGGGTGCCGCCGCCTTGCATGAACCCACCAGGCCGCCGCCCGTCCTCGCCTCGACCACACCTTTTCCTCCCAATCATTGGGACCCCCCCCCCCCCCCGACGTTGCTGCAAATTCCCAGAAGCTTCTTAGAAGCTTCTTTAAGAAGCTTCTAAAGGGAAGGCCCTAAGCCCTGTGCACGCGGTCTTTACCCAGTGAGCTTAAAATCCCTCATCTTGTGACGGGTATTCCGGCATAAGAGGGAAGCGGATAGACGTGGAGGTTGTTTTGCCAAGGATAGGAGGAATCCGCGGAGTTAGAGTCATCAGCGATGGCACCCAAGAAGATGCAAGGCGCACCTACGGGAGGTTCTTCCCCGGACTTACACGTGGATATCACTGCGGATCCACAAATCCAGGTTCCGTAAATATATTTCCACATGAAGAGATGTTTTAAATACGCTTAACTCCATAGGGAAATTCATACTACGTTATCATTAATTCATGGGTAGTGTTAATAGTACATTCGATAAAATATAGATAAAGGGTCCGTGCATATCATGCATCTATAAAGTTATGAAATGAAAGCACCTATGCATGTTCAAATTTACCAAGCCCAATTAAAAGGCAATTGAGGAAAATTTGTCTATTTGATCGATTACTAGAATTATCTCATGACATGAAATGGAGTTATTAGCATTTTCAATATGATGAATGTAAGTTGTCTATCCGTCTTACAACCTTAGTATTAAGTTGCCTTATCATGCATTTCAAAGTGACGAGCCTAGAACACCTACCGCCTATCATTATAAGGCTAAAGTTATTAAGTGTATTTTTGACTAGACATGGAAAGAATAAGCTTATGTCGCAATTTTAGGAAAAATCTTTATTGTAATGGTTCATGGGGAAAAATTGTTAACACCCGTAGGAGGTTATCCGAAAAGTAATGGTGGTGTATCAAAAATGAATCTATGGATTGGCATGTGGCATGTGCTTGCAAGAAAGAATATACCAACACTAACTCTACAATAACCTCATTTAACTACGTTGTAGTTATGAAAGGGTTGCATGTTGCACTTTCATCGTGCATAAAATTCATTCATCAAGTGTTGCATTTGGGAAAGTTTGCAGGATTTAAACAAAGCATGAGATTCTAAAGTGTAGATAACAAGGTAGTAGACATGATTATTTGAAGTAAGTCCTAGTAGGTCCTAAGAAAGTTGGTATCCAGCTTATCATGTATTTTTACTTTACCAATGAAAGATAGAGTGAGTCGCATGTTTACATGTATGGTGATAGTCAAAACTATTTTTCTTCTTTAGATCTAGTTTATTATCTCTAGGGAAGGATTCATCCTTGTCGCGAGACAAGCATAGTGAATTACCCAAATCACCTGGCCGCAAGGGATTCGTATGGCATGGTTCAGTCAATACGATAGATACCCCAAACACTAACTAGGTATTAGCACATTAAGGATTCGGCCAAGTTTTCCAATTGTCGCTAAGTCAAAACCTTCATGCCCAATGGCCCTAACCACATTCCCGAAATGTTGAGTAAATTGGGTGCTCCTGCAAACAATAATCTAGGGTTCCTACCCTAAGGACCAATCGTTCAAAATGATGAAACTCGAATTGAGTTGGAACCCTAGGACTAAACGTTATCGATCTAGTGAAATTAGGGATGGGTTGGGTAAAAAGACACCCTAAACCCTGCTTCTCGTCTGATGATAATTCCGTGACCAGAAAACGCCATTCAATAGGTGAAATGATCTCTTGGAATGGAGGCGACACTTGTGCAACAAGTTGCAACGTCGCATAGCCTTGTGGTTTGATCGTAAGAAAGTTTTGCCATTCCTTGGAATGAGGTTGGCAGGTTCTTGCGCAAGTTTAACTTGCAAAGGGATGGTTAGTCATCCTGTTACATCGCCCTCATTAGGGAAAATTTGCCAAGTTAAGGGAAGTTAAGTAATTGCTCGGACGCAAATGATTAATCAATAAATTAAAGCGACATGGCCGCCGGGATTTACTATTATAAAAAAAACCTAAAGCATTGGTTAAGTTGGGTTAACAGGATATGAACCTAACCCAAAGACAATAGGAATCTTGCCAAGTTGCAACTGATTCCGGATCGAATGCGGGATGCATTCGGAGAGAAGGATTCACTCCTTAACAGTTTGCCAACTAAATGACCACTGGAATTGATTGTGCTTGTAACAGTTTAGAAAGCACTGTTTGCATTGTTTGTTCAAGGAACTAAAGGATGAAAGATATATAAATGCTTCAGGTTGAAGGCCTGAAGGGAGTGGCAGCTCAGTTACCCCCGACTGCCTGCCTGACCCTAACCAAGGGGGTTGTTGACCGCGCCGGGAACGTGGACCGAACCCGCCGCATGAGGTCTTTCCGTTGAGCTCTACTTGGAGCAGGAGGACGCTTGGGTGCCAGGGGGGCTCTGGCCGTAAATCCCTCGCCTTCCGGGTCCTGCACAAGAGGCTAACGTGATCGGGATTGGATCTCGAGGCCCGCATACTAGTCTACGGGCAGAAACTTGGAATAGTGATCCCTAACGGATCACTGATAGCCTTCGGGCGGATTATGAACAAGCCTACGGGCGGAATCCTCTGTATTTCAAAGATAAAATGATGATATAATAATAAAGTAGTTGTTTGATATTGTTTTTATTGGTCACGTGATAAGATTACGTGAAGGAACCAGTGCTTAATGGGGCTAATCAAAGAAGCTGTTTGATATATGTCAAATTAATGTGTTAGGTAATTACATAACTAAAACAAACCGAGGAAAGTGCGGAGGATGGACCATGGGTCCGTCCTATGGATGGGTGGTCCCGGTTAGCCAGGAACTTTTCTCAAAATCACTCGACGAATAGCGGGATGATCATCATCATCAAAGCTAATAATGAGAACGATGACCTAGAGTTACATCCTACCCGATTTACGATGTTTTAGGGGAACAGAATGGGACTATGCTTTATGGCAGAGAGGTTGAGCCTTGCATCCCTCTCGTTTCCCATTCTCCTTGAACCAAGTGCAGCGTGAATCCGCTTCGGACCTGGTGTTCCTGCGTAAAGTAGTTCGCTCGGGTCTGACGCTAGTTGCTGTTAGCTAATGACCAAACAGGGAAACCCTAATTTCGGTCGATCCTAAGTGGGAAACGGCCAGGATACTTCCGCTACGTGGTAGACGCGGGAAGACCTAGATTGCAAAACCCGTAACATTCCAAGGGAGTGCCGGGCGGAGTTTTCTAGACATTCTTCCCGATGGACTACTAAGACGTGTCCTAGATGATTCTAGTGGACACGTTACAAATGCAGAATCCATGTCCATGCGTATCGGTTATTTAATTTTTAAAATCCCAAAATGTGTGTTTTAAGAGAAAAAATAAGGTTTTTTCTGATTTTGGATGATCAAATCATGTTCATATGGGATGATATAAATTGACATGGTGCATTATTGTTTAATTTATATTTTTGAATCTAGAAAATTAGAAAATACAAATTTTTCATAAAGAAAATTAAAAAAAATATCAACAAATACGATTTTAAGATTAAAAATATGAAAAAATTTAGTTTTTTACTATAAGAAAATGGACAAATAGCAACGACCATTTGCAACAGAAAATGGCAACATTCATATTAGCATCGCCAATGCAAATAACGATGCCATTCTGATAATAAAAAGTAACAAAACCCTAAGTGTGGTCTTTGCCACAAATATTTTCAAGAGAGAGCGAGAGAGATCATGGCCTTGATAGGGGAAGCAAGAGGAAGAGGAAAAAAGAGAGAAGAAGAGCTTCTCACCGCCACCACTACCACTACCATATGCAAAGAAGAGGGAGAAGTGCACAAGGGAGAACAAAGTTCGTGAAGAGGAGACAAATAATCCATCTTGGGGCCTTTATTGTAGATACATTGCCTTTTCTTGCTTTGTTCTTATGCTTTTTTATTTTATTTTGTTGTTTTTTCTTTATAATGAGATGCATTGAGAGAGAAAGAGACGAAAGGAGAGAGGGAGAAGAAGGAAGGAAAAGAATGAGAGAATGAGAGAAAGAAAAGAGAGGAAAGATAACAAAGAAAGAGAGAAAGAGAGAGAGAAAGGGAGGGAGAGAGGATAATGAGTGAGAGAAACAATAAGGGGGAGAGAGAAACAAATAGAGAGGCAACAAAGAAAGAGAAAGAGAAAAAGAAAGAGAGGGGAGAGATAAAAAGAAACGGAGAGTGAAGGGAGAGATGGATAAAAGGGTTAGGTAAAGAGAGGAAGGAGAGTGAAAAAAAAAAAGAGAGCTAGAAAGAGAAGGGGAGAAAAAGGGACAGAAAGAGGGGGAAAAAGAGAGAGAGAGAAAACAACAAATAGACAATGGGAGAGAAAAACCAAAACAATGAGAGAATTAGAGAGAAAGGAATGATAGAAAAATAAAGGGAGAGGGGGAAGAGAGACACGAAGAGGAGTGGGGAGAGGGGGTCTTTCAATGTCTTGTTTTATGAGTTTTTATTTTCTATTATATTTGATTTTGATTGTAGTGAGATGCATCAAGTGTGAATGGAGAAGAAAATAGAGAAAGACATAGAGAAAAGAAGGGAGGGAAAGGTAAAGAGAGAAGAAGTGAGAGTGGGGAGGGAAGATGGGGGAGAGAAAAAACATTAAGAGAGAGGGGGGAGAGAGAAACCAAGAAGGATGAAGGGAAGTAAACGAAAAAAGAGAAAGGGAGAGAGAACTTGAAAGGTGGGAACATAAATAAATAAGGAGGAAGGGAGGCAAATTAAAAAAGGTAAAAGAGAGAGAGAGAAAGAGGGACAAGGAGAGAAACAAAAAGGGGTATAGATAAAGACAAAGAGACATGGAAAGAAAAATAATGGATAAAGAGAGATGGAGGGAGGAGAAAAACAAATAAAGGGAAAGGGAAGGAAAGAGAAGTAGAGATTAAAATGAAGGAAGATCATTAATGAGGGGAACAAAAACCAATTGTTTGTCATAACATAGACCAAATGGAGAATGATGATGATCGTGGTGTCCAAGATTTCGAGGCATATCTTAGTTAGCATGTCTTGTGTCCTTGCTCTCAATGCAAACTGGCAATCAGACGAAATCATTGCTTGTCTATAGAACATGTACAACACTTCAACGAGTTTCATTATGAGATCATTGATTAGACGATCTCAGACTTTCAGCGAATGACAAGAAAAGTGTGTATCCATCATGCCTTACATTCGCAAAGTAATTGAATATCATATGCAAAAATATTAGATGTGCTCGTAAAATTTATAGAGGGAGGTGACATCTCATCCCAAGGAATACACCTATTGCAGCCAATTAGAAGAGTTTGTGGGCATGCAAAGGATGGAGTGCGTGAGCTAATACACCCATTGGAAGGCATGACTCAGTATACACCCTCGATACCAAAGGAAACAATTATCCTTTTGGACCTTTCTCCAATCTTGGAGCCTTAGATGGAGGCAATGATTGATGCATTGATGCACATGGATGTTGAGTCATCTGATCCACTGGGAGAGGAAGCATCCATACCATTATATGATGGGTGCCAAGTATCTCACTTGAATACATTGCTTGTGCTCCTAAGTGTGTAAGCAAAGTAGATGTGGAGTGATGCAAGTGTGGTCGAGTTGTTCAGATACATTTCACGCTCTGTTGTTTTTTTGACACTATTATAAAAAATAATTATTTTTTCAAGCATGCATATCCATTGTGTGGGCCATAGTTAGACTCTCAAAGGTCATGAAACATAAAGAAGATTGTATATCAAGGACATCCCACTTTCTTCGTGAAGGGCCGTGAACTAAGGAAAGGTTTTCTTCGATGACCAAAGCTTATACGAGTTGAAAATGGTCCACACAGAGTCACATCTAAATATAATATGACATTTCTTGATTTTCTATGAGTTGTTGTATTGGACCCACTTATAGATCAATAATTTGTTGGATACAATGCATTTTTTCAAGAATATGGTCAGCTTAATATGGGACCACATCACAGAAAAGAGAGACATTGTGTAGGGGTACGAATGGATTTGAAGAAGATAGTCAAGACGGAGGCGCTTTGGCCACGATCGAGCATTAATGGTTTCTTGCAACTACCTTGTGCTCCTTAGGTAATGTCCACTAGAGAATATGCATTGTTAAGCAAATTATCAAGTCTATTTGCATCTCCACAGGTATGATGCATTCCTTTAGGTCCACTTTCTCTAAAGAAAACTAAAATCCCATGATTGACATAAGATATGTCAAGTTTGTCTTGGCTGCCTTGATTGCAAGTAGTCTGTGTATTTTGCTATTTAATATCTAGTCGGTGTTCATAATGCTTCTTCATTTGTGGTAGTTTGTACTACTGATCGTAAGCGCATGATGCGTTAATCCAAAAATACGTGAGGCGATTTACAAGTTGTTGAATTTAGTGCAATGGATCTCACAGAAGGAGATCAAGACATCCTCTATTAAATCTCCAATATGGGAAGTGGTGGAGACACTCTGTCTCTTTGAGAAGTACCTACCCACCAGTATGCACATGATACAAACTCACCTCCTAGTGCATCCGGTAGATGAAGTGGAGATTGGGGACCCATCCACACAATGGATATTCTTCTTGGAGAGCTTCATAAAAACCTTGAAGGCCTTTGTGCGACAACGAGCTCAGCTAGAAGGTAGCATGGCTGAAGGTTGGTTGGTGTTGGAGGTGTCAATGCATATTTAGAGTGGCTACCAACAGTGGATTTAGACAACAATATGCTATGGTCCCTATGAAGGATGATGATAGACTGATCGGAAATGTGGTTATTGAAAATGGAGTAGAGAAAATGATGGATGTTGCAATGGAGGAAAAAGTGAATCATTTGTATATGTTTCATCATGCATCTATAACACAATATTAGTGAGTTTGGGAATCTCCCATTCCCATTTTTTGAATACTAAAACGGTGGCACCCGGAGAACAGGCCCATAAGTTTCTCAAAACCATATGATGTGACCTATCATTGGAAAGAAATTAAAAAATGGAATCTATTGAGCTATAGAGCGCTCGATTTGGAGTTATAGTATTCAAGTTATGATAAATCCAAAGATTTGACGACGTGTCCCGAACTTATGGGAAATTCCCATATTCCCCAATATGGTGTTCTATGGAGAAGTAGCTCACTAGGTATGAGCAGACTAAGAAAGATCATAAAGAAGCGCGGTCAAAATTTTGACACACTACATACCGTCGAGACTGATTCACATCCTGAGGGTATAGAGAAGACACCCTAGTTTATGTCTATGTGGTGGTTACATGTAGCTTTGATCATAGCTTCTTGTGAAGGGGCAGATGTCTACTAAGGAGTGGAAGTGAATGCATATTTTATAAGCTATCGTATCTAGATTTCATATGCGACAGCTAATCTAAATGTTTCAATGTACAATACAAAATCTACAGTGTGGCGTGGTCACATAGGCGACATTTTTGTATTGAGTGCATTGACAAAATGCGCTCCATAATGGATTGTGGTGTCATGGCAAAGTTTGAGCAAGAGAGACAATGGCAGGCCATGGATCCAAACACCGTTATAGATGAGATGGAGTATTTTGGGAACTTGCCAAGTGTTATCTTAGTGGATCACCGTAGCATCTCCATAAGTATATTCAATGTAAAATGGTTCAAAGTGGTATTGGAAGGATTTGGAGCAACTGTTTGGCAAGGTCCATTTTGATTTCTAATAATAGATTTTGAGAGAAAAGATGGATGGATCTACATGACACAGTTGTCATGTCGGCCCATTGTGAGCATGTGCATGACCTATTTTTTACTTTTTTCTCACAACAAGAAACAATCACAAATGTTGATTCACTCTTATATGTGATAGTAAATAGGTAATTTTCTATACAAATCCACAACAACCTCCATGGTGGTATGTTGTGCCATCAGCTCCTTAGAGTGTGAGAGTGTATGATAAAATAAATGTTCCTAATGTGGATGATGAGAATATGTAGGTGGAGGGGTCGATATTGTGGAGAGTGGATATCTAAGAGGGCTTGGAGCGTGTAGAGGAGGCAGACATGGGTAACAATGGCAAAAAGACTAGGGGCTAGGAATTATTTGAGAACGAAGCGGACTCCTCCTTATGTAGTGACCTATTTATAGACCTTCTACTATATGCAGAGTTATGCCAAGAGATTGACATGGGAACATAGGTTGGGTCATACTTGCATCTGCTTACTCAATTCATTGATGCTTTGCTTTTAAGGGTACTTTAGAATAAGCATTTTAATTAGCATCATTTTTTTCAAAATTCTATTACTATGCTTTACCTAAATCTTTATGATTATGCTAACATTATTTTTTGTCTGTGTAAGTTACCTTTGACAATAATTGGAGAGGAATATAAACCAAGAGATGAGCGATGAGGAGTTGCAGGAGATAGTCACATGTATGTCTCTAGATTAGATGGCCTGATTTAGAGATATGGCGGACTAGGAGCTCTTTTGGACACCATCTGGTCATTCTATAAGATCTACTTGTGGACACCATCTGGTCATTCTATAAGACCTACTTTGATATACTATGATGCTTAGATTTCCAATAGATGAGGTCAATGCTCTAGATTGGGCCCCGATGGAGGAAGTGGTTCTGAGGGGTGCTACAAAGATATAGATACTATGAGCCTACGGTGGGTTCTAGATAGGGGTGCTACTCCTTCCTCTCATGTAGGTTCCAAAGAGGGTGGCTCAGATGGGTGTTGTGGAGGCACCGATGCAATGTCTCTATCTCATCATTCTGGTGGATACTTGTCCCCTCTAAGATTTATCATACTTTTGGGGACATCTACTCTAGTGACTCTGTGTGACAGGTAGCATCTCTAGAGGTGCTTCTCTAAGAGATACTATCCCCATGGGTGGATATGCCAAATATATATAGGGTCCTCCTAGTTATGACAAAAAATATGGTGGTAGGTGGGAGAGGACACACCTTAGACATACCCTAAAGGGATATAGATACCTCGTAGATGGCAGGATAGGTGTTGTGATCATGAATGATAAGAGGAGCAGGGTGATGTCTCGCATGAGAGAGTTCTGCCAACAAGTTTTTAGGCACAATGTCTTGGACCATTGGAAGAATATACTCGAGGGGGAGCAAGGACTATATACACGTGACATTCTTACACGAGGAGTTTCTGATATCTACTGGGATAGAGAGGTTTTTCATTGGGTAGAAGATGGAGTGCTTGCGTGTATACATATCACATAGACAATCGGATGCACACAATGCACTCAAGAGAGGCATCTCAAAGCCCGAATGG
Source organism: Lygodium microphyllum (assembly GCF_053477565.2). Classification (NCBI taxonomy): domain Eukaryota; kingdom Viridiplantae; phylum Streptophyta; class Polypodiopsida; order Schizaeales; family Lygodiaceae; genus Lygodium; species Lygodium microphyllum. The sequence goes on along the minus strand of NC_141146.1, from coordinate 81,231,206 downwards.
CTAGACGTAGATGATTGGCAGACACTCAAGGGGGAAGCTATAGATTCTCCAAGATGTTGGTGATAGCAGTGGAAGGTAGCAAGGGCATGATTCGAGGCAAGGATCGTGTATCATCTGGGGAGTAGCTGCCACATGACTGTTGAGATGAGAAGCTCAACACATGCGAACATTGATGATGGAATGCCTGGTTAGATGGGTCCACACATCTACACTTAGCACGTTGGTGGTCATTATGACTCTCACATGGCCACTGACTCATTACTTATTATATTCAGGTTGTTACACCTATTTACAGAAGCTGGCATAGTATAGCACCAGTCGACTAGTGTAGTCGGTTATGCATTATTTGACTTAGTAGGCCACTTTCCTTTATGTTATATCTTATCTATACTTTGTGTACATTGAAAAGTGTGTGGAAGAAGAAGAAGAAACTAGTAAGAAAACGTTTTGGCCTCCATCTCTCTTCTTGTCTCTTGAGTGAGCTTCTCCTTGTGCATTCTATGTGTGTTCGGCGCAGCATCTTGAGCAAGTCCCCCCATCATGTGATTCTTGACATGGTATCAAAGCCGCGCCACTGAGAGAGGTTGATTTTGAAGGCTGAAGCAAAGGAGAAGAAGCAAGGTTCGAGCAAGCAAGCCACGGATAATAAGCTCTCCCATTCTTCCACTCTCTCTCTTGGATAGTGCTTGTGGAGGCACCAGAAGCAGGGTCGAGCAAAAATCTCAAATTGCAGTTAGATTTGGTGTGCGTGAAGAGCAATGTATATTCTGCAGTTATCTGCAATTATTTTGGGCATCTGAGGTTGTTTGAGGCCGCGTTTTAGAGCTGCAAGGTTGTGGACAACAGTTTCAAGGTACGCTGTGACTTCGACTATATTGATCGAAAGTGGGTGCACAGGTTATAGAATTTAGATATGTAAGTTCAAAGGTGTTTACGAGTGAGTAAACACAAGTTTTATCTGCAAAATGGTTGCAGATTGCATGTATTGTTGAGAAAATAGTGAAAAAGGCTGTCTGGTGTATTGCTGTGCACTACAAGTCGAGGGTTGCAGAAGATTTGCTTGTTGTTTGGTATTAGTTTTGTGATAACGGCAAAGAACAGTGGAAGCCCCATCATTGAGAAGCTTGACAAGAACAACTACCCTTCATGGAAGTTCCGTGTCACGAACTTTCTTATTGGAAAAGGCCTCTACGAGTTTGTTTGAGGAGAAGAAAAGGAGCCGGAGGTGAGTTATCCTCCAATTGTAGAAGAGACAAAGGCACAGAAGGAATGGAATGCAAAAGATAAAAAGGTCATGTATTGGTTGTCTGCAATAATTGACAATAATATATTGGGACATATTAGAAATGCAGAGAACTCATATATAGCTTGGACCATACTTGAAAGTATGTTTTCTGTAAATACAAAAGCACGAAAGATTCAACTCAAGCAAGAGTTAAATACATTGAAGAAAGGGAAGATGTCTATCAATGAGTATGCACTGAAGGTAAGGAGCATTGTAGATGCATTGGCAGCGATTGATGCAATGCCTGATGATGATGATTTGGTGTTTTCTACCTTGGGTGGACTTAACAATGAAAAGGCTTGGAAGTCTTTTGTAACTTCCGTATATGTCAGAAAGCCATTTCCAGATTTCGATGAGTTGGTCTTCCTTATGATCACTGAAGAGATCAACATGCAAAGTGAGACATCTGAAAGAAGTGGTGAATAGGTCCAGGCTTTCTATTCCAGTTCAAGAAGGGGACGTGGTAAGTTCTCCTCAAGGGGTCATGGTATAGGATGTGGTAGTGACAACCAACAAAACAGATTGAATCAGCAATTTGGAGATATGCAGGTTTTTGGAGGTTGTGGTAACTTTAGAGGCAGGGGGAGCTTTAGAGGAAGAGGTGGATAGTAGAACAGAGGTTCTAACAACTCTGGTATTGTGTGTCACTATTGTGGTAAAATAGGTCATATTACAGCCCAATGTTATGCTAAGAAAGATGATATCCGTAGTGGTAAGTTGCAACAAGGAAACTATGCATCGTCTTCAGGATAGAATGAAGACAAAAATGAACGTCTGTTTGTTATGCACCATATGCTGAATGCTGTTAGAAGAAAGGGAACACATGATGATGTTTGGTATGTTGATTCAGGTGCATCCAATCATATGATCAGCCATGTAGAATGGTTTGGAGAGATTCAGGATTTGCAAATTGCAGGTTATGTGCAGACGGGTGATGATTCATGCCACCCAATTTCACATGTTGGAAAAGTTCCCTTGTCCTTGCATGATGGTAAGACAAAGAGTCTTTCAAATGTATTACATGTGCCATCTATTACAAAGAACTTGGTGTCAGTGGGTCAAATGGTAGAGCAAGGGTTACAAGTGAGATTTAATGCAAAGGGCTACTTTGTAGAAGACTTCAATGACAAGTGCAGGTTAGTTACAAAGGGAAGTAGAGTTGGACATATGTTTACTCCGGATGTTGGAATTCCTACTATGAATGCTACTATGTATGCTGAAGGAAAAGGTGTTGTTGCAGATATTGAAATTTGGCACAAATGCATAGGACATGCAAATGTACAAAGGCTGAAATTAATGCAGTCCAAAGGGTTGGTTACAGGTTTGCCTACATTTAGAGTTGCAGAATTTCATAAGGTATGCGAAGCATGTCAGTTTGGTAAGCAGGCAAGACAACCCTTTTCACATGACAAAGATGTAAGCAGAAATATCCTTGACGTTGTGCATATAGACATTTGGGAGCCTACACAAAATGTATCTCTTGGAGGCAGTTCATACTTTGTCATATTCATTGATGATTGTTCTAGAAAGCTGTGGGTATATTTTATGAAGGAAAAGAGAGAATAATTTGAGCACTTGAGAACTTTCAAGGCTACAGTTGAAAGAAAAGCTGGCTTGAAAGTAAAGTGCTTGAGGTCAGATGGAGGGGGAGAGTACCTCTCGAATGAGTTCAATGATTTTTTGAGGTCTCATGGGATAAAGAGACTGTTCACATGCAAGTATACCCCACAGCAAAATGGGGTTGCATAAAGAAAAAATAGGCATATTGTAGAAGTTGTGATGCCAGGAGGCATATTCCACGGTGGATTCCGTGAGGTTTTACGGTGGATTCCGTAAACTTAGATGACCGGGGCTCATACGCAAAGAGGATTCTTTGTGCAAGAAGTTGATGGGGACGCCTGTCCTTTTCGGGCGTTTCATTAATTTAGTGTGTACATGGGTGATTCCATAGCGGGTGATTCCGCAAAATGCATATTAAATTAATAAACGTTTATGAGTTTAGAGTGCGCACTCGTAATAAATTAAGGTTAGGATTTATTTCTAACCAGTTGATTTATTTATGTAGCTGAAGACTGCTAGGTATTCACTTTTGTCGGTTTAATTGTGTTATTTTACTAACGATTGTGAATGCTTCAGTTGATGTGTAGAGATAGCAGCAGTGGCGGAGGAAAGCATTGGAGTCTAGCGGGTTTTCGACTTTGGACTATATTTTGATAGGCGCCACGCCTATATTTTGTTATGTCTATAGAGACATCGATTATTTATTATTATTTTGTATGCGCTTATGCGCCTGGATATGTTATTTCTATTTGGACATTGAGATTGGGCGTGCCAGACACTATGGGCACCGTCCATTAGCTTTATTTTCCTATTTCTGGTAGAAAGCAAACTCAAAAGCTAAAAGCTTGTCATATTTTTGTAATTGGGCTATTTTTTGAGCATAAAGATTGGAAATATACATTAAATACATGCTTTGTGAAGCGCTCACACAAGGCATGGGGGAGATTGAACCCAATTTGTCTCTTGCTTCATGTCGTGCTTGCTTTTACATGGGTTTTTGTGCTAAAAAGTAGAGTACTTTGTTCTTGGGGACCTTCCGGGATTCACCACGTGAGCTATCTACGACCGATCTGCGCACCAGTGGTATTAGAGCGGAGCAGAGATCAAGGGCTTCCAATCGCTACCAATCTCGGGCGAAGGCGGAGCTCCAGGAACAAACGGCCTCTACAGTCAATCTCGTCGCGAACCGTCGATACAGGCAGACTTCTGGCGATCAAGAACCCCTATTTCCACTGTCAGATCGCGAAGGACCAATCTCTGCAGGCGGAGGACCACTCCCTCAACTCCATGAACAAGTCGTGATAAAACAGTAAGAAGCCATATCTATTTCTTCAAAAAGCTTAGTTTAAAAGCTTAAAAGAAAGCTTAGGAAGCTTGGTAATCAAGAAGGAGACAAATCGACTTGCAAGAGGATCAGCCCGAAATTTTCGGCGGAAAAAACGGACCCCCCCCCTCACGGTCAGAAACGGCGGCCTCTTCCACCATTAAGCCCTCTTAAAACTCTCTTAATCTTAAGTCAAAGCTTAAGACACACTATACTCTGCAAGTTCTACAGGGCAGAGAAGTCAAAATACTCCGGGTCTCGCACTACAGAAGTCAAGTTCAGTAAGTCACTTGGAATCAAGTCCTGCAAGTTCTGCAAGTCGGCTAAGTTCAGCAAGTCAACAACTCTGCAAGTCTGCTAAGTCTGCAACTCTGCAAGTCAGACTAAATCAGAACTGACTAGTGCTTAAAACTCATAGAAGACTTGTTCGTATGCAAAAACTTTGAACTGGAAAGTTGTTCGCAGTAAGCTGTTTTACCTATCTGCAAGTTTGTTGAAGTACTTTCAGCAAACGGAGACAGAAATATTTCAGAATTTCTGAAAATTGAAGAAGAAAATACCCAAAAATACATCGCCTTGTAACCCCAAATTTGAGCTACGCTCATCCCGCTAACTGATTTTGAGTGAGAAAGGTTTGTTGAGTTTTACAGGATGACTACCCCACATATGGATGATCCTATGACTGAAGACGACCTAGCCGAGCCTACCATGGAACAAAAGCTGGATCTTATCATGCTGCAATTGGAAGAAGAGCGAAGAGCTAGGCAAGCCTTGCAAGCGCAATTGACAAAGCTACAAGGAGCATCCACTGATAAAGAAGAACCTCAAGCTGAAGATCTGATTCGCCGTACCATCAACGCCACTCTTGAAGCACAAACCATTCGCAAGGAATCCAAGATAAGTAAACGAAGTTTCAAGTTTCGCACTTTCAATGGCATAAGAGAAGGAAAGACTGTTTTATCATTCATTAGCCAGTTTGATGACTATTTCCATGAGGAAACTTATCCTGAGAAAGATAAAATCAAGTGTGTTACTAATCATCTGATAGATAGAGCATCACTTTGGTGGACTGTAGTCCGCAAGAGCATAGAATGTCCTGCTACATGGGAAGATTTCAAGAAGAAGTTCATGCAAAATTTCCTACCACCGCAATTTCATGAGAAGGCTATCAAGCAATGGGATTTACTTCAACAACGCGATCGTGAGCCTATTCCACAGTATACAGAGCGTTTTTGGAATGCACTCCTACAGCTACGCATGCTTGAAGACGTACCAGAGACGACCCATAAGCGGAAGTACATGTCTGGACTTCTTGGACATTACTACGCTGAGGTGAATATGTTCAAGCCTGCTACCCTTGAAGACGCCATCTCCTTAGCTCATGACACTGAAGATAAGTTACGTGGAAGAGATCGACGACCACAGCCATTCCAAGCAAACGGTAATTATGGATCTAAACAATTCAATTCCAATTTCAGAAGATTTAATCCAGGTCGTTTTTCATCACCATCTTTCCGCAAGAATTGGCCTAAACCACCTGCATTACCATCCACTGTCAATCCAAATCCTAAACCTATCCAACAAGAAAATCCAAATATACCCAGACTCCCAGCCATTGCAAATAATGTGACCAAAGCCAAGCCCATCGTATGCTACAAGTGCCACCAGCCAGGTCATCTCGCAGTAAATTGTCATCCAAAGAAGCCATCAGCACATATCAACTACCTTGGAGCTATGGATGAAGACGAGCATGAGGATATGCCGGATTTCACTGAAGAAGAAGATGATCCTACTACTACTTCCGACACTTTACCAGGTATGCCTACTTTACATTCATTGTTGACTATGAAATGTATGGTGCATGGAAAAGAAAGAACTATACTGCATGATGACGGTAGTACGCATGACTTTATTTCAACAAAATTGGTAAAGGAATTGAAATTGCATACAGTACCTACGCACTATCGCATAAAAGCTGCATTTTTAGGCACTAGGTACAATGGCACACAAGAAGTTCAAGATTTAGAAATTCAAATTGGTCCATATATTGAAAGAAGAAATTTCTTAGTTGTCCCATTACAGTCTAGCGACATTATTCTAGGAATGCCATGGAGACACCAACATAATCCCAATATAGATTATTCCACACACACAATGAATATAAATTTTCAAGGAAAATCTATTACATTATTTGGTATGAATGCATCTCATATGTTTCCACTGCTTTCGCATACTCAAGCAAAACGTGCACTACGCAAGAATACTAAATCATATCTCATTTGGGTGAATGAATTGCACGCAAAAGAAACTCATATGCACCCTAGGCATAAGGAATTTCTTGCATATTTTAAGGATTGTTTTGCAGAAGACCTACCACCAGGTTTACCTCCATCACGACCAGAAGACCATAAGATTGACCTAATACCTGGCACACAACCACCTTGCAAAGCCCCATATAGGCACAATCAAATAGAGCAAAAAGAAATCCAGACTCAAGTTGAAGAATTACTCAATAGAGGTTTAATTCGCCCTAGCAGTTCCCCATTCGGTGCACCTGTGCTTTTAGTCAAGAAAAAGAATAATACTTATCGGATGTGTATTGACTACCGAGCATTAAACAAGATCACTGTAAAGAATAGGTATCCTATACCTAGAGTTGATGACCTTATGGACAAACTGCAAGGATCTTCTATATTTAGTAAAATTGACCTTAAATCTGGATATCATCAGGTGAGGTTAGATAGATCCGACATATTTAAGACTGCATTCAAGACACAGTTTGGCCATTACGAATTCTTAGTTATGCCATTCGGATTAACTAATGCACCTGCTACTTTCAGTAGAATGATGAACCGTATTTTTCTAAAATATCAATATTGTGTGATTGTTTTCTTTGATGATATTTTAGTGTTCAGTCAAAGTGAAAAAGAGCATTATGAGCATTTATCATTAGTTTTTCAATTACTGAAAGAAAATCAATTGTTTGCAAATCCTGACAAGAGTGAATTCTTTAAGACAGAAATAGAATATCTAGGTCATATTGTATCAAAAGAAGGAATTAAAGTTGATCCTAAGAAAATTGATACAATATTACATTGGCCTATTCCTAAAAATGTACATGAACTACGCTCATTCCTTGGTCTTGCTAGTTTCTATAGGAAGTTTGTACGTAATTTCTCATTACTTGCTTTACCATTGACCAAACTTCTTAAGAAAGGCATTGTTTATCAATGGACTGAAAACCAACAGAAATCCTTTGATTTACTCAAACGTGCATTGACCAATGCCCCTGTTCTACAATTGCCTGACTTTAACAGACCATTCTTTCTAGTTGTGACCGATGCTAGCGGATCAGGAATAGGAGCCGTGCTAATGCAAGACAACCATCCAATAGCATATTCTAGTTCTAAGGTGAAACCCTCTGAGCTTAAATATTCCACTTATGACAAGGAACTCTTAGCAGTTGTCCAAGCATTAAAACAATGGAAGCATTATTTAATGGGTTCAGAATTTATGATAAAGACTGACTAGCAAAGCATTAGACATCTACTTAGCCAACCCCAAATTTCTGACCGTCATATCAAATGGGCTTCATTCATTCAAAGTTTCCATCCTATCATTCAATACCAACCTGGAAAAGAAAATGTAGTTGCTGATGCATTGAGTAGAAGACCTGCAATTCATAACATTTCTATCATATATTTTGATTCTTTAATTGCTATGAAAGACACATATCACCAGGATATTACTTTTCATTCTGATTGGCAAAAATTAGTTCAAAATAATTTCATTCCTGTTGATTCATTGTCATATAATGATGGATTCATGTTCTTTGAAAAGAGACTGTGTGTTACTATTCCATTCCGATCTTTTGTTTTAAATGAAATTCATTGTCCCCCATATCAAGGTCATAGAGGTATCATTTCTACATTACGCATGTTAATTGAAGATTTTTATTGGCCGCATATGGATGCAGATGTATCTAATTTTGTTTCTGAATGTCTGATTTGTCAAAGAATAAAAAGACATCATGGTAAACAGTATGGATTATTAATGCCTTTATCTATTCCATCTAAACCTTGGGAACATATATCTATGGATTTCATTACTGGCTTACCAAATACTAAATCTAACCATGACATGATTTGGACAATTGTAGATAGATTTAGTAAGCAAGCATATTTCATTGCATGTAAGAAAACTTTAACAGCATCACAAGCAGCACAGTTATTTTTGAAAACTGTTTTTACTAACCATGGATTGCCGAAAGTGATTATTTCAGATAGAGATTCTAGATTTTGTAATAATTTTTGGATTACACTGTTTGCAAATCTAGGCACAAAGATTGATTTTTCATCTGCATTTCATCCAAAAACAAATGGACAAACAGAAGCCACAAATAGCACTATTCTAGATCTTTTACGTGCATACACTATCTCTAAACCTGAGACATGGGATACTCATTTACATTTATTACAGTTTGCATATAACAATACACCACACACATCTACAAAGAAAGCACCTTTTGAAGTTATTTATGGATATAGATTATCTACACCTGTTGCCTCTTTGTCTAATAGAATACAAAGTGCCGATGATATTGCTGTTATGCATAACACTATTTTTGATGAAGTAAAGGATATGATTGCTAAAGCCCAACAATCATATACCAAACAAGCCAACAAGAAAAGACAAGCCATGAATTTCAAAGTTGATGATTATGTTTGGCTTAGAATAGAAAAGCGTAGACTGCAAAGTGTAGATAGACATCCAGTTGTCAAATTAGCTCCTACATTCTACGGACCATTTAGAATCATTCATAAGATTAATGACAATGCATTCAAGTTAGAACTGCCATCCCATTGGAAAATTCATAATACATTTCATATTAGTTTATTGAGACCATTTCGAGGACAATTACCTATCCACCCTGTCTATGAAAACCCACCTTTACTAGAAGAAGAAACTGAAATACTTGAACCAGAAGCCATTATAGACACTGACTACATGACCACTAGAACTCGTCGGAGGTATTCTAGATATCTCGTGAAATTTAAGAACCATCCTGTAGAGGAAGCACAATGGATGCATGCTAGAGACCTAAATGCTTTCCCCACTCTGTTAGCTCCACATTGAGCTAATAGCAATTGAGGTCAATTGCTATCCCACCCCGGGGGTATGATGCCAGGAGGCATATTCCACGGTGGATTCCGTGAGGTTTTACGGTGGATTCCGTAAACTTAGATGACCTGGGGTCATACGCAAAGAGGATTCTTTGTGCGAGAAGTTGATGGGGACGCCTGTCCTTTTCGGGCGTTTCATTAATTTAGTGTGTACATGGGTGATTCCATAGCGGGTGATTCCGCAAAATGCATATTAAATTAATAAACGTTTATGAGTTTAGAGTGCGCACTCGTAATAAATTAAGGTTAGGATTTATTTCTAACCAGTTGATTTATTTATGTAGCTGAAGACTGCTAGGTATTCACTTTTGTCGGTTTAATTGTGTTATTTTACTAACGATTGTGAATACTTCAGTTGATGTGTAGAGATAGCAGCAGTGGCGGAGGAAAGCATTGGAGTCTAGCGGGTTTTCGACTTTGGACTATATTTTGATAGGCGCCACGCCTATATTTTGTTATGTCTATAGAGACATCGATTATTTATTATTATTTTATATGCGCTTATGCGCCTGGATATGTTATTTCTATTTGGACATTGAGATTGGGCGTGCCAGACACTATGGGCACCGTCCATTAGCTTTATTTTCCTATTTCTGGTAGAAAGCAAACTCAAAAGCTAAAAGCTTGTCATATTTTTGTAATTGGGCTATTTTTTGAGCATAAAGATTGGAAATATACATTAAATACATGCTTTGTGAAGCGCTCACACAAGGCATGGGGGAGATTGAACCCAATTTGTCTCTTGCTTCATGTCGTGCTTGCTTTTACATGGGTTTTTGTGCTAAAAAGTAGAGTACTTTGTTCTTGGGGACCTTCCGGGATTCACCACGTGAGCTATTTGCGATCGATCTGCACACCAAGTTGCATGTGCCTTGATGGCTGAAAAGAATATGCCTAAGCATTTTTGGTCTGAGGCTGTTCATACTGTTGTTTATATTATGAACAGAACTCCCACAGCTGCAGTTCATGGGATGACTCCTGAAGAATGCTTTACTAGCAAGAAGCATGATGTATCGCACTTGAAAGTGTTTGGCTGTATTGCATATGTTCATGTGCCAGATGAGTTGCAGAAGAAGCTTGATCCAAAGGCAGAAAAATGTGTCTTTATTGGATACTCTTTAGAGAAGAAATGGTATCCTTGTTATAACCCTATCACATGTAAGTTCAAAGTGAGCAGGGATGTTATCTTTGATGAAATGAGCAGTTGGTCTGCATTTAGTGGCGATGCATTAGATGATGATGATAATCATGACACTCATCTGTGCAGGCTGATAAGCAAGAATCACAAACTCTTAGTGGACTAGAGACATCACCTGGTAGTCCTTGGTCTGGGAGACTAAGGAGTAGCTCTACATCTTCAAGTGCATCTAGTAGCACTACAGGTAAAGACAAAGGAAAAAATAAAATGTTAGATGGCATTGATGCAGTTCTTGATGGAGACTCTAGTGGCTCAGAGAGCATGGATGATGAGCTTGGTATTCCTTCTGTCAGGACCCCAGGTATACAAAGAGCTCATAGTAATGTAAAGGCTCCATTGAGTGATCCGATGGCACGCAAATCTAACAGGGTCAGATACCCTGTTAAAATATTTGGTTTTGAAGGTTATGCAGCTCACCATTATGCTTATATGGTCAAACTAGTTGAGGATGTTGAGCCGACGTGTTTTGAGGATGCTGTTGGTCATACTCATTGGGATGCAGCAATGGATGAGGAGATGGCTGCATTAGAGGCCAATAAGACTTGGGATCTAGTATCATTGCCGAAGGGCAAGAAATCTATTGGATGTAAGTGGGTTTATAAGATTAAGCACAATGAAGATGGTTCTATTAGTAGGTACAAAGCTAGGCTCATTGCAAAAGGCTATGCCCAGACATATGGCATAGATTATGATGAAACCTTCAGTCCAGTTGCTAGGATGGCAACTGTTAGATGTGTGATTGCTTTGGCAGTAAAGTTGGAGGTTGCATCAAATGGATTCGAAGAATTCCTTTTTGCATGGTGATTTACAGAAAGAAGTGTATATGGATCAACCAATAGGTTATCAAGATTTAGAGAATCCCACGTATGTGTGTAGGTTGAAGAAGGCGCTCTATGGGCTCAAGCAAGCACCTAGAGCATAGTCTGACAAGATCTGAGAGTATCTTGTCAATATTGGCTTTTATATTTCTGATGCTGATCACTCACTTTATGTGAGAAAGGGAGATGCATGTTTAGTCATCATAGTCATCTATGTGGATGACCTGATTATTACAGGTGATAGTGATAGTGGGATTGCTGAAGTCAAGGATTGTTTGAAGAAGAAGTTTGAGATGAAGGATTTAGGTGAGCTAAGGTACTTCCTTGGCATTGAGGTGATCAAATGTGATGATGGTATATGGCTATCTCAAAGACAGTATGGCTTGGATATGTTGTCCAAGTATGGTATAACAGCATGCAAACCACTTTCAGTCCCGTTGGAGCAGAATGTAAAGTTGAGTGCTGATGTTGGGGATGAGATAGAAGACCCTACTATGTTCAGGAGGATAGTGGGGAGTTTGATCTACATGACCATTACAAGGCCAGACTTGAGCTACGATGTTGGTCTTGTGAGTTAGTTTATGCAAATACCTAGAAAGCCACATTTGGATGCAGTCAGACGCATATTGAGATATGTGAAGTCCACATTACATTATGGACTTTTCTATGAGGCAGGTACAGATGTATAGGTGTTTGGATACACAGATGTAGATTGGGCTAGTAGTATGTCTGATAGAAGATCTACCAATGGATACATGTTCTCTCTTGGTAGTGCAGCAGTTGCTTGGAGCAGCAAAAAGCAATCTACAGTTGCTTTGTCGAGTACAAAGGCTGAGTATAGAGGTGCTGTTGTTGCAGCATGTGAGGTAGTATGGCTGCAAAAGTTATTGGATAATTTAGATGTGTAGGTGGAAGGTGCAGTTGTCATTGATTGTGACAACATGGACAGTATACAGTTGGCTAGGAACCCTTTGTTCCATGCGAGGACAAAACATATTGAGGTACACTACCACTTTGTGAGAGAGAAGGTACTAACAGGTGAGATTGACTTGGTGTATGTCAGCACACATGATCAGATAGCTGACATCTTCACGAAGGCATTGGGTATAGAGAAGCTTCAAAAGTTTTGAAGCTTACTTGGAGTTGCAGAGATGTAGTTGAGCTTGAGGGGGAGTGTTGAGATGACAAGCTCAACACATGCGGACATTGATGATGGACCGCTTGGTTAGATGGGTCCACACATCTACACTTAGCACGTTGGTGGTCATTATGACTCTAACATGGCCACTAACTCATTACTTATTATATTCAGGTTGTTACACCTATTTACAGCTGGCATAGTTATAGCGCCAGTCAACTAATGTAGTCAGTTATGCATTGTTTGACTTAGTAGGCCACTTTTCTTTATGTTGTATCTTATCTATACTTTGTGTACATTGAAAAGTGTGTGGAAGAAGAAGAAGAAACCAGCAAGAAAACGTTCTGGCCTCCATCTCTCTTCTTGTCTCTTGAGTGAGCTTCTCCTTGTGCATTCTATGTGTGTTCGCCGCAGCATCTTGAGCAAGTCTCCCCACCACGTGATTCTTGACAATGACTTATCTGGAGGACTTTTGTAAATGTTTTTTGTTTCTGTGGCTCTTTAATTTGCAATATCACTTGTATTAACAATCATGTTTCTAATAATTGTATAATGTTTTCTTTGCAGTACTCCATCACAAACTGCGATCCCGCTAGTTTGGAGACTTGATATACAGAGAGTCACAATCTCACTGTACTCATCAATAGATTCTTTGCGCACAGTAGTCTAATAGGTGAATCATCTTTATTGTTTATAGTCACTTTTTTAAAAAAGCATTATGTATGGTGGATTGATGTGTAGTTTTTGATTTTGTAGAGTCTGTTCGATGCTCCTTTGCATTGGGATGATATTTTTGATGTTGAGAATTTATAGCTTGCACTTGGATTTGTGGAGCGCACATCCTCTTCTTTTTTGGTCTTGTGATCTGTGCAGGCATCTTCCATGTACTATTCCTTAGATGTACTTATCATCCTTTGTATAAAATCACATATTGGAATAATTATAGATAGAATTTCATGCTTGTTTTAGCTCTTCTATCTCTCCATGGTTCCAAATGTCACGAGTATTTATCACTAGTCTCGTACTTATTCTAATAAAAAAAAATCAACAAATACAATTTTAAGATTAAAATTATTAAAAAAATATTTTTTCACTACAAGGAAATGGGCAAATAGTGATGACCATTTGCAATGAAAAATAGTAGTGTCAGTATTAGCATCGCCAATGCAAATAATAACACCGTTCGAAGAGGAAAAAGCAAGAAAACCCCAAGTGCAACATTTGCCACAAACATTTTCAAGAGAGAGCGAGAGAGATCATAACTTTGAGAGAGGGAGGGAGAGAAAGAGGGAAAGAGACAGAAAAAGAGCTTCTCACCACCTCCACCGCCACTACTATATGCGAAGAAGAGGGAGAAGTGCACGAGGGAAAAGAAAGGGACGTCGCGAACAGGAGACAAAGAATCCATCCTAGGCCTTTATGGTAGCTACATTGCCGCTTCTTGCTTTGTTGTTTTGTTTTTTTCTTTTCTTTTGTTTATTTTTGTTTGTAATAAGATGCATTGAGAGAGAGAGGAATGGAGAGAGGGAGAAGAAGGAAAGAAGAGGAAGAGAGAATGAGAGAAAAAAAAGGGAGGAAAGATAATGAAGAAAGAGAGAAAGAGAGAGAGAAAGGGAGGAAAGATAATAAAGAAAGAGAGAAAGAGAGAGAGAAACGGAGGAAGAGAGGAGAACGAGTGAGAGAAACAACAAGGGGGGAGAGAGGCAAAAAAGAAAGAGAAAGAGAGAAAGAAAGAGAGGAGAGAGATAAAAAAATTTGAGAGTGAAGGGAGAGGTGGATAAAAGGGGGAGGTAAAGAGAGGAAGGTGTTGGAAGAGAGGGAGAGAGACAGAGTGGAGCAAAAGATGAGCCTCATCTCATTTTTATTCTTCTTGCATTACTCTTCTGTTATACTCACTGAAAGAGACTTACACACATAGGTATGACTAACCAAGACTAATTGTGGTTAAGTCACTGACTATATCAACTTATTAAATGTCACAAACGTGTACAGTTGTATCAATCACGTACACAAAGATAGACTGACTGAAGAGTAGTGGGAGCTTGATATTCTAACACTCCCCCTCAAGCTCAAACCATCTGATAAACTCCAAGTAGCTGTCTAAAGTACATGAACTTTTCTTTACCAAGAGACTTGGTAGATATATTTTCTACCTAGTCTTCAATCTTCACATGAATTAAGTTAATCTATCATGTAAGATCCATTTCTCTAATGAAATGGTAGTGAATCTCAATATGATTGGACCTAGCATGGTAGACACGATTGCTAGCCAACATAACACTGTTGAGGTTTTCACAATGCAATCTCACTCTGCTTTCGAACTGTATTCCCAAGTCTTTCAGAAATTTCATCAACCAAACTGCTTTGCAAGTTGCTAAGGCAGCTCCTCTGTACTCAGCTTCTGTACTAGACAATGCAACAATAGGCTGTTTCATACTCTCCCAATTGATCATACTACAACCCAATCCAAATGCATAACCACTGGTTGTTTCATACTCTCCCAATTGATCATACTACAGCCCAATCCAAATGCATAACCATTGGTTGTCCTCCTGTCATAGGCACAACCAGCCCAACCATCATTAGTAAACTGTGTTAAGTCAAGGGATTTTCCATATGCATAAAACATCCCATAATCTATAGTACCCTTTATATATCTCATGATCCTCTTGACTACATCTAGATGTGGTTTGCGAAGCTTCTACGTGAACTGACTAATCAACCCCATTGCATAACATAAGTTAGGATGGGTAATAGTCGAGTATATCAAGCTATCCACCATCTGTGGATACATGGTCAAATTCTCTATGTCATTCCTAACATCAATCTGCACCTTCAAATTCTAATCAAGAGATGTCTCCATAGAATTGCATTCAACCATACCATACTTCTCAGGTCATGAGCATACTGCTTCTATAGCAGCCATATAACTTGAGGTGTAGAGATTACCTCAATTCCAAGAAAATACTTCAGCTCACCAAGGTCTTTGACTCTGAATTTAGCATGTAAACATGATTTAATATCAACAATTTCCTCTTCATCATCTCCATTGATGATAAGATCATCTACATAAACCACTAGAAACACATATCCATGATCCGTCTTCTTCGTGAACAGACTGTGATCTGCATCACCCAATCTAAATCCATGTTATTGTAAATAATTGCTTATCTAAGCATTCCATGCTCTAGGTGCCTACTTCAGCCCATATAAAGCCTTTTTCAGCTTACATACATGTGTAGGAAAGTTGGGGTGAACATTGCCTCAGACTACTCCATGTATACTTCCTCATTCAAATCACCATTCAAGAAAGCATTCTTGATATCATTTGCCATAATTTTCAGCCTTTGCATGCTGCCAAAGCAATGAGAGTTCTGACTATTTCCATTTTCGCCACCAAACTGAAAGTATCCTCATAGTGAAGGTCATACTACTATGCATACCCTTTTGCAACCAGCCTAACCTTATAGCATTCTAATGAATCATCTGACTTGCACTTAACCTTGTACACCCATTTGCAGCCAATGGGGACTTAGCCTTCATAAAATTCAACCAATTCCCATGTCTCATTTTTAGCGAGGGCGACATACTCCTCATCCATGGCAGCACACCAGCTATCTTCTATAACTGCATCATCAAACTTTGTAGCTTCTTTGTAACTTGTTACACTAGCCATATGTGCATAATGGTAGGCTGAGTAGCCAGTGTATATAAACTTGCCAACTATTTTTTTGACTCTCTCAAATCTCCATAACTGTGGCTCACTCTAAGCTTGCCTCTCACGAGGCGGTACATAACGACTCTGCCTTGCTTTAGGCATCATACCAAATGGAATGCCCAACTCACTATCCAAGCTATCACTATCGGACGACTCATTATTTGCAGTAAGTGGACATATGCATCTTTTCTTTTCCTTTATCCAATACAGTAAGTGGACCTGTCACATCCTCAAGCATCTTTTCTTTTCCCTTATCCATCCTCACCCTCACTTATATATCTGTGTCAGTGGACGTAGGAGTACAACTCTGCAAGCATCCTAACTAAGGACTTACTATAGGTGACCCATCACCTATAGGACCACTCATAGATGTACTCAATGTAGTTATATTTTCAACATTACTAGCATTGGTTGATCCATCAGTAGCCACTACAATAGGATTACCATACCACGATGCCTGCTCATCAAAACATCTCTGCCAATCAATGTCTCATGTGTAGACGATACATAACACTTCTAAGCTTTCCGGTTTTCTATATAACCAAGGAACATACTCTTGATACCTTTAGGATCCAATTTCTTCCTCTTTTCATTAGAAATATGCACATATGCAATGCTGCCAAATACCTTCAAGTGTGAAATATCATGTTTATGACCATATAAGCTCTCATATGGAGTTACATCATGAATCCCTCCTATAGGGGTTCTATTCAGCACATAGACAACATTCACTACTGCTTCAGCCCAATAACCTTTGGCAAACTCTTCTCATTTAGCATAGCTCTTTCTGATTCCATCAGTACCCTATTTTTCCTTTCTACTACACTATTTTGCTGCAGTGTATAGTTGCAAGTTAACTGTCTTCTAATCCCATATTTAGCAAGGTACCTGTCAAAGTAATTAGAGACATATTCTCCACCTCCATCTGATCTAAGACATAAAATTTTACAGCTCAACTCATTTTCAGCATTGTTTTTGAAGTCCTTGAATGCATCAAACACATCATTCTTATGTTTCAGTATGTAAAGCCAAGTGTGCATGTTGAAATCATCAATGAAAGATACATAGTAACGAGCACCACCGAATGAAGCATTATGAGATGGACCCCATACATCTAAATGTACAAACTGCAAGGGTTGTGAGCTATTTTGTACATGTCCCACAAATGAAAAACATGCTTGCTTTCCAAAGTGACATGCATCACATATATGTCCAAAGTCATGATACTTAAACTTAGACAATCCAAGCACAATCTCCTTCTACTACATAGATTTTAGCTTTTGTACATTCACATGGCCAGTCTGCTTATGCCATATCTCAACATCCCCTATAGCACCACCATCATGTGCAAACATGGATGCTTTCAATTCTGGAATTGACGCATCAAGAGTAAACCTTCTACCATCTCTTCGCCCTCTAGCAATCAATTTGCAGCCATTACTATATTTTTCAACAAAGTATCCATATCTATTAAATCTCACCTACATATTCTATTTTGCCATCTGTCCAACTGACAAAAGATTCTTGGTTATTATAGGTACATGTAGTACATTATGCATGCTCTTTTTCTTAACAAATATGTCAATGTGAACTTGCAACCATCTCATCAAACCATTCTCCATGGGGTGTCATATGATTTGAAGCCCGTGAATCAATGTGCCATCTCTCATTTCTGTTCTACCTAGAAACATTCTTAGATACATGCTGCATGGCTAACAACCTGTCACCTTGATCATCAAGAACTCCGCCAGATAAAGCAAAATTTCTATTATGTCTACCCTTGGGTTTCATGTCAGTCTGCTTCTTATGACAATCTTTGGTTATATTCCCATATCTACCACAATAATGATAGTCCTTGTCCATGTTGGACTAATCATTTGATTGCCAGGATCCTCCTCTGCCTCTAGGGAATCTCCCCCTGCCTCAAAAACTGCCACGCTGGACCTATCTATTTGTACCATGCTAGGCATTGTACTGCTGTTGTCCATAAGAATTTGGAATTGTAATATTTCTGATTCCTAACCCGCGTTCTTCATAAGAACCTCCTCTTGTTAGGAGGCCAAAAGGATAATTGTTGGAATTATGGTAATTTTTGTGTCAAAATTATCCCCTCTCCCCAACCGACGGTCATGCTGGAGGAGAGGGAGAGTGGCGTGGAACTCATACAAGGGGTGAATGCCATGCAGCCAGGCCGCGTGGAGGGAGGGAGGTAGCTCTCCCTCTACCTATAAAAACCATGGCTATGTGAGGAAGAAGGGGGGACTGGATGAGAGGGCGGGACGCTGCCAGGCCTAGGAAGAGAGAGATGGAGAAGGTCGAAGCTGCCGTCTTGAGCCGCCGCCAGAAGGGAGGGGTGAATAAGACGAGAGGGAGGAGTAAGGGGAGTGAGGGCGTGAGAAAGAGATGTATGCACGATAGGGCATTGAGTGTTGGTGGCTGTGCCATTGGGGAGCCACAATGCTGCCGTGGAGGAGGGCCCTATGGTAGAGTAGGGCCAGAACGCCGCCAGGCCGAGAGAAGGAGAAGGGAAAGGCTGCGTGAAGGAAGAAGACCCTGAGAAGCTGTCGTGCCTCACGATTGTGAAGGGAGGAAATGAGAGGATGCTGCCATAGCAATCGTGCTGGGAGGAAGCCATGGTGAGGACTGCCTAGAGTTGCCAGCAGCGCCAAACCATCCACGACCAGGCCACTATAAATTCCGTCGCTGCAGCTCCCTGGTCATGGAGAGGAGGGATTGCTGCCCTACCAATGCATTCCGCCGCCACCTCTTGCTTTTAGCACGCCGTCGTAGCATTTCTGCCGCTATGCTCCTCTTTTGCCATAGCAAATCAATTTTCCCCCCATTCAACGTCATCCTTCCACCTTTTTATTACCCCCAATCATTATCTTAATCCCCACACTTTCTGAGAAGATCAGAAGCTTCTCTAAGAATCTTCTAAAGAGATAAGGCTCGGGTCTTGTTCCTACGCACTCTTCTCGGTTTCTAAACCGGACTCGTAAAAGCCCCATTCCCACAAGCAAAACTCCAATCCCACAAGCCCTCCCATAAGCCCAAATCCCACAAGCTTCGGTATTCTCAAAGATCTGTATTTCGGTGAAGGAATCTCTTACGTACGAGGGAGAAGGCACATCTTGTGTTGTCCAGAGAACACGTAGAAACGAGGGTAATCCGCAGTGTTCAAGTCCTTAGCGATGGCTCCTAAGAAGTTGCAGGACGCACCTGCGGGAGGTTCCTCCCCGAGCTTACTCGTGGACATCTCTCTGAGCCCACAAGCCTAGGTTCTACGATTTTGATTCCACGCAAAAGTAATCTATTAAGCACGATAACTTTCATCAAAATAGGAAGCACTTATGCATATTCAAATTCACCTAGCCTAGTTAAAATGCAATTGAGGAAAAATTTCCTATTTGATCGATTACTAGAATTAATTCATGACATGCAATTGGGGGTATTGGCATTTTCAATATAATGAACGCAAATTGTCTATCCATCTTACGACCTTAGTAGCATGTTGCCTTGTCGTGCATTTCAAAGTGACGAGCCTAAAACACCTATTGCCTATCATTATAAGGTTGAAATTATTAAGTGCATTTTTGACTAGGCATGGAAAGATTAATTGCACGTCGCATTTTTAGAACAATTCTTCATTGAATGATTCATTAGGGAAAGTCCTTAACCCCGTAGGAAATAGAAGAGCGCAGAAATGATTCTAGGAATTTGTGTGTGGCATGTGATTGTAAATTGGAATAGGTCAACTCTAGTTTTTTTTTGGCATGAATTTCACTACGTTGTAGTCAGGAAAGGAGTGCATGTTGCACATTTGTCATATGAAAAATTTCATTCATCAAGAGTTGTATTTAGGGAAAGGCTGCATGGTTTAATTGAAGCATGAAATCTTAAAAGCTTAGAAAAAGAATTGTGGGCATGATTCTTGAATGCAAGTCCTAGTAGGATCAATGGAAGTTATACCGAAATTTAACGTGCGTTTTGATCTTAACAAGAAAAGTTAGGATTATTGCAAATTTAGGGGTACATAGAAGCAATGAATTGCGTGTTTACGTGACTTGTGAGATGTTACAAATAGCTTTCTCCTTTAAGATCAAGTTAACATCTCTAGGGATGGTTCGTCCTTGTCGCAAGACAAGTAGATCGAATTATCTAAATCGCCTAACCCGCAAGGGATTCGCATAGGATGGCTCAACGGATACGATAAATAACCCAAGTGATAACTAGGGTTTAGCATGTTAAGGACTTCACCTAGTTTCACGCACTTGTTACCAAGACGAACCCTTGAACCAAAAGGTCCTACCCACATTCACGGAATGTAGGGACAATTGGACGCTCATGCATAAAACGATCTAAGGTTTCTACCCTAAGGATCACTCGTTCAAATAATGAAACTCGGATTGAGTTGGAATCCCTAGGGCCGAACATTGTCGGCCTAGTGTATTTAGGAATGGGTTGGGTAAGAAGACACCCTAAACACTGCTTCTCGTCTGGAGATAATTCCGTGACCAGAAAACGCCATTCAATGGGTGAAATGATCCCATGGAATAGATGCGACACTTGTGCAAAAAGTTGCAACGTCTCATAGAATTGTGATTTGTTCACAAGAAAGTTTTGCCATTTCTTGAAATGAGGTTGGCAAGTTCTTGCACAAGTTTAACTTGCAAGAGGATGAGTAATCATCCTGTTACATCACCTTTCTTGGGAAATAATTGCCAAGTAAAGGGAAGTTTGGTATTTGCTTGGAAGCAAATGATCAATCAATAAATTGGAGTGACATGGTTGCCAGGATTTACTGCTAATAATACATAAGGTATTGGTTAAGTTGGGTTAACAGGGTATGGCCCTAACCCAAGGACAATAGGGTGAACAAACAAACCCTTGGGGATCTTGCCAAGTCGCAATTGATCCCGGATTGAATGCTGGATGCATTCGGAGAGAAGGATTCATTCCTTAGAAATTGGCCAAATAAACGACCACTGGAATTGATTGTGCTTGTAACAGTTTTGAAAACATTGTTTGCATTGTATGCTCAAGGAACTAAAGGATGAAAAGATATCTAAAGCTTCAGGTTGAAGGCCTGAAGGGAGAGGCAGCTTCAGTTACCCCCGACTGCCTGCCTGACCCTAAGCAAGGGGGTTGTTGACCGTGCCGGGAACGTGGACCGAACCCGCCACGAGAGGTCTTTCCGTTGAGCTCTACTTGGAGCAGGAGGATGCTGGGGTGCCAGGGGGGACTCTGGCTGTAAATCCCTCGCCTTCCGGGTCCTGCTCAAGAGGCTAACGTGACTCGGGATTGGATCTCGAGGCCCGCATACTAGTCTACGGGCGGAAGCTTGGAATAGTGATCCCTGGCGGATTACTGGATAGCCTTCGGGCAGATTATGGACAAGCCTAGGAGCGGAACTCCTTGTATTTCAAAAATAAAATGATGAAATGATAATAAATAATTCGTCTGATATTGTTTTTCTATGTCACATGATAAGATTATGTGAAGGAACGAGTGCTTAACAGGAGTAATTAAAGAAGCTGGTTGTTATATGTCAAATTAATGTGTTAGATAATTACATAACTAAAACAAACTGAGGAAAGTGCGGAGGATGGGCCATGGGTCCGTCCTACGGTTGGGTGGTCCCAGTTAGCCGAGAACTTTTTTCAAAAATCTAGAAAAACAGCGGGATGATCATCATCATCAAAACAAATAAATGAGAGCGATGGCCTAGAGTTACATCTTACCCGATTTACGTTGTTTTAGGGGAACGGAGTGGGACTATGCCTTATGGCAGAGAGGTTGAGCCTTGCATCCCTCTCATTTCCCATTCTCCTTGAACCAAGTGCAACGTGAATCCGCTTCGGACCTGGCGTTTCTGCGTAAAGTAGCTCGCTCGGGTCTGACGCTAGTTGCGGTTAGCTAATGACTAAATCAGGAAAACCCTAATTCAGGTCGATCCTAAGTGGGAACGGCTAGGATACTTCCGCTACGTGGCAGACACGGGAAGACCCAGATCGCAAATCCCGTAACATTCTATGGGAGTGTCGGGCAGAGCTTTCTAGTCATCCTTTCCGATAGACTGCTAAGATGTGTCCTGGATGATTCTAGTGGACACGTTACAATTGGTATCAGAGCGAACCAACAAAGGACTTAAGAAATTTTAATAAGAAGAAGTAAAGCAAATGTTACTGTCCCAAACATTTCCTTACTTTCAATGCTGTCTTGCAGAATTATGAAGCATGGAACAAGTTCTTAGTGTTCCGCGAGTCATGTTTATGACCACGATGCATTCCACGGATTATCGACAAAGGGTTGAGATGATGAACATCCTAGACCGCATTTACAATCCATCGCCTGTGTATGTGAAACGGAGATGGATGGGTGTTTCAGGGATCTATTATATAGCTGCCCATCGACCTACGTACCTTCAAATTAACTTGAAGAGAATCAAGTGTATGGAGGATTTGAAGATCGTGAAGATGTTCATCTTTGTTGAGGCTCACGCAAACGCGACCCTATAGGTTGGAGGTCGAAGGGTTAACCGGAATAAGTATGTGTACGGGGAAGTGATTCAAAGAATCCCTGCCGACCGAATCAAGGTTTTAGAACGACATGAGAAGAATGGATATCAAAGGAAAAGATACCCTAATCTTCCAATGAACTATCGACTCCTGAAAATCGATGATCCCAATCCGTACTACTACTCAGTTCCTGTAGCTGAATGCAACAACATCTTATTCCCCTCGAATTAATGTATCAGTTTGTTCCATCACCCCAAGAAATAATTGTACCTCGAAAAGGCTATGCTGATATGAATGGAATAAAACTTTTTTTTATCAACGATTGACTTCACTATGAATATTGATAAAGAAGTAAAGTGATTTCGTCGCTTGGCTAAAGAAATACGTGGACGTAGTTTTTGAAGAGTTAACAAAACTCCCGCTTCAAAGAGAAGTAGATCATGAGATCAAGCTAGTAATAGGAGCTACGCCAATTGCGAAGAGACCCTATAGAATGTCTATACCGGAAGCAATTGAGTTGAAAGGAACAACTCAAGCAACTGCTAGATTAGGGCTACATCCGTCCTAGCAGTTCACCTTGAGAAGCACTAGTACTGTTCCAGAAAAAGAAAGATGGAACACTTCGACTATGTATTGATTATAGTGGGTTGAATCAATCAACAGTCAAGAACAAATATCATATTCCTAGAATAGATGAGCTTCTTGATAGTCTTCAGGGTGCCAAGAACTTCTCCAAGATTATCTTAGGTCTGGTTACTATCAAATAAGAATCAAGGAAGAAGATACCCCAAAGACGACCTTCAACACTAGAAATGGACACTTTGAGTTCTAGTTAGTCATTAGGGCTTACGAATGCGCCTGCCACCCTCAATAGGTTAATGCAGGATATTTTTAGACCATATCTTGATAATTTTGTGCTCGTTTTCTTTGATGACACTCTAGTCTGTTCCAAACAGGAAGGAGGTCATGAACCCCAACTTTGGATTTTCCTTGAGACAATGAGGTCTCATAAGCTGTATGCAAAAATGAAGAAGTGGGCATTCTTCAAGCGTCAGACTGAATATCTGGGATTCATAGTATCATCAGAAGGAATATCATTAGACCCAGCCAAGGTCAGAGATGTGATTGAATGGCCAATACCAACAACTGTCAAAGAAATACGCAGCTTTCTTGGATTGACAAGATGGTATAGGGTCTTCATCAAAAACTATGCTTTGATTACAGCACCTTTGGCAGACTTACTGAAGAAGCAAACATTGCTTGGTCAACTACCGAACAAACTAGCTTTGATAGATTGAAGCAAAGTTTGGTATCAACACCGATCCTAAAACTTCTAGACCACAATAAGGAGTTTGAGGTAGTAACTGACACTAGCATGCTTGCCTTAGGATTTGTGCTCATGTAGGAAAGTCATCCTATAGCATAATCTTCAAGAAACTAAAGAGCCATGAGAAGAATTATGCTACCCATGATCTTAACTTCTAGTTGTCAAGCTTTGTAGACACTACCTGCTGGGTAACAAGTTTACACTAGTGGCTGATCATAAAAGTCTCAAGTGGAACTTTACCTAGAACAAGCTCAACATGAGGCAAGGTCAGTGGATTGAAGTGCTGGAGGAGTATGACCTTGAGATCATGTACCGACCTGAAAATGAGAATGTAGTTGCTAATGCACTCAATTGCAAGGCATTCCTTAATTCACTAATCTTGCAAAATCCATCAATAGCTAGATCTCTAGCTACAAAAGTGTCCATGCCAAACAACCTAATACTTGAGCTAGCTAAGAGAAGAAGCATGCCATGATTCAGCCTATCAAAAGATGCTAAGGGAGATCCCTATCAAGGAATAGGACCAGAAGCTATAGGCTAAGTATCATGAATTCTCTATCAATAGTGGACTTGTCTACTATAGAACGAGATTATGTATACCGGCAAGCTAGTCACTTAAGCAGAAGATCCTATGGGAAGCTCATGATTACCCTTTCTCAGGACATCCTGGCTATGCCAAAACCCTTTATGCAGTTAGGAAGAGCTACCATTTGGAGAGGCTCAAAAGTGACATTGTCAAATATGTCATTGAGTGTTGTCTTGCCAACGTATCAAAACCAAACATGTCATGATGCTAGAGAAACTGCAACCGCTTGACATTTCCCGAATAAAATGGGAATTCATTAGTGTGGTTTCTTGTTGTAGGCCTACCCCAAGCCCTGGGAGGATACAACTCTATCATGGTTGTGGTTGACATGCTTACTAAGGTTGCACACCTTATTCCAGTAAAGACAAACTATAAAGCCTCAAATATTGCAAGGTTGTTTATCAAGGAGATATTCAAGCTACATGGGCTGCCCAGAAGAATCATTAGTGATCGAGATTCTCTCTTCACATCACACTTCTGGAGAGCTATCTTTGAAGCTATTGGGACTCAACTCTGTTTAGCACCGCCTACCATCCCCAAACGGATGGCCAAACAGAGTGAGTAAATCAAGTCATCGAGGATATGCTTAGGGCATACTGCTGTCGAGAGTGAAGAGGTGGATTCAATTCTTGCCTTTGGTTGAATTTTCCTACAATGCTTCTTACCAACAAGGTATTCAGATGACCCCTTCTCAAGCATTGTATGGTCATGACTGTTGAAGTCCCCTAAACTTCTCAGATCCAACCTTGAGGGTTTAAGCTTCAAGGCAGATGTTGGAAGAGATGGATGACCAAATAAAGTCAATAAGACAGGACATCCAAGCTGCCAAGGATAGACAAAAGGCATACGCGGATTTGAAGCGTCAAGATAGAATCTTCGGAGAAGGAGACATGGTCTTCATTCACGTATGCCCTAAGAAGAGTTCCCTATCCTTAAGAGATTGCAAGAAGCTAAGTCCAAGGTATTGTGGACCATACAAGATCCTCAAGTGCTTAAGACCTAATGCGTATAGACTGCAACTCCTTGAGAACCCAAGGGTTCATAATGCATTCCATATCAGTCTATTGAAGAAGTATATACCTAATCCTAACCATGTACTCAATGTCCAACAAGTTCTAATGCCTAGTCAAGGAATCCTTGAACTACGGGATGACAGGATCTTGGATGTTAGGGAGAGACAACTGAGATTCTGAGCCTTGAGAGAATGCCTCGTCCAGTGAAGAGATTATCTCGAAGAGGATGCCACTTGGGTAGATGAAAGCACTCTCAAACATCAATATCCCCAGTTTATCTCGAGATGAGGACATCTCGATTCCTCCAAGGGGGAGAGAATGTAATATTTCCAATTCCTAACCCGCGTTCTTCATAAGAACCTCCTCTTGGTAGGAGGCCAAAAGGATAATTGTTGGAATTATGGTAATTTTTGTGTCAAAATTATCCCCTCTCCCCAACCGACGGTCATGCTGAAGGAGAGGGAGAGTGGCGTGGAACTCGTACAAGGAGTGAATGCCATGCAGCCAGGCCGCGTGGAGGGAGGGAGGTACCTCTCCCTCTACCTATAAAAACCATGGCTATGTGAGGAAGAAGGGGGGACTGGACAAGAGGGCAAGACGCTGCCAGGCCTGGGAAGAGAGAGATGGAGAAGGTCGAAGCTGCCGTCTTGAGCCGCCACCAGAAGGAAGGGGTGAATAAGACGAGAGGGAGGAGTAAGGGGAGTGAGGGCATGAGAAAGAGATGTATGCGCGATAGGGCATTGAGTGTTGGTGGCTGTGCCATTGGGGAGCCACAATGCTGCCGTGGAGGAGGGCCCTATGGTAGAGTACGGCCAGAATGCCGCCAGGCCGAGAGAAGGAGAAGGGAAAGGCTGCATGAAGGAAGAAGACCCTGAGAAGCTGTCATGCCTCACGATTGTGAAGGGAGGAAATGAGAGGATGCTGCCATAGCAACCGTGCTGGGAGGAAGCCACGGTGAGGACTGCCTAGACTTGCCAGCAGTGCCAAACCATCCACCACCAGGCCACTATAAATGCCGTCACTGCAGCTCCATGGTCATGGAGAGGAGGGATTGCTGCCCTACCAATGCATTCCGCTACCACCTCTTGCCTTTAGCATGCCGTCATAGCATTTCTGCCGCTATGCTCCTCGTTTGCCATAGCAAGTCAATTTTCCCCCCATTCAATGTCATCCTTCCACCTTTTTATTACCCCCAATCATTACCTTAATCCCCACACTTTCTGAGAAGATCAGAAGCTTCTCTAAGAAGCTTCTAAAGAGATAAGGCTCGGGTCTTGTTCCTACGCACTCTTCTCGGTTTCTAAACCGGACTCGTAAAAGCCCCATTCCCACAAGCAAAACTCCAATCCCACAAGCCCTCCCATAAGCCCAAATCCCACAAGCTTCGGTATTCTCAAAGATCTGTATTTCGGTGAAGGAATCTCTTACGTACGAGGGAGAAGGCACATCTTGTGTTGTCCAGAGAACACGTAGAAACGAGGGTAATCCGCAGTGTTCAAGTCCTTAGCGATGGCTCCTAAGAAGTTGCAGGACGCACCTGCGAGAGGTTCCTCCCCGAGCTTACTCGTGGACATCTCTCTGAGCCCACAAGCCTAGGTTCTACGATTTTGATTCCACGCAAAAGTAATCTATTAAGCACGATAACTTTCATCAAAATAGGAAGCACTTATGCATATTCAAATTCACCTAGCCTAGTTAAAATGCAATTGAGGAAAAATTTCCTATTTGATCGATTACTAGAATTAATTCATGACATGCAATTGGGGGTATTGGCATTTTCAATATAATGAACGCAAATTGTCTATCCATCTTACGACCTTAGTAGCATGTTGCCTTGTCGTGCATTTCAAAGTGACGAGCCTAAAACACCTATTGCCTATCATTATAAGGTTGAAATTATTAAGTGCATTTTTGACTAGGCATGGAAAGATTAATTGCACGTCGCATTTTTAGAACAATTCTTCATTGAATGATTCATTAGGGAAAGTCCTTAACCCCGTAGGAAATAGAAGAGCGCAGAAATGATTCTAGGAATTTGTGTGTGGCATGTGATTGTAAATTGGAATAGGTCAACTCTAGTTTTTTTTTGGCATGAATTTCACTACGTTGTAGTCAGGAAAGGAGTGCATGTTGCACATTTGTCATATGAAAAATTTCATTCATCAAGAGTTGTATTTAGGGAAAGGCTGCATGGTTTAATTGAAGCATGAAATCTTAAAAGCTTAGAAAAAGAATTGTGGGCATGATTCTTGAATGCAAGTCCTAGTAGGATCAATGGAAGTTATACCGAAATTTAACGTGCGTTTTGATCTTAACAAGAAAAGTTAGGATTATTGCAAATTTAGGGGTACATAGAAGCAATGAATTGCGCGTTTACGTGACTTGTGAGATGTTACAAATAGCTTTCTCCTTTAAGATCAAGTTAACATCTCGTTCAAATAATGAAACTCATAAGGTATTTAGGAATTTCTCGTTCAAATAAGAGATTGAGTTGGAATCCCTAGGGCCAAACATTGTCGGCCTAGTGTATTTAGGAATGGGTTGGGTAAGAAGACACTCTAAACCCTGTTTCTCGTCTGGAGATAATTCCATGACCAGGAAATGCCATTCAATGGGTGAAATGATCCCATGGAATAGATGCGACACTTGTGCAAAAAGTTGCAACGTCTCATAGAATTGTGATTTGTTCACAAGAAGGTTTTGCCATTTCTTGAAATGAGGTTGGCAAGTTCTTACACAAGTTTAACTTGCAAGAGGATGAGTAATCATCCTGTTACATCACCTTTCTTGGGAAATAATTGCCAAGTAAAGGGAAGTTAGGTATTTTCTTGGAAGCAAATGATCAATCAATAAATTGGAGTGACATGGTCGCCAGGATTTACTGCTAATAATACATAAGGTATTGGTTAAGTTGGGTTAACAGGGTATGGCCCTAACCCAAGGACAATAGGGTGAACAAACAAACCCTTGGGGATCTTGCCAAGTCGCAATTGATCCCGGATTGAATGCTGGATGCATTCAGAGAGAAGGATTCATTCCTTAGAAATTGGCCAAATGAACGACCACTGGAATTGATTGTGCTTGTAACAGTTTAGAAAACACTGTTTGCATTGTATGCTCAAGGAACTAAAGGATGAAAAGATATCTAAAGCTTCAGGTTGAAGGCCTGAAGGGAGAGGCAGCTTCAGTTACCCCCGACTGCCTGCCTAACCCTAACCAAGGGGGTTGTTGACCCTATCGAGAACATGGACCGAACCCACCGCGAGAGGTCTTTCCGTTGAGCTCTACCTAGAGCAGGAGGACGCTGGGGTGCCAGGGGGGGCTCTCGCTATAAATCCCTCGCCTTCCGGGTCCTGCTCAAGAGGCTAACGTGACTCGGGATTGGATCTCGAGGCCCGCATACTAGTCTACGGGCGGAAGCTTGGAATAGTGATCCCTGGCGGATTACTGGATAGCCTTCGGGAAGATTATGGACAAGCCTTCAGGCGGAACTCCTTGTATTTCAAAAATAAAATGATGAAATGATAATAAAGAATTTGTCTGATATTGTTTTTCTATGTCACGTGATAAGATTACGTGAAGGAACCAGTGCTTAACATGAGTAATTAAAGAAGCTGGTTGTTATATGTCAAATTAATGTTTAGATAATTACATAACTAAAACAAACTGAGGAAAGTGCGGAGGATGGGCCATGGGTCCGTCCTACGGTTGGATGGTCCCGGTTAGCCGGGAACTTTTTTCAAAAATCTCGAAGAACAGCGGGATGATCATCATCATCAAAACAAATAAATGAGAGAGATGGCCTAGAGTTACATCTTACCCGATTTACGCTGTTTTAGGGGAATGGAATGGGACTATGCCTTATGGCAGAGAGGTTGAGCCTTGCATCCCTCTCGTTTCCCATTCTCCTTGAACCAAGTGCAGCGTGAATCCGCTTCGGACCTGGCGTTTCTGCGTAAAGTAGCTCGCTCGGGTCTGACGCTAGTTGCTGTTAGCTAATGACCAAATCAGAAAAACCCTAATTCAGGTCGATCCTAAGTGGGGATGGCTAGGATACTTCCGCTACGTGGCAGACACGGGAAGACCCAGATCGCAAATCCCGTAACATTCCATGGGAGTGCCGGGCAGAGCTTTCTAGTCATCCTTTCCGATAGACTGCTAAGATGTGTCCTGGATGATTCTAGTGGACATGTTACAGGAATGTCTCCTCAACCTAAAAAAAATCAATGGCCTCTACCACCTCTGCCGTGCTGGCTAGAGTAAAGAACAATGTCTCTGCTTTGAGACATACTAAAACATGTATTCAACCCAAGCTTAACTTCCTCATGCAGTAGCAAAGCAATCATCTCATCCTAATTAGGGGGTTCAACTCTTACAAAAATAGAAGTATCAAATGCTTTATACTCTTTGTCAAGTCCATTCAATATCATTCCAATCGTATCATTCTCAGATACTGAAGATCCAATGGTGGCAAGCTGATCCGCTATGTTCTTGATCTCTGTAGTGTAGGCCTGAATGCTTCTGTCGTTCCTAGAAATATTATCACTACAACAAAAAGGCCTCTTAGACGCACTTTTAGACGCGGTTTTTGAATTGAGAGAAAATCTTAAGGTTGCGTCTACTCGCCCATCTATTTGTGCGTCTACAAACTCGCATCTATAGCCGCATGTATGAAGCAATTTACACGCAGAAATAGATGCGCATATGCACGTGTTAATGCAAGCACATAAAAAAACCAAAATTGTTATTTATTTACTTTCTTTTGTGCATTTACCAATGCATCTACATGGCAAATTAGATGGGCATACAGACATGCCCATAGATACGCTTTTACAAGCGCCCATAGACGCGAACGCAAAACAAAAAATCTCATTTTTTAAAAAGATATTTAATTTCTTCTTTTTAATTTGAATTATCTAGGGCATGTATAAGCACCACATGTAGCCTGCATTTTAGACGCGCTTATAAACGCACTTTTTTGCAATTTAGACGCGTAGATAAATGCACAAAACATAACTGGAAAAAAAAAACCAGAAACCACATGCTCTCTGGTTTTTTTTTTCCCCTCCCATACATCAAATTGTGCATTTGGGAAAAACACAATGGATCTGAAAGCATGGAAATTGAAAACAAAAATCCATGTATTCATTATAGATAAAACACATTTACGTAGGGAGTTTAAGTGCTTGCGACCTAAAGCGTGGCCGCAAGCAGCAGGCTCAAAGATAGATAATAGATATACAAGAAAACAAGTCCATAGAGGAGGTATGGTGCTCCTCTATGAATCTCAAGAAGAAACATTTTTGCCAGTACCACCACGGTTACTAGCGTCACTATCCCCCTCCTCGCTATGCTCCACATCGGGGTTCGCCTACACACACAAAACATCAAGGTTGCTTACGTACACATGGTGGAGAAAAAGTTATAATTAGCTATACTTTTAATAGGAAAATAAGAAAAACATACCTCCTCTAGCTGTCGAATCCTCATAGCCCAATTGTATTACTCCTCAATGATGAGACCCTCCTCATAAAAGTGAAGCCATGTGGCTATGCGGTTATGGCCTCGATGGTAACCTACCTCTCTAGGAGTAGGTATCCTACCAACAACAGTAGTTTGCAAAACAATTATGATATATACAAACAATTATGAGACAGAATGTATTAGAACAAATTATATAAAGAATTGAAAGAAATATAAATTTTAAAAAACTAGAAATAAAAATATACTTATAAAATCTGCCTCCCATTACTCTCTGCCGCCCGATCCGTAATGCCATGAACCCATGGTTTCCATTTGGATGCGTCGCGCCTCTGCGTGCTGGCGACTCTTCACTTTCTCTACTGCTTTCTTCTTGGCTTTCTTCCACTCTATGCGGTGGCACATAGGTGGTTGGCTATAGGCTCCATGCCCCTCCTCCTGCCTGTGCAGTGACTCCCTGGCACGTGTCATGAGGTGGGATCTTTTGTTGTGAAGCAAATCCCTCACTTTTGTGTGTCTGCAATCATCCGAGAATCACTGACCCTCAAGATTTGGGTACCTCCTATGGACTGCCCTCAACACCTCATGCCACAAGTCGCTTTTCCAATTCTTGAAGTAAACAAAACCATCTTTATACGTCGCATGCATGAGCTCCTCATATACGCCATTACATCCCTTCCTTCATCATCATGGAAGATGCCACTAGTATCTGTAACTCTATAGTACTGGCGTATAGGCTCCTCTACATGATCTTCTAGTGAGGGTGATCGCTCGCCACCTCCTAGGAAACCCCCACACAAGCCTCGTCCTCCCCCTCGACTCTCCCTCCTCCCTCTCTATCGACTACCCTCTGCCTCACTGGATGCACGTGCTTCTGCAAATGCACATGCGTTGCTGACGCCTGTGCTTCAGCCGATGCATGTACAGATGCTGCATGTGGAGTACCTACAATTGGAGTTTGGACATTTGGTGTTTGGGAAGTAGTGCCAAGCAAAGACATCAGAGGCATTCTAGACATGATGCTGAACACCTCGTCTATTGTGGAGGAGCAGCCAAGGTATCTGATCATCTCTCCCATGAAGTCTTCCTTACTAGGAAAACCTCCAAAAAATGCATTGACCCCTCTGCCGAATAAGCCCAATGTATCATTCATGCGATCCAAATTTGAGTCATTGCTAGATGAACCAAGATGTGACATTTGTAAAAAAAAACATAGGAAAAAGATAAATTCGTACAATTTCACAAATTAAAAATTATTTTTTATCAAAGCTGATTGGGCGTGTATAATTGCGTCTAAAATGCAGGATAGACGCGCTCTCAGATGCATTCCTTAAGTCAACCCTCTATCAGAGCGTGTATATATTCGCATATGAGATCTAGTATAGATGCGCTATCAAATGCGATTCTTGAGTCAATGCTTCTGGCACGCGTGTATCCTTGCGTGTGGAATGCAAAATACATGCGCCTGGAGATGCGACTTTGAAGTCAAAGCTTCTAGGCAGGGCGCGTGTATTCACACGTCTCATATGCAAGATACACAGACCTGGAGACGTGACTCTGAAGTCAAAGCTTCTTCTGTGCAGAGCGTGTGTATTCTCGTGTCTCAGACACAGAATACATGCGCTATGAGAGGCGGCCGCAGACACAATGACAACAAACATAGCTTTGCGTCTATCTCCATGTCTGTATTGAAATGTAGATGCATTGGCAAACACACTCAATCGGCTGATTTCAGTCCACCGATGACCGCCATTCATGATTTATTTGTGCTATACAAAATGCAATCATAGATCCTAATACAGAGAGAGAGAGAGAGAGAGAGGACTCACTCGGGTGTTTGGTGTGGCGGGTGGTGGCGCTTCTTCCTTCTCCTTCTTCCTCTCCTTGGTGAGTTACTCTCCCTTGATGCTTACTTGCTGCTTGTTGTCTCCTCCCTTTTCTTCTTCTTCCTCTTGTTCTCCTCTCTCTTGTTCTCTCTTTCTTCCTCTCCTTGGCTTTCCTTTTTTCCCTCCTGTCTCTTTGAAGTGAAAGAAGAGGTGAGTCATGAGGAGGTGAGGCATGAAGATACTGCATGTCAGCTAAACTCGAGCTTCAGAACGCGCAAAAAAACGTAGGAAAGTAAAGGCGCAGTTTGAAAAGAAATGATTCAAGTATATTTTGAATTTTGACGTTTGCGTCTATTTTTGCGTGTATATACGCGTCTAAGTTTACGTAAATGTGCTTATAAACGCGAAGTTAGACGTGCAAATAGATGCAGATTTAGATGCATAGGTACACGCAGATAAAGATGCGCATTTAGCTTTTATCATAAATTTTTGTTTTTAAGATAAGTTTTGATAGTAAGTTCTTATCATAAGTTTTTATGTATTTATGATAAGTTTTGTGTATTTAAAATTGAGACCTTAGAATAATTAATATGTCAGCTTGAATTTTTTATGTAAACATATGAATGACAAATATTTTGATGTTGTCATGAATTAGGTTTAATCATGTCGTCATCATCACCTAGTGTGGTGCATGCTGATGAGTCAACGAGCACATCCTCAAGTGAGGATGAAACATTACGCCTTCATAACCGAGATGCATGGCTACGACAAAAAATTAAATGCATGTGTGATCATTGTCGAGGGTGTATTTTTCAAGCACGTTGAGTTGCAATGTCACACCTCAGCATGTATGGAGAATGGGACTGAGAAAAATCACCGGTATTCATTGTTTTTTTTTAACACTAAGATTGCTAGTCTATGTTACTCAATATATATCAACATACATGAAACTCCCTTTTGTGGTTGAGCAGGATGCAGTGCCACATCCTCATATGCTCCCTCCTGGGCGTCGAGAGGCTTCAAGTTGTAAAGGATGAGATTTTGGACAACATGGTACACCATCGATTTTCGCAACCCGTTCATGGAGAAGGTCACTCTACGAAGCCAGATGATCCACTATACATAGCGTCATCTACTCGGTTGTATGAAGGTTATATGTACTCCATTCTTCGTGCGTCCCTCATGATACTTAACTTGCAAACAATTTATGGATGGAGTAATGTCAGTTTGAATGCGTTATTGAAGTAGGTATCAATTCACTTTGGCTTATGAATCATAATATTAATTGTTCTATTTTGAAATCAGACACAAATATATGTTGGTGGTTTTTTAACTCACTTTTAAAAATATATATAGGTTATTATCACAATTGCTTCCAAAAGGAAACAAATTGCCAACTAAGAGAGAGCAAGTAAGACATTACTTGACATCTTTGGAAGGCCTCGATTATGTCAAGATCCATGCATGTGTCAATGATTGTGTCTTATTTTGTGGGATTCACGAGTTCGTACGAGAGTGTCCTGTTTGTGACGAATCAAGATACGAAGTGGATATGAAGTCATTGGATGTGCCTTGTAAGGTTTTGCGACATTTTCTGATTCTTGGAAAGCTCATGTCTTGGCATGCTAGTCATCGTTCAAGTGATGGAAAATGGAGGATCCTTGCAGACACACCGGCATGGCAACATATAGATAATTTGTGGCTATTTTTCAAAGAAGAGCCAAGAAATTTGAGATTTGGTTTAGGTATGGATGGAATCAATCCATTTGGCATCAAAAGCATATCATACAGTGTATGGCCATTGGTATTGGTGAACTATAATATTCCTCCATCCATGGCATTTAAAAAGGGACATGTAATGTTGTCCCTTCTGATTCCTAGAAAGCATAAGGTAAAAAACATGGACATTTACTTAGAGCCTTTGATTGAAGAGTTAGAAATGTTATGGGAAGGTACTGAGGTGCAAGATACAAGCGCATCTGCATTCTCTAGAGATTTCACGTTGAAGACCATGTTGTTGTGGACCATGCATGACTTTCGAGGATACGGAGAGTGTCCAAGTACATGTATATAACTCTATATTTGAAATTCAAGACTTGAATCAATTGCATTTATGTTTGTTTATGTTTAACCATATCCGGATATCATGCATGTCCTATTTGGGGTCTCTCTCTAGTTTCCTCTAGGCTGGCACGTTTAAAGAAGGTTATCTATGACCATCATCATCGATTTCTTCCTATTGACCATCCCAAATATATTCTCCCTACTAATGGAATGACTCCACAATCTCTAACCATTCGAGATTGGAAGGGGAGATGGATTAATGCCGACAGCCACCCTCCACTCGGTATGAGTCGGTAAGAAGTGCATTTCTCTCAATTGACTTTAAAGTATTTAGCATGATGCATTGTTTACATTTCATATTGTTTATTTGTTAGGTTCTCTATATTTTTTCGTCTTTCATATTGGACTGAACTCAAGATCAATCACCTGTTGGACCCCATGCACATATTAAAAAAATGTTGTATCTACATTATGGGATCACTTGATAGGGGCTTGTGATTCAGTCAATGTAAGGGAGGATTTACATAACATTGGTCGCATGAGACGAGCTTGGCCACACATTGGACCCAGAGGAAAGATTGAGCTACCCCATGCACCTTGGATGTTGTCAAAGAACGAGGAAAAAATAGTGAAGGAATAAATATGTAGCTTTCGAACACCCATAGGATGTATGAGATGTCTCAAGGGAGCCTTCATAAAGAAAAAGAAAAGAAGTGTGGAGCAACTATCTGGTTTGAAGTCCCATGATTGGCACAAAATGATTCAAGTAAGGGTATTTCTAACCATGAATATAGTAATTAGTGGAGTAACTATGTGTAAACTTTGGGGTATGATGACTTTTTTCTCAACTAATCATTTGATCTATGAATATTGTTTACATTCAGTTCGTACTTCCTACTAGCATATCCCATTGTGTATCCAAAGATGTACGTGATATCATTTACAAGATGAGAGAGCTTGCGAGGTGTGTATACATTGTATTTTTTCATTATATATCTTTGAATTTCTAAAAAAAATAAACAATTGTCAAATACATCCTGACAGATACATGAGTTCGAAGGAAATTGATCCAAACACGTTGCAAGATGCTCAAGTATTATCTGTTGAGGTGGTTTTTTTGGTGGAGGAAATTTTTCCTCGATCCATTTTGACTACTCAATTATATTTTCTCATACATTTGATTGATGAGATCGCACTTTGTGGGGCAGTTCATGCAAGGTAGATGTTTTTTCTTGAGCGCTTCATGAAAACCTTGAAAGATTTTGTGAGGCAAAAGGCACGGCCTGAGGGAAGCATGGCTGAGGGTTGGTTAATGCAATCATCCCTTGTTTATATCTCTGAATATCTTACTGAAGTGGACCCCTCTCAACCATGACTATGGAAAGATGATGAAGACTTGAGGATGACCTCTATAAT
Source organism: Lygodium microphyllum (assembly GCF_053477565.2). Taxonomy (NCBI): domain Eukaryota; kingdom Viridiplantae; phylum Streptophyta; class Polypodiopsida; order Schizaeales; family Lygodiaceae; genus Lygodium; species Lygodium microphyllum. The sequence continues at coordinate 81,194,751 of NC_141146.1, read as the reverse complement.
ACCTCAAGGAAAAGGAATGAGTAAAGTGCTAACAAAAGAACTTCGTAAGTTAAATAGTTTTTGTGTGCTCAATAGTGATGTAATGAGCAAATGGCTGACACTATATAATGAAGCAAGGGCAAGAAGAAAAAGCGAAAGATAAGCATTTTTCACGAGATATAAACGTAATGTCTCATTTTTAGATCATCTAAATGTGCTCCCACATCATATTCATATAGATTGGTTACATGAGGAAATGGAGAGAATGAAAAAAGATGAGGAAATTAATATATCTCAAGAAGAGTGGGAATACGCACGAGGTTGCTTATCAAAGGTGAGACATACTATCAATTAATTTGTTTCTATAAGTTATATTTTATATAAATAATTGACATGTTTGATCTTTTATCTTTTACTACTAGTGCACATTATTCAATGCTATTTGGTGTGAGGGTAAACATCTTCGAACTCAATGTTTAGATGAAAAGAGAAATACCCAAGATTGTGGTGTGCTTGCTCACTTCGAGGATGCCAATAGTACCATGGAAAGTTATTGTGGCTTGATCCAAGATATTATGAAGTTTGACTTCAGACGATTCTTTATATATGTATTGGATGTGAAGTGGTTTAAAGAAGTGGTAACAAATGGTGAGCATTGCATAATCAGACGTCATCCAAGTGGTTTTGTAATCATTGGCTCTATAAAATTTCACCAAAACAAGAATGGCACATTAGTACTACCTCAACAATGCGAGTAGATATATATGCAAAAGCTAAATTTTTTATATGTATACATGTGATACATATACACAATATAATAAGTATTTAAGTTTCTTGCTTTTGTTTTTCAAATACAGGTTGTGTATCATCCAATGGTAAACAATAACCGATGGTGGTATGCCATCCCTATATCTAATCGTTCAAAACCAATATATGGTAATATTACCGACATAGAGATAGCAGATGACAATCCAACAATTAATGATGATGTACATGATGATACCATAATGAATGATATGTGTGATATAGTACAAGATGAACCTCGCGAGGATGTTCAAGAAAATGCAGAAGAGGACAATAATGTGATTGATGATATTGATGAAGTTATTGAGCAATATAGCAACACATCTGATAGTGGGATAGACTTATTTGTTTCATTACCTCTTGGTAACATAGACCTAGAAGTAGATAGTTTAGCAAGGGCTGATCTCATTGAAGATGAGATGGATCATTTACTGTTACATACTTAATTTGCTTAATGATTCAATGTGTATTCTTAATTCTGTGGAAAATATCATGCGCACACATGCATACTCAAGAATCAATAGTCAAGTTTAAAGCAAAATTGAATTTTCCATAATAAAAATGAATTATTTTTTATCATCTTTAAGTAGAGAAATTATGAGATACATGCAATGCTTGCTACTAATTGTATAATAAGATTTCTGTCGCTTGCCGCTAATTACTTATATCAGGCTTGTCAACTAGAAGAATTGCCATTCATTAGAGAGCAATGCAAAAATAATTATTAACTCTATTTTTTTAATTATATTAAGTTTAATTTTAGGTGGTTAAATAATTACGCATCTGAAGACGCATCTATATTCGCGTCTATTTATGCGGATATATAGACGCAAAATTCGCGTCTATTTACACGTTCTTTTACACGCACATATAGACACAATGATAGACGCACCCGACTTTGCGCGTCTAACATACGCGTCTATGCCTCGTTTCTGTTGTGGTGTATTGAACTGTTGCTTCAGTTGAATCTTTCTTGCATTGTTATATTTGCATAATTCTTCATGAGTATGTCCCATGCATCCTTGGAGAACTACATCCAATAATTTGTATAACCATAGCATCTGATATACATAAGGAAAACCAATGTAACACCTTGCATGCTCTCTCAGTCCATAGCTTATGAGCCATTTTTGGATAATTTGTTGGATTCCTTTTAGGCATTTCGAGTTTTGCCTCATCACCTATATATAAGTCCCAATAACCTCAGCCAACCAAAAAACTCTTCATATGAAACTTCCATAAAGAAAACAAATTGTTGTCTAGCTTTTCTCCCACAATTTGAGTGATATTGTTAGTGCCTTGAGCATTTGCCATAGTTATAGCTTAGATATTTAGTGATGTATAAATGTGTAAGTATCTGACTCCTTTTCTTACAGTTCAGGACCAATTTCCTACAATTCAGAACAGTTTCTTGTAGATGAAGACAGTTTCCTGCAATTTATGACAGTTTCTTGTAGATTAGGACAATTTTCTACAGATCATGACAGTTTCTTGGAATTTAGGATAGTTTTGTGTAGATCATGACACTTTCCTGCAATTCAAGTCAGTTCTTGCAGATTAGGAGAGTTTCTTGCAATTAATTTTCTGCACCAAAGAAATAGGGTATTTCAGTCCTTTTTATAGCCTCAGAAACATCCACAAGCATGTGGAATAACCCGTAGGTATTTTAGTTAATACATAGACTCTGCAAGTACTGTATTTGTATCTCATTTATTCTGACTATAGTGAAGAGATATATGTAGTCTAAAACTTGCAATCTGACATTCACGAAATCAACTCCTTTGAGATCTTGAGTTATAAATGATGTTATTTTCTTTAGGAGTATAGAGAGGCAATGTTATACATTGCATTTACTATAAATGACCAGCCAACTAGATGTCAAGGTATTTGTTTCATCTCTAGATTTCAATCCTCAGTTGCAATTAATGCTCTCTTTAGTCTTCCAAGCATTCAACATACATATGTTAGGTCATACAAATGACAGGAGCTCCAAAATGACATGTAACGTTTAGTAAGAGACAATGCATGTTGCCTACATTTAGTGACAGTTTCCAACTATTAAAATTTTCCAAATCTGAATATTTTTCAGTATAAACTTCTAGCTTCAATGCATGACATCAAGTCCATATAACTTCCCAATATATGCCTATGCTTCAATGGTATTCCTAAAGTTTGAGAGCTCAAGTCAGAGGTGCATACATGCTATAGGTTGTCTATCTACAATAGAGCACTATTATTTTAGATCTATAATTAGTTCTTCAAGCTCCCAGATGATCTCTCAGTCAACCAATGATGCTATCACCTGCTACTATTTATTGTAGTAAACAACAAGTCTGCACAGGTTTGTGCTGAATATCTCAAAATCAGTAAAGAATTTGAAATAACTTTCTTCTACAAAGTTGTAGACCACATTGAATTAATCAAGTCTAGCGGGCCATTTCTCCAAAATTCATTTCTATAGCAAGATATAGCTTCTACAAAAGAAGAGGCTGCAGGCATACTCTCCTTTGATGACATTTTCTTCAGATTTGATGTCTTGATGTTGAATGGCCACTGCCAAGCCTCCATGATTTGGGCGTTCAGGCTCTGATACCATGTTTCAACAGAGGAAGAGAGACAAAGTGGAGTAGAAGATGAGCCTCAACTCATTATTGTTCTTATTCCATTATTCTTCTGTCACACTCACTCAAAGAGACTTACACACATAGGTATGAATAACCAAGACTAACTATGGTTAAGTCACTAACTACATCGACTTATTGAATGTCACACATGTGTACAACTATATCCGTCACACACATAAATATAGACTAACTAAACAGTAGTAGGAGCTTGATATTGTAACAGAAGGAGACTGAAAAAAAAGAGAGAGCTAGAAAGAGAAGGGGAGAAAAAGGGATAGAAAGAGGGAGAAAAAGATAGGAGAAAACAACAAATAGAGAGCAAGAGAGAAAAACCGAAACAATGAGAGAATTAGAGAGAACAGAATGATATAAAAATAAAGGTAGAGGGGGAAGAGAGACATGAAGAGGGGTGGGGAGAGAGGGTCTTTCAATATATTATTTTATGAGTTTTTTATTTTCTATCATTGTTTTTTATTGTAAGAGATGCATCGAGTGTGAATGGAGATGAAAAGAGAGAAATATATAGAGAAAAGAAGGGAGGGAAAGGAAAAGACAGAAGTTGAAGTGAGAGTGGGGAGGGAAGATGGGGGAGAAAAAGAAACATTGAGAGAGAGGGGGGAGAAAGAAACCAAGAAGGATGAAGGGAGGAAAATAAAAAAAGAGAAAGAGAGAGAGAAGTTGAAAGGTGGAAAGAGAAATAAATAAGGAGGAAGGGAAGCAAATTAAAAAAGGTAAAAGAGAGAGAGAAAGAAAGACATGGACAAAAATAAAAAGGGGTATTAATAAAGACAAAGAGACATGGAGAGAAAAAGAACGGATAAAGAGAGATGGAGGAAGGCAAACAAATAAATGGAAAGGGAGAGAAAGAGAAGTAGAGATTAAAATGAAGAAAGATCATCAATGAGGGGAACAAAAACGTGTTGTTTGTAATAATATAGACCAAATGGAGAATGATGATGGTCGTAATGTCCAAGATTATGAGGCATATCTTAATTAGCTTGTCTTGTGTCCTTGCTCTCAAATAAAGCTCGCAATTAGACGAAAGAATTGCTTGTCTATAGAACATATACGACACTTTAGTGAGTTTCCATTGGACATTGTTGATCAAACAATCTCAGACTTTGAGCGAGCATTAAGAAAAGTGTGTATCCATCATGCCTTGCATTCACAAAGTAATTGAATATCATATGTAAAAAATTTGGACATGCCCGTAAAATTTATACAGGGAGGTGACACCTCATCCCAAGGAATACACCTATTGTGGCCACTTATAAGAGTTTGTAGGCATGCAAAGATGGAGTGCATAATCTAATACACCAATTGGAAGACATGGATCAGTATATACCCTCCATACTAGAGGAGACAGTTAGCCTTTTAGAACTTTCTCCAATCTTGGAGCCTGAGATGGAGACAATGATCGATACATTGATGCACATGGATGCCGAGTCATCTAATCCATTGACAAAGGAAGCGTCCATACCATTATATAATGGGTGTCGAGTATCTCGCTTGGAAACATTAAATGATGGGTGCTAAGTATCTCGCTTGGAGACATTACTTGCGCTCCATACCATTATATGATGGGTGCCGAGTATCTCCCTTGGAGACATTACTTGCGCTCCTAATTTTACAAGCAAAGTACAGGTGGAGTGATGCAAGTGTGATTGAGTTGTTCAAGTACATTTCATGCTCTATTGATTTTTTTGACACCATTATAAAAAATACTTATTGTACTTTTTCAAGGCATCTTCTTATTTGTTTTCAAGTTGCTAAAGTATCATATATTACCACCTAAAGTTGCATGTTGTTTCGAGAAGACTATGGGACAATGGAGACATGTCCAAAGTGTGGTGTTCATAGGTATCAACATAACTTGCAAGGGAAAACCATTCCTTAGAAAGTTCTTAGACACTTTCCACTTATATCATGTATACGTCACATGTTTCATACATCGGGCATGGTGAGCTCAACAAAGTGGCATGTATAGAATAGATCCACAGACGGAGTCAAATGAATATCCATAGATTTACGCCCATGGAGCCACATTGACTTCACCTTTCCAAGATTTTCACAAGAGCCAATGAATCTAGCTTGGTCTTGCTATGGATGGTGTGAATCCATTTGGTCTTTGCTCAAGTTCTTATAGTATGTGGTCTATAGTCCTTGTTAACTACAATATCTTGCCATGGTTTTCTATGAAGAAAGGACACCTAATTCTTACCTTGTAGGTGCTACAAAGTCAAGAATATGGACATCTATCTTCCTCCATTACTTGATGAACTCAAGATTTTGTTGGAGGAGGAGGTTGATATGGAAGACATAAGCAAGCACGATGGTCGATGGTCCATCAATATATGAGCCATTCTCATGTGGACCACGCATGACTTTTCAGGGTTTGGAGAGTGCTAAAGTAAGTAGGCTTCCATTCTTGTTTGGTGATATCTAACATAGCTCATTCAAGTTTCTGTTGAGTAAATGGGGGTGTTGGGATATGAGTCTTGTTAGCTCACATTATCATGCATATCCATTGTGTGGGCCATAGCTATATGAGTCATTCTCATATGGACCATGCATGACTTTCCAAGATTTGGAGAGTGCTCAAGTAAGTAGGCTTCCATTCTAGTTTGGTGATATCTAACATAGCTCATTCAAGTTTGTGTTGACTAAATGGGGGTGTTGGGATATGTCTTGTTACCTCACCTTATCATGCATATTCATTATGTGGACCATAGTTAGACTCTCGAGGTCATGAACCATGAAGAAGAAGGTATATCAAGAACATGCCGCTTTCTTTGTGGAGGGTCATGAACTAAGGAAAGGTTTTCTTAGATGACCTCCAAAACAAATAAATTCCCAAAGCTCATACAAATTGAAAATGGTCCACAGGGAGTCACATCCAAACAAAATACGACACTTCTCAATTTTATATGAGTTACTATATTGGACCCACTCATAGATTAATAATTTATTGGATCCCTTGCATATTTTCAAGAATGTGAGTAGCTTATTATGGGACCACATCACAGGAAAGAGAGACATTGTGCATGGGCATGAATGGATTTGAAGGAGGTAGGCAAGATGGAGGGGCTTTGGCCAGAATCGAGCATTGATGGTTTCTTGCAACTACCTTATGCCCCTTGGATCATGTCTACTAAAGAAGATGCATTGTGAAGCAAATTATCATGTCTATTTGCACCTTGACATATATGATGCATTCCCTTAGGCCCACTTTCTCTAAAGACAACTAACTATCATGACTAAAATCCCGTGATTGACATAAGATATGTTGTGTTTGTCCTAGCTGCCTTAATTGCAAGTAGTCTGTGTATTTTGCTATGTAGTGTCTAGTCGGTGTTCGTAATGCTTATTCATTTGTGGCAGTTTTTACTACTGATCTCGATCACAAGATGCCTCACTCCAGAAATATGCGAGGCGATTTAAAAGTTGTTGAATTTAGAATAATGAATCTCACAAAAATACCAGGAGATGACCCTCCCGCGGCTACGCCTTGGACTTTCTTAGGAGGCATCGCAATTGTAGTCCTTCAGACGTAGAAGAAGCTTTACAACTTCTCCTTAGAATTCCACCGTCGCTCCCTTGCACCGTTCGTCAAAGTAGTTTTTGGAAGGCTCCACCCTTGAATTCGGAAATTCGAAAGGGTGTTTTAGAAGCTTTTACAACTAAGACCCATTGAAGCCATGGGGAAGGCTTAATGGCCTTTGTAAGCTCGCACGAACGGGAATAAAAAGGGGTGGAAAAGACAACAGGTGTGGAAGCAAACTCCAAGGAAATACAGTAACCGCAAGGATTATAAGTGAGGTCGAAAGACCTTGGGTTAACTTGGAGGGAAGGGGTTTCAATATGCCATAAGGGAAGGGCTAGGGAAGGATCTAAGACGGAGGTGTTGTAGGATTAAGGGATAAGAGGGGTGATAAGACACGGGGGAAAAAAGTAATAAGACCCTTAAGGTCTTCGTGCTTTTAGGGGGAGTGACTTCAAAGTGAAGGTAAAGGGTTTTTAGTATGAGGGTGAAATGGGGCTTAAAGGTTTTTAAAACCAGAGGGGGGGGGAACAAGGGGGCTTAGGGGGATTAAAACCGAGCGGGGGGGAAACAATCATAAGGTTTTTAAAAGACACAACAAGGGGTTGAAAGGCCTTAAGAGGATTAAAAATGGGAGGGGGTGAAAGGGGGATTAATTAGCCCTTTAGAAGCTCCCCCCAAGAAGCTTCTAAAGCTTCCACGTGGGAGGGGGGGAAACTTATTAGGCAGACTTCGGCGGCGAGTGAAGGCGTGATGATCAGGCGGCGAGGCCTGCAGCTGCAGAGGCGGCGGCGCTGGGAAGACACCCCTCGACTGGCAGAATGCTCCTCCAAGTCCTCCCTCTCACACGTCGACAGCTTCTATGGCGATGGCCTCAGCGTCTTCTGTTCCTCCTTTTCCACGGCAATAGCCCCCTCTGTTAAATAGGGGAGGGAGGGGGATCCTCCCTTTGCCTTCGTGTCACGAGGCATGTCCATTGAGGCTAACCAAGCTCCAGCGAGGAGCTTGCTGGCCTTTCTAAATCCCTCTCCCCCTCCACCACGAACCGTTGCCGATGGAAAAAATTTTCCCATGAAATATTTGATATATTACATTCTCTCCCCCTTAGAGGAATCGAGATGTCCTCATCTCGAGATAAACTGGGGATATTGATGGTTGAGTTTGCCTTCATCTATCCAAGTGGCATCCTCTTCGGGATAATCTTTCCACTGGACGAGGCATTCTCTCAAGGTTCTAGATCTTAACTGTCTCTCCCTAGCATCTAAGATCCTATCCGGCCTTAGTTCAAGGACTCCTTGACTAGGCATTACAATTTGTTGGTCGTCAAGTACATGATTAGGATTTGTTACATATTTTTTCAATAGGCTGATATGGAATACATTGTGAACCTTTAGGTTCTCAGGGAGTTGCAATCTATAGGCATTGGGTCCTAGGCATTTGAGGATTGTGTACGGCCCACAATACCTTGGACTTAGCTTCTTGCATTCTCCAAGGGATAGAGAACTCTTTTTAGGGCGTACACAAATGAAGACCATGTCTCCTTCTTCGAAGACTCTTTCTTGCCATTTCAAATCTGCGTATGCCTTTTGTCTATCCTTGGCTGCTTGTATGTCTTGTCTTATTGATTTTATTTGATCATCCATGTCTTCCAACATCTGTCTTGACGCTTCAACTCTTAGGGTTAGATCAAAAAAGTTTAGGGGACTTCTGCAATCATGACCATATAATGCTTGAAAAGGGGTCATCTGAATGCTCTGCTAGTAAGAAGCATTGTAGGCAAATTCAACTAATGGCAAGTATTGAATCCACCTCTTCGGCTCTCGACACCAATATGCCCTAAGCATATCCTCGATGACTTGATTTACTCGCTCTATTTGGCCATCCGTTTGGGGATGGTAGGCGGTGCTAAAACAGAGCTGAGTCCCAATAGCTTCAAAGATAGCTCTCCAGAAGTGTGATGTGAAGAGAGAATCTCGATCACTAATGATTCTTCTAGGTAACCCATGTAGCTTGAATATCTCCTTGATAAACAATCTTGCAATGTCGGAGGCTTTATAATTTGTCTTTACTGGAATCAGGTGTGCAACCTTGGTAAGCATGTCAACCACAACCATAATGGAATTGTATCCTCCTTCGACTTGGGGTAAGCCCACAACAAAATCCATACTGATGAATTCCCATTTCATTTGGGGAATGTCAAGCGGTTGCAGTTTCCCTGGCATCATGACATGTTCGGCTTTGATACGTTGGCAAGACAAACACTCAGTGACATACTTGAGAACGTCACCTTTAAGCCTCTCCCAATGATAGCTCTTCCTAACTGCATTAAGAGTCTTAGCATAGCCAGGATGTCCTACGAAAGGAGAATCATGAGCTTCCCATAATATCTTCTGCTTAAGTGACTGGCTTGCTGGTATATACAGCCTTGTTCTGTAGTAGACAAGTCCATTATCAATGGAAAATTCCTGATACTTAGCTTGCAACTTCTGATTCTACTCCTTGGTAGATATTTCCTTTATCATTGTTTGGTAGGTCAAATCATGGCATGCTTTCTCTCTAGCTAGTTCAAGTATAGGGTTGTTTGGCATAGATACTTTAGTAGCCAGAGATCTAGCCGTTGATGGATTCTGCAAGATTAGGGAATTTAGGAATGCCTTGCGACTGAGTGCATCGGCAACTACCTTCTCTTTCCCTGGTCGGTACTTGATTTCAAAATCATATTCCTCCAATACTTCAATCCACCGAAGTTGCCTCATGTTGAGCTCATTCTGGGTAAAAATCCATTTGAGACTCTTATGATCGGTTACTAGAGTAAACTTGTTACCCAACATGTAGTGTCTCCAAAGCTTTAGAGCATGGATGACAGCTAGTAATTCCAGATCATGCGTGGCATAATTCTTTTCATGACTCTTCAATTTCCTTGAAGAGTATGCTTCTGGATGACCTTCCTGCATAAGTACACACCCCAAGGCAAGAATGCTAGCATCAATTACTACCTCAAACTCCTTATTGAGGTCAGGAAGTTTTAGAATAGGTGCTGATACCAAACTTTGCTTCAATTTGTTGAAGCTATTTTGTTCGGGAGTTGACCAAGTAATGGAAGTCTGCTTCTTTAGTAAGTCTGTAAGAGGTGCTGCAATCAAAGCATAGTTTTTGATGAAGACCCTATACCATCCTGTCAATCCAAGAAAGCTACGTATCTCTTTGACGGATACTGGTATTGGCCATTCAAGCACATCTCTGATCTTGGCTGGGTCTACTGATATTCCTTTTGATGATACTATGAATCCCAGATATTCAATCTGATGCTTGAAGAATGCACACTTCTTCATTTTTGCATACAGCTTATGAGACCTCATTGTCTCAAGACAATCCGAAGTTGAGGTTCATGATCTTCTTCCTCTTTAGAATAGACTAAAGTGTCATCGAAGAAGACAAGCACGAAATCATCAAGATATGGTCTAAAGATATCTTGCATTAATCTGTTGAAGGTGGCAGGTGCATTTGTAAGCCTGAATGACATAACCAGGAACTCAAAGTGCCCATATCTTGTATTGAAGGCCGTCTTTGGAATATCTTCTTCCTTGATCCTTATCTGATAGTAACCTGACCTGAGATCAATCTTGGAGAAGATCTTCACACCCTGAAGACGATCAAGAAGATCATCTATTCTAAGAATAGGATATTTGTTCTTGACTATTAATTGATTCAACCCTCAGTAATCAATGCATAGTCAAAGTGTCCCATCTTTCTTTTTCTGGAATAGTACTGGAGCTCCCCACGGTGAGTTGCTAGGCCGGATGTAACGCTAATCTAACAGCTGCTTGAGTTGTTCCTTCAACTCAATTGCTTCCGGTATGGACATTCTATAAGGTCTTTTTGCGATTGGTGCAGCTCGAGGCACTAACCTAATCTCATGATCTACTTCTCTTGGAGGTGGAAGTTCAATCAATTCCTCAGGGAATACGTCAGCGTATTCCTTTAGCCAAGAAGGTCCTTCATGAGACTCTTGCTTTTGATCTAACTTGTTGAGTTTGATCAGGTAAACGGGTAATCCTTTTCTGACTCCTTTTATGATCCGAGATACTTTGGCTAATTGGATTCTTGGTACTCCTGCCTCACCTTGAGTTGTGACAAATTCCCTTTCAGAGTTTCGAAAGGAAACTTGACCCTTTCCACAATGAATCTGGGCGTCATTAGGCTTAAGCCAATCCATCCCGAGTAGACACTCATGGATACCTAAATTCATGACTCTGAATTTGAATAAAGTCTTCTCTTCTCCCAAAAAGAATTCCACCTTAGCAGTTTGCCTGGTACAAGTTACTTCACGACCGTTTGCCAATTCCACAAGCAGGGTAGGTGCTTCTACTGTGGCTATTCCTAATCTTTTTGCACATGCTGGTGAGATAAAGGAATGTGTACTGCCACAATCAATCAAGGTTTTGAAACCTTTACCTTGATAGTCTGACGGTGTCTGAATTACCGAGAACTGGCGATTCAGCCCTTTCTTGTGTAAAGCGGCATGGACTGTCGCTCTTTCAAATTTTGCTTCCATAGTCGGATCTTCCTCTTCTTCTTCTTCGCATCTTTGCCTATTGGCAATGAAGCGGTTCTCCCTTTTCCATGGGTAACGGCTCCTTGACCGCGGCCTGCTCCTTGGAAAGGCGTTTGGCGATGTCCTCCGTTGAGCTTGGGACATTGCCTCTTGAAGTGACCGGGTTCGTTGCAGTGGAAAAAACGGAGGTTTCGGCCATTACTTTGAGTAGGAACAAAGTTGTTGACATTATTTCTCCTTGCTTTCTTCCTTTGTCCCTGATTATGACCTTGAACTCTCTTCATTTGAGGTCTGAATGCTCCTCTGTTCAGGTCACTATAGGACCAAGTTTTGTTACCCCTTGGTCTAGCTTGCACCTCCTGAATTATAGGTGTCGCTCGAATGAGTGCATCCTGAAGATCTGATGGACGCATAGATTCGAGATGGGTATTTATGGGTGGATTTAATCCCGCACAAAATTTGGACACCTGCTGCATCATGTCCATTTGTGGCGCATACTTTAAAAGTGAGACGAATTTAGAGTAGTATGCGTCAAAGTGAGTCCTAGCTGTTTTAGCTCTTAGAACTCATTCATTTTTTGTGTACGATATGCAGGTGGTAAATATCCTCCCTGCACGGCTTTCTTCAACTTCTCCCAGGTAACAGACCCCTTTGAAGTCCCTTGATCCCTGCACCATTGCTTCCACCAAAGTCTGGCTTTTCGCCGGTGAGTTTTAACTTGGCGAGCATGGCCTGATTGGTAGGTGCAGTACCAGCTGCTTCAAAGTAATCCTCCATGGATTCAATCCAAATTTCAGCATCAACCTGGATGAATCTGCCTCTCCCGTCAAACTCGGGTGGCTTTATCTGCTTGAGGAGGGACTTCTTCTCCTGGGTCACAGCAGTACTTGATGTAGGAGGCGAATTTGGAACCTGTACCTGGGGTTGTGCCTGGTTAAAAAGTTTTCTTAACGTTATTATTTGATAATCGATGTTAGCTTTATCTTTCATTTTTAGTTCAACTATCTCGTAAACAATGTAGCTACTTAACTTTTTAACAACTCTTATGCATAGCCAGATATTGATAAAAAGAAGTCTTTATTTGTATTTACATGGGCATAGCCTTATACAGCGTTTCGTGTGATGATAATCTAATCATTACATTCAGTTTGGGGAGAACAACGTTGTATTGCATTTGTTTACAGGAACTGTGTAATAGTAGGGTTTTGGGTTGTGGATCTTTAGGAATCTATAGTTCATTGGAAGTTCAGGATACCCTTTTCGTTGGAATCCATACTTCTCATGGCGGCCCAACACTTTAATCTTGTCGGCTGGGATTGCACGGGCTACTTCCTCATACACATATGAGTTCATTTCAACCCTTCGACCTTGAATATGTAAAGTTGAATTTACGTGAGCTTCCACAAAAATGAACAGCTTCACGACTTTCAAGTCTTCCAACCACTTGATCCTTTTTAGGTTGGTCTGTAGATAAGCAAACCGGTGGGCGGCTATATAGTAGATTCGTGAAGACCCCGTCCATCTTCGTTCTATGTATAAAGGTGATGGATTATAAATCTGCTCCAGGATGTTCATCATCCCAATTCTTTGTCTATAAAGCGGAGAATGCATTGTGGTCATAAACATGACCCGAAATACCAAAAACTTATTCCACGCTTCATAATTCTGCAAGACAGCATTGAAGGTGAGAAAATGTTTGGACAGCAACAATTTCTTTACTTCATTTTATTGAGATCTCATAAAAACAATTCCGTTGTTGGTCGGCTCTGATACCAACTGTAACGTGTCCCCTAGTATCATCCAGGACACGTCTTAGCAGTCCATCGGAAATGATGTCTAGAAAACACCGCCCAACACTCCCATGGAATGTTACGGGTTTTGCGATCTAGGTCTTTCCGCGTCTGCCACGTAGTGGAAGTATCTTGGCCGTTCCCACTTAGGATCGACCGGAATTAGGGTTTTCCTGATTGGTCATTAGCTAACAACAACTAGCGTCAGACTCGAGCGAACTACTTTACGCAGAAACGCCAGGTCCGAAGCGGATTCACACTGCACTTGGTTCAAGAAGAATGGGAAATGAGAGGGATGCAAGGCTCAACCTCTCTGCCATAAGGCATAATCCCATTCCGTTCCCCTAAAACAACGTAAATCGGGTAAGATGTAACTCTAGTTCATCGTTCTCGTTATTCGTTTTGATGATGATGATCATCCCGCTGTTCTTCGAGATTTTTAAGAAAAGTTCCCAGCTAACTGGGACCACTCAACTGTAGGATAGACCCATGGCCCATCCTCCACACTTTCCTCGGTTTGTTTTAGTTATGTAATTATCTAACACATTAATTTAACATATAACAATTAGCTTCTTTAGTTAACCCTGTTAAGCACTCGTTCCTTCACGTAATCTTATCATGTGACATAGAAAAACAATATCAAGCAAGTTCTTTTAACATTTCATCATTTTATCTTTGAAATACAGGGAGTTCCGCCCGTAGGCTTGTCCATAATCCACCCGAAGGCTATCCAGTGATTCCCAGGGATCACTATTCCAAGCTTCCGCCCACAAACTAGTATGCGGGCCTCGAGGTCCAATCCCGAGTCACGTTAGCCTCTTGTGCAGGGCCTGGAAGGCAAGGCATTTATGGCCAGAGCCCCCCTAGCACCCAAGCATCCTCCTGCTCCAAGTAGAGCTCAACGGAGAGACCTCTCACGGCGGGTTCGGTCCAGGTTCCCGGTACGGTGAACAACCCCCTTGGTTAGGGTCAGGCAGGTAGTCGGGGGTAACTAAAGCTGCCTCTCCCTTCAGGCCTTTAACCTGAAGTATATGTACTCATTTAATTTGTAATTCATAGTTCAAATAGAGCCCTAGAATCTCTAGCAAGCATAAACACTTCCGTTAATCAACCGAGTTGTTTGGCAAATTGCTAAGGAAGTGTTCTTTCCTTTTGAGTGTATCAGCACTCATTCCCAAGGTGTCTTGTAAATTGGCAAGATCTTTTACATTCCGATGTAGGCCATACCCAACTTGGTTAACCCCAAAGTTCCTTAGATATGCTAGTTTCTAGTTTACAACTTTCCTTATTTAGAAGGATATCCAAAAATACGTCTTTTTGCAAGATAACTTGCGTAGGGATCTGCCATCCTTGATGAGGGTTTTTACCCTTTCTCCTTGTGAATCAATTACAAGACTAAATGATTTCGTACTTGTTGCGCAAGTCCTGCGATGGAATAATCTGTTTAGATCCTTTAAGCTGACGTATGTCAGGCCTAGGGTTTCTTCTTTTAAGAACCTTAGGGACAAACCCTAGTTCCTTATCCTTATGAATTTATTGTCCCTACAGTAAGGAAAGTAGTCAAGTGTTTAGGATATGAATGTTTCTATGTTTAGATTGGTTCAGTTATCTTTTGGAAGGTAATATTAATCATCTTGTCACGGTTTTGCTATCCTTGTGACAATTTACTTTCCAGTCAATACAGTTTAATTTAACTTCTGTTTTCCTTAAAGATGAACTCAGGCCAAATAACAACATTTTCCTTGCTAAGATGAGCAATTAGCAAAGATAACTTCCTAGTAATTTGAGCATCGAAAGAAACCCTTCATGAATTTAACCATTTACAATGATTCATTGCGAAAGGAATAAGACTAATGGTGCCAGATATAATTTCTACACCTTAGGATTTAACTAAAATATACTACTATAGTAAATGGATAATCTTGCTCGTAATTTATAATGCTTGATGCAATTTGAAGAAAACTAAGTTCTATACATTATCATTCATAAGCTAAACTCCTTCGTTACAAATAACTTGAACAAATATATCCTATCCTTAACAATTTCTCTTTGCATGATCGACTTAAAACCGAATTAAAGCCAATAAGAAAAACGTGGTTTTGGGGTGAGATATCCACATGAATACCGGGAGATGACCCTCCCGTAGCTACGCCTTGGACTTTCTTAGGAGGCATCGCAATTGTAGTCCTTCAGACATAGAAGAAGCTCTACAACTTCTCCTTAGAATTCTACCGTCGCTCCCTTGCACCATTCATCAAAGTAGTTTTTGGAAGGCTCCCCCCTTGAATTCGGGAATTCGAAAGGGTGTTTTAGAAGCTTTTACAACTAAGACCCATTGAAGCCATGGGGAAGGCTTAATGGCCTTTGTAAGCTCGCACGAACGGGAATAAAAAGGGGTGGAAAATACACCCGATGTGGAAGCGAACTCAAGGAAATATAGTAACCGCAAGGATTATAAGTGAGGTCGAAAGGCCTTGGGCTAACTTGGAGGGAAGGGGTTTCAATATGCCATAAGGCAAGGGCTAGGGAAGGATCTAACACGGAGGTGTTGTAGGCTTAAGTGATAAGAGGGGTGATAAGACACGGGGGAAAAAAGTAATAAGACCCTTAAGGTCTTCGTGCTTTTAGGGGGAGTGACTTCAAAGTGAAGGTAAAGGGTTTTTAGTATGAGGGTGAAATGGGGCTTAAAGGTTTTTAAAACCGGGGGGGGGGGGGGAACAAGGGGGCTTAGGGAGATTAAAATCGGGGGGGGGAAACAATCATAAGGTTTTTAAAAGACACAAAAAGGGGTTGAAAGGCCTTAAGAGGATTAAAAACGGGAGGGGGGTGAAAGGGGGCTTAATTAGCCCTTTAGAAGCTCCCCCGAGGAAGGTTCTAAAGCTTCCATGTGGGAGGGGGGAAACTTATTAGGCAGACTTCAGCGGCGAGTGAAGGCGTGATGATCAGGCAGTGAGGCCTACAGCTGCAGAGGTGGCGACGCTGGGAAGACACCCCTCGACTGGCAAAATGCTCCTCCAAGTCCTCCCTCTCACACGTCAACAGCTTCTATGGCCTTGGCCTCAGCGTCTTCTGTTCCTCCTTTTCCACGGCAATAGCCCCCTCTGTTAAATAGGGGAGAGAGGGGGATCCTCCCTTTGCCTTCGTGTCACGAGGCATGTCCATTGAGGCTAATCAAGCTCCAGCGAGGAGCTTGTTGGCCTTTTTAAATCCCTCTCCCCCTCCACCACGAACCGTTGCCGACGGAAAATTTTTTCCCATGAAATATTTGATATATTACAGTATGAGCAGGCTAGGAAAGATCAGAAAGAAGCGTGGTCAAAAATTTGACAAAATACATACCACCAACTGATCCGATATCCTTATGGTATGGAGGAGATACCCCGGTTTATTGTCTATGTGGTGGTTACATGGAGCTTTGAATGTAGCTTCTTATGAAGGGATAGATGTCTCTACTAAGGAGTGGGAATTATTGAGGGGATATAGTCTGAAAGTGAACACATATTTTATAAGCTATCATATCTATATTTTATATGCGACCACTAATCTAAATGTTTCAATGCACAGTACAAAATCTACAATGTGGTGTGGTCACAAGGGCGACATTTTTGTATTGAGTCCATTGAAAAAATGCACTCCATAATGGATTGTGGTGTCATGGTAAATTTTGAGCAAGAGAGTCAATGGTTGGCCATGGATCCAAACACCATTATAGATGAGATGAAGTATTTTGGAAACTTGCAAAGTGTTATCTTAGTGGATTATCGTAGCATCTCCATGATCATATTCAATGTACAGTAGTTGAAGATGGTCTTGTAAGGAGTTGGAGCTATAAAATTCCGCGTGGGGAAAAATATAAATCGGATTTTTGAAATTTTTTTATTCCCCCCCCTTATCCCTCCAGCCGACGGACGATCTGGAGGGGGGGAGGGAAATAGAAGGAGTTGTAAGCTCCTTGGTGGAGCCTATGGAGGGAGGGAGGACATGCGTGTCGACACGCAGGAGGAGAAAATCCCCCTCCCTCCACTATATAAAGCATGAGGAGGCGGAGCCGTGAGGAGGGTAAAGGCTGCCGTGCTGCATGCTGACTGAGGGAGAGACTGGGCCGTGCCGCCATAAATCCGAGTCGAGGAGGAAGACGAGTCACCATCTGTCTCCACCACATTGCCACTCTTCAACCCCAGTCCGTCGTGAGGAGCCGTGGGCTGCTGCGCCAGTCAGTAGCCGCCTCCCAGCATGTCGCTTGCTTTCGTAGGCCCTGCCACCTGGCCATCACGCCGTCAGTCCTATTTCCCCCCCCCCCCCCACGTGGCCTTCAAGAAAGCCTTGGAAGGTTCCAAGGTGGGCCTCCTAAGCCCCTTGTTCTCCCCCCCCCCCTCCCAAGGTTTTAAATCCCCCTCCTAAGCCCCTTATCCCCCCCCCTCGCCCCCCCCCCCTCGGTTTTAAATCCCCCTCCTAAGCCCCTTATTGCCCCCCCCTCCCGAGGTTTTAAATCCCCCCCCCCCCCCCGGGTTTTTAAACCCCCCGTAAGGCATTGTTTCCCCCCCCTCTCCCGGTATAATCCACCCCTAAGCCTTGTTTTTTTTTCCTTCGGATTTTAATCTCTCCAAAGCCCTTATTACCCCCGGGTTTAAATTTTCCCCCCTAAGCCCTTGCCCTTTTCCCCTCCGGATTTTTCTTTAAACTATTCAAGTCACACCCCTAAAGCTTACTTTGTCCTTAGGCTACTTTGCAAACTTCCATTTTTCTTGCATAAATTCCTTCACTCACTTTTCAAATCTTTTTGTGCAAGTGCTCTCGTAGCTGAGCTTTTTATTCTTAGTCTTATCAAACAAGCCGGTGTCCACACACTCCCATGTCCTAAAAATCCAAGTCATCATCACGGCCTTGTATGGTACCCCGTAAGAAAGAATATAGCCGTGAGATAAAAGATAGGGAGGGAAGCAGAGGGAATGAAGGAGGAAGAGTGGGAAAAAGATAAAAGATAAGGAAGGAGAAGACGGTGGAATTCCAAGAAGAAAAAGGAAAAGGCTATCTCACATTCGAACTACGATGCTGCCGAAGAAAGTCCAAGGTGTAGCGGGGGAGGTCATCTCCCGGTATCCATGTGGATATCTCCCCTCAAAGCCAGGTTTTTCCTCTTGGTGTTAATTCGGTTTTAAGTCAATCATGCAAAGAAAAATTGTTAAGGAAAGATATATTTGTTCGAGTTATTTTTTAACGAAGGAGTTAGCCTATGGACGACAATGTATACAAATTAGCTTTCTTCAAATTGCATCAAGCATTATAAAATTATAGGCAAGATTAACCATTTACTATAGTAATATATTCCTAAAGTGTAGAAATTATATCTTGCACCATTAGTCTTATTCCTTTCGCAACGAATCATGGTAAAATGGCTAAATTCATGGAAGGATTCTTCGATGCTCAAATTACTAGGGAGTTATCTTTGCTAGTTGCACATCTTAGCAAGGCAACTGTTGTAATTTGGCATGAGTTCATCTTTAAAGAAAACGGAAGTTAAATGTTAGGAATTAACAAGTATAAAAATTAGATATACGAACTCATTTGGAAAGAAAATGCAATGGGAAACTGCTGGGGATGACACTCTTTCCCCCCCCCCCCCCCCCGCTATTTGAGGACTTGGGACTAATAAAGTGTGTATACACCAATTTCACAGCTAGGCCTTTTTGTCCAAAGGAGAAATTGTCACTCTTTGTATCACCTTGGCATTATGCTATACGCCAAATTAAACTGTATTGATTGGGAAAGTTAATTGTCGCAAGGATAGTAAAACCGTGACAAGACGATTAAGATTATCTTCCAAAAGATAACTGAACCAATCTAAACATAGAAACATTCATACCCTAAACACTGGACTACTTTCCTTACCGCAGGGACAATAAATTCATAAAGATAAGAAACTAGGGTTCGTCCCTAAGGTTCTTAAATGAAGAAACCCTAGGCCTGACATATGTCAGCTTAAGGAATCTAAACAGATTATTCCATCGCCGAACTTGCGCAACATGTATGAAATCATTTTGTGATCAATTCACAAGGAGAAAAGGGAAAAACCCTCTTCAAGGACGGCAGATCCTTATGCAAGTTATCTTGCAAAAAGACGTAGTTTTTGGATATTCTTCTAAATAAGGAAAGTTGTAAAATAGAAACTAGCATATCTAAGGTACCTTAGGGTTAACCAAGTTAGGTATACCCTACACCCGAATAAAGGATCTTGCCAAGTTACAAGACATCTTGAAAATGATTGGTGATACACTCAAAAAGGAAAGAACACTTCTTTAGCAGTTTGCCATACAACTGGGTTGATTAATGGAAATGTTTATGCTTGCTAGAGATTTTAGGGCTCTGTTTGAATTATGAATTACAAATTAAACAAGTACCTATACTTCAGGTTAACGGCCTAAAGGGAGGGGCAGCTTCAGTTACCCCCGACTGCCTGCCTGACCCTAACCAAGGGGGTTGTTGACCGCGCCGGGAACGTGGACCGAACCCGCTGCGAGAGGTCTCTCCGTTGAGTTCTACTTGGAGCAGGAGGACGCTTGGGTGCCAGGGGGGCTCTGGCCGTAAATCCCTCGCCTTCCGGGTCCTGCACAAGAGGCTAACATGACTCGAGATTGGATCTCGAGGCCCACATACTAGTTGACGGGCAGAAGCTTGGAATAGTGATCCCTGGAGATTACTGGTTAGCCTTCGGGCAGATTATGGACAAGCCTACGGGCGGAACTTCTTGTAATTCAAAGATAAAATGATGAGATGTTAAAAGAACTTGCTTGATATTGTTTTTATATGTCACGTGATAAGATTACGTGAAGGAACCCGTGCTTAACAAGATTAATTAAAGAAGCTGATTGTTATATGTCAAATTAATGTGTTAGATAATTACATAACTAAAAAAAACCGAGGAAAGTGCAGAGGATGGGCCATGGGTCCGTCCTACGGTTGGGTGGTCCCGGTTAGCTAGGAACTTTTCTCATAAATCTCGAAAGACAGCGGAATGATCATCATCATCAAAAAGAATAACGAGAACGATGACCTAGAGTTACGTCTTACCCGATTTACGTTGTTTTAGGGGAACGGAATGGGACTATGCCTTATGGCAGAGAGGTTGAGCTTTGCATCCCTCTCGTTTCCCATTCTCCTTGAACCAAGTGCAGCGTGAATCCGCTTCGGACCTGGCGTTTCTGCGTAAAGTAGTTCGCTCAGGTCTGACGCTAGTTGCTGTTAGCTAGTGACCCATTAGGAAAACCCTAATTCCGATTGATCCTAAGTGGGAACGGCCAGGATACTTCCGCTACGTGGCAGACACGGGAAGAACTAGATCGCAAAACCCGTAACATTCCATGGGAGTGCCGGGTGGAGCTTTCTAGACATCCTCTCCGATGGACTGCTAAGACGTGTCCTGGATTATACTAGGGGACACGTTACAGTTGGTATCAGAGTCAACCAACAACGGAATTGTTTTTTATGAGATCTCAATAAAATGAAGTAAAGAAATTGTTGCTATCCAAACATTTCCTCATCTTCAATGTTGTCTTGCAGAACTATGAAGCGTGGAACAAGTTTTTGGTGTTTCGTGTCAAGTTTATGACTGCAATGCATTCTCCGCTTTATAGACAAAGAATCGGAATGATGAACATCCTGGAGCAGATTTATAATCCATCACCTTTATACATAGAATGAAGATGGACGGGGTCTTCAGAAATCTACTACATAGCTGCCCACCGGTTCGCTTATCTACAGACCAACCTAAAGAGGATCAAGTGGTTGGAAGACTTGAAAGTCGTGAAGCTGTTCATTTTTATGGAAGCTCACGTAAATTCGACTTTACATTTTCAAGGTCGGAGGGTTTAAATGAACTCATATGTATATGAGGAAGTAACTCGTGTAATCCCAGTCGATAGGATTAAAGTGTTGGGCCGCCATGAGAAGTATGGATTCCAACGAAAAGGGTATCCCGAACTTCCAATGAATTATCGATTTCTAAATATCCATGACCCAAAACCCTACTATTACACAGTTCCTGTAGACAAATGCAATACAACGTTGTTCTCCCCAAACTGAATGTAATGATTGAATTATCATCACACGAGAAGTTTTATAAGACTACGCCCATGTAAATATAAATAAGGACTTCTTTTATCAATATCTGGTTGTGCATCAGAGTTGTTAAAAAAATTAAGTAGCTTCATGATTTACGAGATAGCTGAACTAAAGATAAGCTAACGTCAATTATTATATAATAACGTTAAGAAAACTTTTATCCAAGTACAACCCGAGGTACAGGTTCCAAATTCACCCCCTACATCAAGTACTACTGTGACCCAGGAGAAGAAGTTCCTCCTCAAGCAGATAAAGCCACCCGAGTTTGACGGGAGAGGCAGATTCGTCCACTCTGATGCTGAAATTTGGATTGAATCTATGGAGGATTACTTTGAAGCAGCTGCTACTGCACCTACCAATCAGGCCATGCTCGCTAAGTTAAAACTCACCGGTGAAGCTAGACTATGGTGGAAACAATGGTGCAGGGATCAAGGGACTTCAGAGGGGTCCATTACCTAGGAGAAGTTAAAGAAAGCCGTGCAGGGGAGATATTTGCCACCTGCATATCGTACACAGAAAATGAATGAGTTCTACGAGCTAAAACAGCTAGGACTCACCCTTGACACATACTACTCTAAATTTGTCTCACTCTTAAAGTATGCGCCACAGATGGACATGATGCAGCAGGTGTCCAAATTTTGCGCAGGCTTAAATCCACTCGTAAATACTCGTCTCGAATCTATGCGTCCATTAGATCTTCAAGATGCACTCATTCGAGCGGCGCCTATAATTCAGGAGGTGCAAGCTAGACAAGGGGTAACAAAACTTGGTCCTATAGTGACCCAAACAGAGGAGCATTCAGACCTCAAGTGAAGAGAGTTCAAGGTCACAATCAGGGACAAAGGAAGAAAGCAAGGACAAATAACGTCAACAACTTTGTTCCTACTCAAAGTAATGGCCGAAACCTCCGATGTTTCCACTACAACGAACCCGGTCACTTCAAGAGGCAATGTCCCAAGCTCAGCGGGGGACATCGTCAAACGCCTTTCCAAGGTACAGGCCGCGGTCAAGGAGCCGCCACCCGTGGAAGAGGAAGAACTGCCTGCATTACCAATAGGCAAAGATGCGAGGCAGAAGAAGAGGAGGATCCGACTATGGAAGCAGAATTCGAAAGAGCGACAGTCCATGCCGCTTTACACAAGAAAGGGCCGAATCGCCAGTTCTCGGTGATTCAAACACCGTCGGACTATCAAGGTAAAGGTTTCAAAACCTTGATTGATTGTGGCAGTACAGATTCCTTTATCTCACCAGCATGTGCAAAAAGATTAGGAATAGCCACAGTAGAAGCACCTACCCTTCTTGTGGAATTGGCAAACGGTCGTGAGGTAACTTGTACCAGGAAAACTGCTAAGGAAGAATTCTTTCTGGAAGGAAAGAAAACCTCAGTCAAATTCAGAGTCATGAATTTAGGTATCCATGAGTGTCTACTCGGGATGGATTGGCTTAAGCCTAATGATGCCTACATCCACTGTGGAAAGGGTCAAGTTTCCTTTCAAAACTCTGAAAGGGAGTTTGTCACAACTCAAGGTGAGGCAGGAGTGCCAAGAATCCAATTAGCCAAAATATCGCGGATCATAAAAGGAGTCAGAAAAGGATTACCCGTTTACCTGATCAAACTCAACAAGTTAGATCAAAAGTAAGAGTCTCATGAAGGACCTTCTTGGCTAAAGGAATATGCTGACATATTCCCTGAGGAATTGATTGAACTTCCGCCTCCAAGAGAAGTTGATCATGAAATTAGGCTAGTGCCTGAAGCTGCACCTATTGCAAAGAGACCTTATAGAATGTCCATACCGGAAGCTATTGAGTTGAAGGAACAGCTCAAGCAACTGTTGGATCAGGGTTACATCCGGCCTAGCAACTCACCGTGGGGAGCTCCAGTACTATTCCAGAAAAAGAAAGATGGGACACTTCGACTATGTATTGATTACCGAGGGTTGAATCAATCAATAGTCAAGAACAAGTATCTTATTCCTAGAATAGATGAGCTTCTTGATCGTCTTCAAGGTGCAAAGATCTTCTCCAAGATTAATCTCAGGTCAGGTTACTATCAAATAAGGATCAAGGAAGAAGATATTCCAAAAACGGCCTTCAATACAAGATATGGGCACTTTGAGTTCTTGGTTATGTTATTCGGGCTTACAAATGCACCTGCCACCTTCAATAGATTAATGCAGGATAGTTTTAGACCATATCTTGATGATTTCGTGCTTGTCTTCTTCGATGACACTTTAGTCTATTCTAAACAGGAAGAAGATCATGAACCTCAGCTACGGATTGTCCTTGAGACAATGAGGTCTCATAAGCTGTATGCAAAAATGAAGAAGTGTGCATTCTTCAAGCGTCAGATTGAATATCTAGGATTCATAGTATCATCAGAAGGAATATCAGTAGACCCAGCCAAAGTCAGGGATGTGCTTGAATGGCCAATACCAGTATCCGTCAAAGAAATACGTAGCTTTCTTGGCTTGACAGGATGGTATAGGGTCTTTATCAAAAACTATGCTTTGATTGCAGCACCTCTTACAGACTTACTAAAGAAGCAGACTTCTATTACATGGTCAACTCCCGAACAAAATAGCTTCGACAAATTGAAGCAAAGTTTGGTATCAGCACCTATTCTGAAACTTCTTGACCTCAATAAAGAGTTCGAGGTAGTAACTGATGCCAGCATTCTTGCCTTGGGGTGTGTACTTATGCAGGAAGGTCATCCAGTAGCATACTCTTCAAGGAAATTGAAGAGTCATGAAAGGAATTATGCCACGCATGATCTGGAATTATTAGCTGTCATCCATGCTCTAAAGCTTTGGAGACACTACCTGTTGGGTAACAAGTTTACTCTAGTAACCGATCATAAGAGTCTCAAATGGATTTTTACCCAGAACAAGCTCAACATGAGGCAACGTCGATGGATTGAAGTATTGGAGGAATATGATTTTGAAATCAAGTACTGACCAGGGAAAGAGAATGTAGTTGCCGATGCACTCAGTCGCAAGGCATTCCTAAATTCCCTAATCTTGCAGAATCCATTAACGGCCAGATCTCTGGCTACAAAGGTATCTATGCCAAACAACCCTATACTTGAACTAGCTAGAGAGGAAGCATGCCATGATTTGGCCTACCAAATAATGATAAAAGAAATATCTACCAAGGAGCAGAATCAGAAGTTACAAGCTAAGTATCAGGAATTTTCCATTGATAATGGACTTGTCTACTACAGAACAAGGCTGTGTATACCAATAAGCCAGTCACTTAAGTAGAAGATATTATGGGAAGCTCATGATTCTCCTTTCGCAGGACATCCTGGCTATGCAAAAACTCTTAATGCAGTTAGGAAGAGCTACCACTGGGAGAGGCTCAAAGGTGACGTCCTCAAGTATGTCACTGAATGTTTGTATTGCCAACGTATCAAGGCCGAACATGTCATGATGCCAGGGAATTTGCAACCACTTGACATTCCCCAAATGAAATGGGAATTCATCAGTATGGATTTTGTTGTGGGATTACCCCAAGTCCAAGGAGGATATAATTCCATGATGGTTGTGGTTGACATACTTACCAAGGTTGCACACCTGATTCTAGTAAAGACAAACTATAAAGCTTCCGACATTGCAAGATTGTTTATCAAGGAGATATTCAAGCTACATGGGTTACCTAAAAGAATCATTAGTGATCGATGTCAAAGAGATCGTGCAAGAGCTACAAAACACGGGGTTCAAGATACAGCAAGGAAAGAGGCTAACAAGAAGATCTCAATATTTGATGCCAAAGATCATTAAATTGCTTGTCAAGTTCATTACAAAAGAAGAGTCAAAATAATTGACAAAGCATGACATTCTGTCCATTGCTTTACAATAAGCGTATGATCTTGGTTTTCAGGGCACCAATTAATTCAAACAGATTCAGGACTTAGACTAAAACAGCTTGTTCAAACTCCAAGTCCAACAGATAATGCATTTGATAAGTGTATGCATAGGCTCCAAACATGTATACTGCTCAGATTAGCATCTGAAAACTATTGCAGAAAAATGCAGTCCATAATGGCATAAAGGGCACACTCTTGCATCCACTGCATCAAAATTTATCTTGTAGACCATGGCATTCACTCCTTATAGCTTCTTTCACAGTCCTAATAGAAGCTTATCATGTGAAACAAAGTTTTGTCGTCTCTGTTCTCTGAACAGCTTCTTCATTCATTTTATGCCGCACATTTTCTTTGCTCAGTCCATCCCTTGAAAATGTTACAGAGAGTTCTTTATCATCAGTTTCACATGTAACTGGAATAGCATTCCTCATCCATATGGAACATATACTTTTATGCAATCGACTAGTAATATGACATTCCACGGTATTTCGCGGCACTGGGACCAGTCCATGAGCTTCCGCTGCGGATCGCGCGGGTTGGGTATCACAAAGAGCGACACTGCCATGAGCATTGTCACTGTGCCATTCGCTGGGTAATCGTTAAATAAAGCCGACCATCCTGTCGAATCTCCAGTCAAGCTCTTGGTCATCCACAGCACCACCAGGACAAAAAAGATAATCAAAATTATTATCTGTTCAGAAGTAATAGGTCCAACTCGCTGGCTGCAATGTTGAATCGAATGTGACTAATGTACCTCTTCCAATTATAAGCTAAGCTCAATCATGCCTCTGCATTATCAGAATCTGAATTGCCCATTTGGAAAACTTGGGGATGGCGGAATGATATCCACAGGGCATCAGCTCATGTTTGAACAGTTGAGTTGGTGTTGAAAACCACAGTGCCGAGTGTTGGCATGAGGATGGAAAGGAGAATGATGGAAACGATCTTGAGAACAATCCCGGGAGCGGCCATGTCTTTAATTCGCATCGACTCTGTCGTATATGCCAGGGCATTGGGCCCTGTCGCAATTGGTAACATGTAGGCAAACTGAGAGCCCAAGGTTGCAGGGACCATCCGAAAAAGAGGATGCCTGTCTCAATGGATGCTACCTCCAACAACAAAAACAAAAGATCCCCGTACCTTTCGCTTCCTTTCCTCTGGCGTCAGTTCTTCCCTCTATCTTTTCATTCCTATCTTTCCGTTTGTGACTTCCTCTTTTCCCCTCCCTGTTCGTGACTTCCTCCGCTTTTTCTCTCCTTTCTCCCCCAATTAGCATTGCCCCTTCCTTCCTTTTCGTCACACGCTCCTCTTTTCCCTCCCTTATTAACATTTGAAATCCCTCATTAGCAACACTCTCGTCAAGTCTCTTTGCCAATAATGGCATGAAAATCTCTCACCAGTATTGGATAAGGGTGAGATCCAGTTACGGACCCTAAAATATAGTGTGTAGTCTCTACATTTATAACCAAGTATCTTATTGCTTCTGTTGCCACATCTTTCAACATACCTGTACCAAACTGGACAGCACGTACCTCAACTCCAAAAAGTCTCATTCTGAATACTTTAAGAGCCTGTCGTTCCATATCTTTGGCGCCCATGTAAACAACACATTGTAACCCAAAACAAGCACACACTGTAACAGTGATAACTCCATGCTTCTCATAGCACATTTCAATGCTTAGCCTCCTTCTTTCCAACTCCTGGATGTGGAGGGTTATTATCATTAGGTATTTTTGATGTAGCTGGAGAAGGAGAAGACAAAGTCCTAACATGTTCACCAGCATCAGTTGTGCTTTCCACTCAACCTTGCTCAACATAGGCTGAAAGCATCTCATCATATTCGCCACTTTTGTCTCCAACTCCTCCCCACTATACTCATACGCATAAAATAAATGTAATCACAACAACTAAGTATGTACAAAGTACCAAATCCCATGCACAACTTTTGGGTGGTTTACACACCTCGAATGCGCAGCAATACGACATCCACCCCCTCTAAACCTGCGCATCCTCCGGATGTGCCAACTATCCAGGATCATTCAACTCCACAAACAGGTCAAGTCCATCTTCTGCTTCTAGAAGACCTGTTTCTCCATCGGCTTCATCATCTATGTCTTCTGTCTCATCAGCTTGTCTTTCTCCTATCTGCTCTTCTTCTGTCAATGCTTCAAGTGCATATTCTTCATCTTCTCTTCTCTTGAAAATCTTGACTCGTTTTCCAGCAATAGGCACCCTCAATACTGTTCCATCTAATTCAGCCAGCTCATAAGTACCATTGTCAAAAACCTTTTTCACTTCATAGGGTCCAAACCATCTTTAAACCATTTTTCTCATGCTACTATGCTGATTTTCTAGACTACTGTCATAGACTAGAACCCAATCTCCTTCTTTTATGGCTCTAGGCCTCAAGCGATGCCTTAAATCAAACCTGTCCTTATTTTTGAGATGGGCTGCCTTCAAACGGTCAATGGCTAGCTGTACATCTTCTGTCCTTCTCTCTAGTTGACGAATCCGAAGGGCTAACAGCTCTTCCCTTGATAAATTCTCATGCCACGGAAGAACACTCCAAGTGAGAGCACAAATTTCAGTAGGCATAACAGGTTTTTGCCCATACATCAACTCCGCAGGCATGTATCCAGTAGTCACACTATGTGTAGAGCGATCATCCCACAATGCAAAAGGTAGTAATCTCGGCCAATCTCCAATCCGACCTCTACAAGCTTTTGCCAATGGTTTAACTATTGGCGGATGTCCTCTTTCACTTTTGCCATTTCCCTCTGGATTATAGGCAGTAGTAAGAGCCAATTTAATCCCAAGCCGTGAGAAGAATTCTCTAGCTTCATCAGCATCTAGCTCTCCACGATCAGGTGTAATCTTGCCTATACATCCATACCTGCAAAATATTTCTTCCAACAAGAATTTACATACTGTAGTGGTGGTCTTCGTCCGCAACGGTCTACCTTCAACATAGTTTGTAAGATCCTCCCTAGCCAAGACAAGATATCTCATCTGCCAAAGTCCCACTGGCAAAGTAACCAAGTCTACCACCCACTTGTAATGCATACATAGTGGATAAGTCGGATGCAGCTCATCACGATGTCGCACTAAAGAGTAAAGCTGGCAGTCCCTGCAAGTCTCCACAAAGTGAGAAACATCTTTATACATCCCTTTCCACCAGTATCTTTCTTTGATTTTCTCATAGGTAGCCCACACACCTCTATGTCCAGCCCATGAGCTCTCATGAAACTCTTGCATAATCTGTATTTGCATCGCTACATCACAAACTACTCTCAAGGGCAAGCCTCCTCTCTTTCTTGGATGCTTCCAAAGAAAACCATCCTTCAAGAAATACCCATAAGCCTTCCTTCTGATTTTCTTAAATTCATCATCTGTCCAATCAGCTCTTCGAGTCAATGAACTTAGATTTTGTCCAATTTGCAGCCATTCATCAACATAAAGTTCTTCATTAAAGGCTTCAACAGTAGATACATGACAATCATGAATAAGGACAGAAGCAGCAAACTCTGTCTCATCATCTTCTGCAAGCATTGACTCCTCATCCTCATATCTCGCTCTAGAAAGCATGTCAGCAATTGGATTATCTTTCCCTGCTATGTGTCGAAATTCTGGATTCAATGATTTAATATAGGCAATCCACCGAAGCATCGCTATATCTGGAGTCGAGCAACTAGTAATCATGCCAAGCAAAGGCAAACAATCTGTTTCCACAATAACTGAAGCTCCAATAAAATATCCTTTGTCACACTTCAGTGCAGTGACTACTCCCCACAACTCTCTTTTGATCTGCGGATATCTCCTTTGTCGCTCATTAAGAACTTTAGCTCCAAAGCGGATAGCATACCTATTTCCATCAGCATCATCCTGTCCCACTGCCCAACCTATGCCAATAGGGCTAGTATCAACTGTCAACATGATCGGCCGTCCACACTGATAATCCGCCTTGCGTAGAGTAGGAGCTGATTACAATAGCTTCTTGAGCTTACGCATGGCTTTTGAATGCTTCTCATCCCAATGAAATTTCTGCCCCTTTCGAAGCAGCTGATAGAGAACATATGCAATATGAGAAAAATGAGGAATCCAAATCATGTAAAATACACAAGCTCCCACAAATCTCCGCACCTCTGAAGTAGTCGAGCAATACTCTGCAATCCTGTTTATGGCATCCACCTTTGCAGGAGAAGGCTTTCTGCCATAGTATCCAACCATATGCCCAACTATGATGACTTCATTAACAGCAAAGACAGATTTCAGCCCTGAAAGTGTCAAATTTACCTCCTCTAATCGTGTCAAAATTTGCTCACAAGCAATCAAGTGATCAGCCACAAACTGTCTACATCCACGCAAATCAAGACTTTCATTCTTTTCTTCTTCTGCACAACCCTTAATAGGCACATCATCTAGAAAAGGCATGGTATACTGCGGAATATAGTCTCGAAGAACTCTATGCATAGCATTCATCATATGAGCAACTGAGTTTGTAGCACCTTGAGGCAAGGTACACATCCTCACAAGACCAATAGGTGTCCGCATAGTAGTAATATCCCTGCTTTCCAAGGCAAGCTGAAACTGATCATAACCTGAATACAAGTCACCTAGTGAATAGATGGCTCGTCCTGCAAAAGCCTCAGCAAATTCATCCACAACTGGACCTGTTCCCACATTCCTGATTGTCACTTTGTTCACGGGCTGCATATCCTGAATAAATCTCAAAGTACCATTCTTCTTTGGTACAGTAAACCACCTGTTAGAATAGGGTGCAGAAGAGGGTTCCAAAATCCCCATTTTAATCTTCTCATTCAGCAACTCTATCAGCTTTGGCAAGTGTGCTTTAGGCACAGGTATAGGACGTATATTCCATGGTACATGAGGAACAGTGAAGATGACCATAGGTGCAACCAATTCGGGACTAATGCAGCCAATTTCATGTGGAAAGAAAGCAAATGCCTTACCATGACGTCCAAGCATCTCTCTAAAACATTCTTTTTCCACTGGAAGCAAAAAATCATCATTTCCAATCTTCAATTCTGCAAGAGTTTCAGCTGTAAAATTATGTCCAATATTTGCAGGATCCCTCAACATAGGCTGCTTCATAGCTTTTTCAATCTGTTCATCACTATCAGAAGGAAGCGGGCCTGCAACTGGCTTAACCTTCTTATCAACTGTTTTATATTTTGTGTCAACCTTGGCATCATTCAAGCACTCTTTCCTTTGCTGCAATTTCTGCAAATTTTCAGTATCTTTCAACTCTGTTGGTTGAAAAATTTCAGCCTTTAGCTCTATGGACTGCATGGGTGCAGCCTGAAACTCTGTATGCAGAAATTTTTCTGCATTCAACTCTGTTGGCTGATTGAATTCAGCCCTCGGCTCAATGGACTGCATAGACGCATCCTGAAACTCTGTATGCAGAAATGTTTCTGCATTCAACTCTGTTGGCTGAATGGATTCAGCCCTCTACAATTCTATTAGCTGATCAAGATCAGCCATAAATTCAATTTGCTGAGTTTTCTCAGCCTCTAACTCTGTTTGCAGCATAAAACCAGAAATTTCCTGAAACATATCCAAGGTTTGCACAGGTATGATCTTTGAACCCTTGCATACATCAGTTTTCAGCATTGCTCTCATCTCAAACAATGTATCTGCATAAGACATCCCTTCATACAATCCATCCACATGCTCTTCTGCTTGCAAAATACCTGCATTCTTTAACTCTTTCTCCTTACGACCAATGTACTGCCTGGCAGCTCTAGGCAAATCTGAAATTTTTCGATAACTCACTGAACTATCTGAAGTAAACCCAATAAAATTATTGGAGAAAGACTGACTGCCAGGAGGCAAGATCTCCTCTTTTCTCCGCTCCGTACCACTGGCGTCTCGCAAGACAGCGGTACCTAATGAAAATCCAACTCCTTCGCAGGTAGTGGTGCCTCACGCAAGGAGTCCCTGTTTCTCGGATGATTTACCCCAACAGTCATAAACTGAACAGCTCGCATACCATCTTTACTGCGTATCCGCGCATAAGCTGACCCATCATCCATCACTTTTGTTTCCATTCTTGCTTCTGTAATGAAAGGCTGTCCAAGAATAATCGGATAAGAGCATGAATCCTAAACAAAGCAATGATAATCCTCTTCAACATTACCAATAGAAATTCTGATACTCGGACAAGCAGCATACATATCACCAAAAGTATTGTTGGCGGCTCTCATGCGCCAGCCATGCTCTGCATCCATAGGCCACTTGCCACTCTCATAAAAACCTCGAGCAATAAGATTAATTTCAGAACCATGATCAACTAAAGCGATCAAGGGAATTTGTTTCTCTCCAATCCTTACCACTGTCTCAGTGGTTGCTCTAGCCCAATGACTTCGTGAAAAATGGCTGCGAGGAATGAGAATAGGGGTCTCATCATCTTCATATTGCATAGGCTGCACTATTTTCTCCAATTGCGGATTAGCAGAAGCATTCTCAACCATCACTGCATCATCATGCTCTTCCCGAAGAGCTCCATGCCATAATCCCTGTAAAGCAGGTCCTTCCATCGCATGTCGTTTCCTCCGCAAAAGATCCTGCATCTGATCCTGTATTTCTCTTCTAGCAATCCCAAGAGCCTCTCCAACAGTAAAAGTGACTTCACTATTCAAAATTCTTTCATGAAAAATCTCACTCATATCCGTTTGCATATCAAGGTCTGACAAGAGCTTGAATCCTGGATCTTTTCTTGGTTGCCTCTTTTCCTTCTGCTTGTCTTCCATTGGTTGATCGGAACATGTTTGAGTTGGAGAATTTGACATAGGTGGAGCTGTAACAGGTGGTGAAACAAAGTCACCCCCTCTAGTCTTTTTGGAGGAGCTAGGACCCTCCTCATTTCTTCTTCTCTTTTCCTCAACCATGGCATATAAACCCTGCGTTTTAGCCATATAAGCAAAAATAGAATACTTGTCAACAGGAGAATCCCATCCTGTTTCTCCTCGGATGCTAGAGCCCACACAAGTCATAGTAGAAGTTTGAACTTTCCCTCTTCTTGCTATCTCCAAGGCAGAAGACCATAAAGCAGAGTCTCCATCAGATTTCTGCTCAAGCTGGACTCCAAAAGCTGAAGCATCTCCTCTAACACTCGCATAAGCTGATCGCGCAGTCATATCATCAACAAGCTTCTTCATACCTCCCTTACCAAAGTTCGTGTCAAGAGGAGCGCCAGTCTCTGTCAGCCATATCTTCCCATCTTGTCCCCAGAACACTACATTCTTCTTACATGCTTCCTGAAAAGCATCACAATCTCTGCAGTGTTGGTGCTCTGTACTATCACACCAAATACATCGTCGCCCTTTTCTTTGACCAGCTGGAAAAGCAGTCACTGGAGCAGGTGCTACAGCAGGTACTGACATAAGTTGCTCCTTTAACTTACCAACTTCAGCTTTGACTGCTTCAATCGTCAAATCCGCCAAGCCTTTAATAACATCATCTACAGATAAGGGCACTGGAGCAGCAGGAACTGGTGGATTTATAACAGGAGGAGTAGGCTTAGGCAAAGAAGCAGCAGGGGTAGAAGAAGAAGTCTCCAAGGATTTTTCAGGAACTGATCCTGTATTTCGATGCAATCTGACTCTCCTGCGCTGCTTCTTGACAAGAGCATTCACAGCATCAATGACATGTCTCCACTCAGTCTTTAAACTTGAATCAGTAGCTTGATCTTCCAAAAGATCATCCAACTTTTCCTGTAAATCAGCATCTGCAGCTTGCAAAAATAACTCTGCTTTCTGCATCTCCAAAGCTTGCTGTTCTGTCCCATCCAGCTGATCATAACGGCTTTCAAACTCTCGTAGAAGAGCGGTAACAGAAAGTCCCTTATTAGGCATAGAAACCCATGCTAAAAAATTCCTGCGATTCATAAGACCTGTATCCTCCAAGAAATATTCATCTTTTAATGCCTTTTTAAATTCAGCCCAACCTGCATGTGCCTCTTGAATTTCTGCAATTCGACCTTCAAGAGCGCGCACCACGATCCGCAAGAAGTAGCGGCTCCAAACATCTTGAGAAACCCCAAAAAACTTCATCTTTTCTTCATACAAATGCAGGTAAGTTGACACTTGCTGGCCATTAAACTGCTTCATCTCCTGTTGGACAGCTTTCAAAGCATCCATAGCATCACTGTCTCGTTTTGCATGAACTTGTTGCTGCATATACATGGTAAATGACTGAAACAGGTTCTTCATGACATTATCATCTGTCATCTCTTCTTGCGAGTCTCCCATCTTGCTGATGACGCAGCACTTTCACGTCGGGTTCACCAGAAATGTCAAAGAGATCGTGCAAGAGCTGCAGAACACGGGGTTCAAGATACAGCAAGGAAAGAGGCTAACAAGAAGATCTCAATATTTGATGCCAAATATCATTAAATTGCTTGTCAAGTTCATTACAAAAGAAGAGTCAAAATAATTGACAAAGCATGACATTCTGTCCATTGCTTTACAATAAGCGTATGATCTTGGTTTTCAGGGCACCAATTAATTCAAACAGATTCAGGACTTAGACTAAAACAACTTGTTCAAACTCCAAGTCCAATAGATAATGCATTTGATAAGTGCATGCATAGGCTCCAAACATGTATACTGCTCAGGTTAGCATCTGAAATCTATTGCAGAAAAATGTAGTCCATAATGGCATAAAGGGCACACTGTTGCATCCACTGCATCGAAATTTATCTTGTAGACCATGGCATTCACTCCTTATAGCTTCTTTCACAGTCCTAATAGAAGCTTATCATGTGAAACAAATTTTTGTCGTCTCTGTTCTTTGAACAGCTTCTTCATTCATTTTATGCCGCACATTTTCTTTGCTTAGTCCATCCCTTGAAAATGTTACAGAGAGTTCTTTATCATCAGTTTCACATGTAACTGGAACAGGATTCCTCATCCATATGGAACATATACTTTTATGCAATCGACCAGTAATATGACATTCCACGGTATTTCGCGGCACTGGGACCAGTCCATGAGCTTCCGCTGCGGATCGCGCGGGTTGGGTATCACAAGGAGCGGCACTGCCATGAGCATTGTCACTGTGCCATTCGCTGGGTAATCATTAAATAAAGCCGACCATCCTGTCGAATCTCCAGTCAAGCTCTTGGTCATCCACAGCACCACCAGGACAAAAAAGATAATCAAAATTATTATCTGTTCAGAAGTAATAGGTCCAACTCGCTGGCTGCAGTGTTGAATCGAATGTGACTAATGTACCTCTTCCAATTATAAGCTAAGCTCAATCATGCCTCTGCATTATCAGAATCTGAATTGCCCATTTGGAAAACTTGGGGATGGCGGAATGATGTCCACAGGGCATCAGCTCATGTTTGAACAGTTGAGTTGGTGTTGAAAACCACAGTGCCGAGTGTTGGCATGAGGATGGAAAGGAGAATGATGGAAACGATCTTGAGAACAATCCCGGGAGCGGCCATGTCTTTAATTCGCATCGACTCTGTCGTATATGCCAGGGCATTGGGCCCTGTCGCAATTGGTAACATGTAGGCAAACTGAGAGCCCAAGGTTGCAGGGACCATCCGAAAAAGAGGATGCCTGTCTCAATGGATGCTACCTCCAACAACAAAAACAAAAGATCCCCGTACCTTTCGCTTCCTTTCCTCTGGCGTCAGTTCTTCCCTCTATCTTTTCATTCCTATCTTTCCGTTTGTGACTTCCTCTTTTCCCCTCCCTGTTCGTGACTTCCTCCGCTTTTTCTCTCCTTTCTCCCCCAATTAGCATTGCCCCTTCCTTCCTTTTCGTCACACGCTCCTCTTTTCCCTCCCTTCTTAACATTTGAAATCCCTCATTAGCAACACTGTCGTCAAGTCTCTTTGCCAATAATGGCATGAAAATCTCTCACCAGCATTGGATAAGGGTGAGATCCAGTTACGGACCCTAAAATATAGTGTGTAGTCTCTACATTTATAACCAAGTATCTTATTGCTTCTGTTGCCACATCTTTCAACATACCTGTACCAAACTGGACAGCACGTACCTCAACTCCAAAAAGTCTCATTCTGAATACTTTAAGAGCCTGTCGTTCCATATCTTTGGCGCCCATGTAAACAA
Source organism: Lygodium microphyllum (assembly GCF_053477565.2). Classification (NCBI taxonomy): domain Eukaryota; kingdom Viridiplantae; phylum Streptophyta; class Polypodiopsida; order Schizaeales; family Lygodiaceae; genus Lygodium; species Lygodium microphyllum. The sequence goes on along the minus strand of NC_141146.1, from coordinate 81,159,366 downwards.
CACATTGTAACCCAAAACAAGCACACACTGTAACAGTGATAACTCCATGCTTCTCATAGCACATTTCAATGCTTAGCCTCCTTCTTTCCAACTCCTGGATGTGGAGGGTTATTATCATTAGGTATTTTTGATGTAGCTGGAGAAGGAGAAGAAAAAGTCCTAACATGTTCACCAGCATCAGTTGTGCTTTCCACTCAACCTTGCTCAACATAGGCTGAAAGCATCTCATCATATTCGCCACTTTTGTCTCCAACTCCTCCCCACTATACTCATACGCATAAAATAAATGTAATCACAACAACTAAGTATGTACAAAGTACCAAATCCCATGCACAACTTTTGGGTGGTTTACACACCTCGAATGCGCAGCAATACGACATCCACCCCCTCTAAACCTGCGCATCCTCCGGATGTGCCAACTATCCAGGATCATTCAACTCCACAAACAGGTCAAGTCCATCTTCTGCTTCTAGAAGACCTGTTTCTCCATCGGCTTCATCATCTATGTCTTCTGTCTCATCAGCTTGTCTTTCTCCTATCTGCTCTTCTTCTGTCAATGCTTCAAGTGCATATTCTTCATCTTCTCTTCTCTTGAAAATCTTGACTCGTTTTCCAGCAATAGGCACCCTCAATACTGTTCCATCTAATTCAGCCAGCTCATAAGTACCATTGTCAAAAACCTTTTTCACTTCATACGGTCCAAACCATCTTTAAACCATTTTTCTCATGCTACTATGCTGATTTTCTAGACTACTGTCATAGACTAGAACCCAATCTCCTTCTTTTATGGCTCTAGGCCTCAAGCGATGCCTTAAATCAAACCTGTCCTTATTTTTGAGATGGGCTGCCTTCAAACGGTCAATGGCTAGCTGTACATCTTCTGTCCTTCTCTCTAGTTGACGAATCCGAAGGGCTAACAGCTCTTCCCTTGATAAATTCTCATGCCACGGAAGAACACTCCAAGTGAGAGCACAAATTTCAGTAGGCATAACAGGTTTTTGCCCATACATCAACTCCGCAGGCATGTATCCAGTAGTCACACTATGTGTAGAGCGATCATCCCACAATGCAAAAGGTAGTAATCTCGGCCAATCTCCAATCCGACCTCTACAAGCTTTTGCCAATGGTTTAACTATTGGCGGATGTCCTCTTTCACTTTTGCCATTTCCCTCTGGATTATAGGCAGTAGTAAGAGCCAATTTAATCCCAAGCCGTGAGAAGAATTCTCTAGCTTCATCAGCATCTAGCTCTCCACGATCAGCTGTAATCTTGCCTATACATCCATACCTACAAAATATTTCTTCCAACAAGAATTTACATACTGTAGTGGTGGTCTTCGTCCGCAATGGTCTACCTTCAACATAGTTTGTAAGATCCTCCCTAGCCAAGACAAGATATCTCATCTGCCAAAGTCGCACAGGCAAAGTAACCAAGTCTACCACCCACTTGTAATGCATACATAGTGGATAAGTCGGATGCAGCTCATCACGATGTCGCACTAAAGAGTAAAGCTGGCAGCCCCTGCAAGTCTCCACAAAGTGAGAAACATCTTTATACATCCCTTTCCACCAGTATCTTTCTTTGATTTTCTCATAGGTAGCCCACACACCTCTATGTCCAGCCCATGAGCTCTCATGAAACTCTCGCATAATCTGTATTTGCATCGCTACATCACAAACTACTCTCAAGGGCAAGCCTCCTCTCTTTCTTGGATGCTTCCAAAGAAAACCATCCTTCAAGAAATACCCATAAGCCTTCCTTCTGATTTTGTTAAATTCATCATCTGTCCAATCAGCTCTTCGAGTCAATGAACTTAGATTTTGTCCAATTGGCAGCCATTCATCAACATAAAGTTCTTCATTAAAGGCTTCAACAGTAGATACATGACAATCATGAATAAGGACAGAAGCAGCAAACTCTGTCTCATCATCTTCTGCAAGCATTGACTCCTTATCCTCATATCTCGCTCTAGAAAGCATATCAGCAACTGGATTATCTTTCCCTGCTATGTGTCGAAATTCTGGATTCAATGATTTAATATAGGCAATCCACCGAAGCATCGCTATATCTGGAGTCGAGCAACTAGTAATCATGCCAAGCAAAGGCAAACAATCTGTTTCCACAATAACTGAAGCTCCAATAAAATATCCTTTGTCACACTTCAGTGCAGTGACTACTCCCCACAACTCTCTTTTGATCTGCGGATATCTCCTTTGTCGCTCATTAAGAACTTTAGCTCCAAAGCGGATAGCATACCTATTTCCATCAGCATCATCCTGTCGCACTGCCCAACCTATGCCAATAGGGCTAGTATCAACTGTCAACATGATCGGCCGTCCACACTGATAATCCGCCTTGCGTAGAGTAGGAGCTGATTACAATAGCTTCTTGAGCTTACGCATGGCTTTTGAATGCTTCTCATCCCAATGAAATTTCTGCCCCTTTCGAAGCAGCTGATAGAGAACATATGCAATATGAGAAAAATGAGGAATCCAAATCATGTAAAATACACAAGCTCCCACAAATCTCCGCACCTCTGAAGTAGTCGAGCAATACTCTGCAATCCTGTTTATGGCATCCACCTTTGCAGGAGAAGGCTTTCTGCCATAGTATCCAACCATATGCCCAACTATGATGACTTCATTAACAGCAAAGACAGATTTCAGCCCTGAAAGTGTCAAATTTACCTCCTCTAATCGTGTCAAAATTTGCTCACAAGCAATCAAGTGATCAGCCACAAACTGTCTACATCCACGCAAATCAAGACTTTCATTCTTTTCTTCTTCTGCACAACCCTTAATAGGCACATCATCTAGAAAAGGCATGGTATACTGCGGAATATAGTCTCGAAGAACTCTATGCATAGCATTCATCATATGAGCAACTGAGTTTGTAGCACCTTGAGGCAAGGTACACATCCTCACAAGACCAATAGGTGTCCGCATAGTAGTAATATCCCTGCTTTCCAAGGCAAGCTGAAACTGATCATAACCTGAATACAAGTCACCTAGTGAATAGATGGCTCGTCCTGCAAAAGCCTCAGCAAATTCATCCACAACTGGACCTGTTCCCACATTCCTGATTGTCACTTTGTTCACGGGCTGCATATCCTGAATAAATCTCAAAGTACCATTCTTCTTTGGTACAGTAAACCACCTGTTAGAATAGGGTGCAGAAGAGGGTTCCAAAATCCCCATTTTAATCTTCTCATTCAGCAACTCTATCAGCTTTGGCAAGTGTGCTTTAGGCACAGGTATAGGACGTATATTCCATGGTACATGAGGAACAGTGAAGATGACCATAGGTGCAACCAATTCGGGACTAATGCAGCCAATTTCATGTGGAAAGAAAGCAAATGCCTTACCATGACGTCCAAGCATCTCTCTAGAACATTCTTTTTCCACTGGAAGCAAAAAATCATCATTTCCAATCTTCAATTCTGCAAGAGTTTCAGCTGTAAACTTATGTCCAATATTTGCAGGATCCCTCAACATAGGCTGCTTCATAGCTTTTTCAATCTGTTCATCACTATCAGAAGGAAGCGGGCCTGCAACTGGCTTAACCTTCTTATCAACTGTTTTATATTTTGTGTCAACCTTGGCATCATTCAAGCACTCTTTCCTTTGCTGCAATTTCTGCAAATTTTCAGCATCTTTCAACTCTGTTGGCTGAAAAATTTCAGCCTTTAGCTCTATGGACTGCATGGGTGCAGCCTGAAACTCTGTATGCAGAAATTTTTCTGCATTCAACTCTGTTGGCTGATTGAATTCAGCCCTCGGCTCAATGGACTGCATAGACGCATCCTGAAACTCTGTATGCAGAAATTTTTCTGCATTCAACTCTGTTGGCTGAATGGATTCAGCCCTCTGCAATTCTATTAGCTGATCAAGATCAGCCATAAATTCAGTTTGCTGAGTTTTCTCAGCCTCTAACTCTGTTTGCAGCATAAAACCAGAAATTTCCTGAAACATATCCAAGGTTTGCACAGGTATGATCTTTGAACCCTTGCATACATCAGTTTTCAGCATTGCTCTCATCTCAAACAATGTATCTGCATAAGACATCCCTTCATACAATCCATCCACATGCTCTTCTGCTTGCAAAATACCTGCATTCTTTAACTCTTTCTCCTTACGACCAATGTACTGCCTGGCAACTCTAGGCAAATCTGAAATTTTCCGATAACTCACTGAACTATCTGAAGTAAACCCAATAAAATTATTGGAGAAAGACTGACTGCCAGGAGGCGAGATCTCCTCTTTTCTCCGCTCCGTACCACTGGCATCTCGCAAGACAGCGGTACCTAATGAAAATCCAACTCCTTCGCAGGTAGTGGTGCCTCACGCAAGGAGTCCCTGTTTCTCGGATGATTTACCCCAACAGTCATAAACTGAACAGCTCGCATACCCTCTTTACTGCGTATTCGCGCATAAGCTGACCCATCATCCATCACTTTTGTTTCCATTCTTGCTTCTGTAATGAAAGGCTGTCCAAGAATAATCGGATAAGAGCATGAATCCTAAACAAAGCAATGATAATCCTCTTCAACATTACCAATAGAAATTCTGATACTCGGACAAGCAGCATACATATCACCAGAAGTATTGTTGGCGGCTCTCATGCGCCAGCCATGCTCTGCATCCATAGGCCACTTGCCACTCTCATAAACACCTCGAGCAATAAGATTAATTTCAGAACCATGATCAACGAAAGCGATCAAGGGAATTTGTTTCTCTCCAATCCTTACCACTGTCTCAGTGGTTGCTCTAGCCCAATGACTTCGTGAAAAATGGCTGCGAGGAATGAGAATAGGGGTCTCATCATCTTCATACTGCATAGGCTGCACTATTTTCTCCAATTGCGGATTAGCAGAAGCATTCTCAACCATCACTGCATCATCATGCTCTTCCCGAAGAGCTCCATGCCATAATCCCTGTAAAGCAGGTCCTTCCATCGCATGTCGTTTCCTCCGCAAAAGATCCTGCATCTGATCCTGTATTTCTCTTCTAGCAATCCCAAGAGCCTCTCCAACAGTAAAAGTGACTTCACTATTCAAAATTCTTTCACGAAAAATCTCACTCATATCCGTTTGCATATCAAGGTCTGACAAGAGCTTGAATCCTGGCTCTTTTCTTGGTTGCCTCTTTTCCTTCTGCTTGTATTCCATTGGTTGATCGGAACATGTTTGAGTTGGAGAATTTGACATAGGTGGAGCTGTAACAGGTGGTGAAACAAAGTCACCCCCTCTAGTCTTTTTGGAGGAGCTAGGACCCTCCTCATTTCTTCTTCTCTTTTCCTCAACCATGGCATCTAAACCCTGCGTTTTAGCCATATAAGCAAAAATAGAATACTTGTCAACACGAGAATCCCATCCTGTTTCTCCTCGGATGCTAGAGCCCACACAAGTCATAGTAGAAGTTTGAACTTTCCCTCTTCTCGCTATCTCCAAGGCAGAAGACCATAAAGCAGAGTCTCCATCAGATTTCTGCTCAAGCTGGACTCCAAAAGCTGAAGCATCTCCTCTAACACTCGCATAAGCTGATCGCGCAGCCATATCATCAACAAGCTTCTTCATACCTCCCTTACCAAAGTTCGTGTCAAGAGGAGCGCCAGTCTCTGTCAGCCATATCTTCCCATCTTGTCCCCAGAACACTACATTCTTCTTACATGCTTCCTGAAAAGCATCACAATCTCTGCAGTGTTGGTGCTCTGTACTATCACACCAAATACATCGTCGCCCTTTTCTTTGACCAGCTGGAAAAGCAGTCACTGGAGCAGGTGCTACAGCAGGTACTGACATAAGTTGCTCCTTTAACTTACCAACTTCAGCTTTGACTGCTTCAATCGTCAAATCCGCCAAGCCTTGAATAACATCATCTACAGATAAGGGCACTGGAGCAGCAAGAACTGGTGGATTTATAACAGGAGGAGTAGGCTTAGGCAAAGAAGCAGCAGGGGTAGAAGAAGAAGTCTCCAAGGATTTTTCAGGAACTGATCCTGTATTTTGATGCAATCTGACTCTCCTGCGCTGCTTCTTGACAAGAGCATTCACAGCATCAATGACATGTCTCCACTCAGTCTTTAAACCTGAATCAGTAGCTTGATCTTCCAAAAGATCATCCAACTTTTCCTGTAAATCAGCATCTGCAGCTTGCAAAAATAACTCCGCTTTCTGCATCTCCAAAGCTTGTTGTTCTGTCCCATCCAGCTGATCATAACGGCTTTCAAACTCTCGCAGAAGAGCGGTAACAGATGCTAAAAAATTCCTGCGATTCATAAGACCTGTATCCTCCAAGAAATATTCATCTTTTAATGCCTTTTTAAATTCAGCCCAACCTGCATGTGCCTCTTGAATTTCTGCAATTCGACCTTCAAGAGCGCGCACCACGATCCGCAAGAAGTAGCGGCTCCAAACATCTTGAGAAACCCCAAAAAACTTCATCTTTTCTTCATACAAATGCAGGTAAGTTGACACTTGCTGGCCATTAAACTGCTTCATCTCCTGTTGGACAGCTTTCAAAGCATCCATAGCATCACTGTCTCGTTTTGCATGAACTTGTTGCTGCATATACATGGTAAATGACTGAAACAGGTTCTTCATGACATTATCATCTGTCATCTCTTCTTGCGAGTCTCCCATCTTGCTGATGACGCAGCACTTTCACGTCGGGTTCACCAGAAATGTCAAAGAGATCGTGCAAGAGCTGCAAAACACGGGGTTCAAGATACAGCAAGGAAAGAGGCTAACAAGAAGATCTCAATATTTGATGCCAAAGATCATTAAATTGCTTGTCAAGTTCATTACAAAAGAAGAGTCAAAATAATTGACAAAGCATGACATTCTGTCCATTGCTTTACAATAAGCGTATGATCTTGGTTTTCAGGGCACCAATTAATTCAAACAGATTCAGGACTTAGACTAAAACAACTTGTTCAAACTCCAAGTCCAACAGATAATGCATTTGATAAGTGCATGCATAGGCTCCAAACATGTATACTGCTCAGGTTAGCATCTGAAATCTATTGCAGAAAAATGCAGTCCATAATGGCATAAAGGGCACACTCTTGCATCCACTGCATCAAAATTTATCTTGTAGACCATGGCATTCACTCCTTATAGCTTGTTTCACAGTCCTAATAGAAGCTTATCATGTGAAACAAAGTTTTGTCGTCTCTGTTCTTTGAACAGCTTCTTCATTCATTTTATGCCGCACATTTTCTTTGCTCAGTCCATCCCTTGAAAATGTTACAGAGAGTTCTTTATCATCAGTTTCACATGTAACTGCAACAGCATTCTTCATCCATATGGAACATATACTTTTATGCAATCGACCAGTAATATGACATTCCACGGTATTTCGCGGCACTGGGACCAGTCCATGAGCTTCCGCTGCGGATCGCGCGGGTTGGGTATCACAAAGAGCGGCACTGCCATGAGCATTGTCACTGTGCCATTCGCTGGGTAATCGTTAAATAAAGCCGACCATCCTGTCGAATCTCCAATCAAGCTCTTGGTCATCCACAGCACCACCAGGACAAAAAAGATAATCAAAATTATTATCTGTTCAGAAGTAATAGGTCCAACTCGCTGGCTGCAGTGTTGAATCGAATGTGACTAATGTACCTCTTCCAATTATAAGCTAAGCTCAATCATGCCTCTGCATTATCAGAATCTGAATTGCCCATTTGGAAAACTTGGGGATGGCGGAATGATATCCACAGGGCATCAGCTCATGTTTGAACAGTTGAGTTGGTGTTGAAAACCACAGTGCCGAGTGTTGGCATGAGGATGGAAAGGAGAATGATGGAAACGATCTTGAGAACAATCCCGGGAGCGGCCATGTCTTTAATTCGCATCGACTCTGTCGTATATGCCAGGGCATTGGGCCCTGTCGCAATTGGTAACATGTAGGCAAACTGAGAGCCCAAGGTTGCAGGGACCATCCGAAAAAGAGGATGCCTGTCTCAATGGATGCTACCTCCAACAACAAAAACAAAAGATCCCCGTACCTTTCGCTTCCTTTCCTCTGGCGTCAGTTCTTCCCTCTATCTTTTCATTCCTATCTTTCCGTTTGTGACTTCCTCTTTTCCCCTCCCTGTTCGTGACTTCCTCCGCTTTTTCTCTCCTTTCTCCCCCAATTAGCATTGCCCCTTCCTTCCTTTTCGTCACACGCTCCTCTTTTCCCTCCCTTCTTAACATTTGAAATCCCTCATTAGCAACACTGTCGTCAAGTCTCTTTGCCAATAATGGCATGAAAATCTCTCACCAGCATTGGATAAGGGTGAGATCCAGTTACGGACCCTAAAATATAGTGTGTAGTCTCTACATTTATAACCAAGTATCTTATTGCTTCTGTTGCCACATCTTTCAACATACCTGTACCAAACTGGACAGCACGTACCTCAACTCCAAAAAGTCTCATTCTGAATACTTTAAGAGCCTGTCGTTCCATATCTTTGGCGCCCATGTAAACAACACATTGTAACCCAAAACAAGCACACACTGTAACAGTGATAACTCCATGCTTCTCATAGCACATTTCAATGCTTAGCCTCCTTCTTTCCAACTCCTGGATGTGGAGGGTTATTATCATTAGGTATTTTTGATGTAGCTGGAGAAGGAGAAGACAAAGTCCTAACATGTTCACCAGCATCAGTTGTGCTTTCCACTCAACCTTGCTCAACATAGGCTGAAAGCATCTCATCATATTCGCCACTTTTGTCTCCAACTCCTCCCCACTATACTCATACGCATAAAATAAATGTAATCACAACAACTAAGTATGTACAAAGTACCAAATCCCATGCACAACTTTTGGGTGGTTTACACACCTCGAATGCGCAGCAATACGACATCGAAACACTTCTGGAGAGCTATCTTTGAAGCTATTGGGACTCAACTCTATTCTAGCACTGCCTACCATCCCCAAACGGATGGACAAACAGAGCGAGTGAATCAAATCATTGAGGATAGGCTTAGGGCATACTGCTGTCGAGAGCCGAAGAGGTGGATTCAATACTTGCCATTAGTTGAATTTGCCTACAATGCTTCTTACCAGCAGAGCATTCAAATGACCCCTTTCCAGGCATTGTATGGTCATGATTGTCGAAGTCCCCTAAACTTTTCTGATCCAACCCTAAGAGTTGAAGCTTCAAGACAAATGTTGGAGGACATGGATGATCAAATAAGGTCAATAAGACAAGACATACAAGCAGCCAAGGATAGACAAAAGGCATATGCAAATTTGAAACGTCAAGAAAGGGTCTTCGAAGAAGGAGACATGGTCTTCATTCGGGTACGTCCTAAAAAGAGTTCTCTATCCCTAGGAGAATGCAAGAAGCTAAGTCCAAGGTATTGTGGGCCGTATAAAATCCTCAAATGCCTAGGACCCAATGCTTATAGATTGCAACTCCCTGAGAACCTAAAGGTTCACAATGTATTCCATATCAGCCTATTCAAAAAATATGTACTCAATCCTAATCATGTACTTGATGACCAACAAATTGTAATGCCTAGTCAAGGAGTCCTTGAACTAAGGCCAGAAAGGATCTTAGATGTTAGGGAAAGACAGTTAAGATCTAGAACCTTGAAAGAATGCCTTGTCCAGTGGAAAGATTATCCCAAAGAAGATGCCACTTGGGTAGATGAAGGCACTCTCAACCATCAATATCCCCAGTTTATCTCAAGATGAGGACATCTCGATTCCTCCAAGGGGGAGAGAATGTAAAATTCCGCGTGGGAAAAAATATAAATCGGATTTTTGAAATTTTTTTATTCCCCCCCCTTATCCCTCCAGCCGACGGACGAGCTGGAGGGGGGAGGGAAATAGAAGGAGTTGTAAGCTCCTTGGTGGAGCCTATGGAGGGAGGGAGGACATGCGTGTCGACACGCAGGAGGAGAAAATCCCCCTCCCTCCACTATATAAAGTATGAGGAGGCAGAGCCGTGAGGAGGGTAAAGGCTGCCGTGCTACATGCTGACTGAGGAAGAGACTGGGCCGTACTGCCATAAATCCGAGTCGAGGAGGAAGACGAGTCGCCATCTGTCTCCGCCACATTGCCATTCTTCAACCCCAGTCCGTCGTGAGGAGCCATGGGCTGCTGCGCCAGTCAGCAGCCGCCTCCCAGCACATCGCTTGCTTTCGTAGGCCCTGCCACCTGGCCATCATGTTGTCAGTCCTATTCGCCCCCCCACGTGGCCTTCTAGAAAGCCTTGGAAGGTTCCAAGGTGGGCCTCCTAAGCCCCTTGTTCTCCCCCCTCCCGAGGTTTTAAATCCCCCTCCTAAGCCCCTTATCCCCCCCCTCCCGAGGTTTTAAATCCCCCTCCTAAGCCCCTTATCCCCCCCCCTCCCGAGGTTTTAAATCCCCCTCCTAAGCCCCTTATTCCCCCCCCCCCCCCCCTCCCGAGGTTTTAAATCCCCCCCCCTCCTGGGGTTTTAAATTCCCCCCCTAAGGCCCTTGTTCTTTTCTCCCCCTCCCCCCCCCCCCCCCCCGGGTTTTTAAACCCCCTGTAAGGCATTGTTTCCCCCCCCTCTCCCGGTATAATCCACCCCTAAGCCTTGTTTTTTTTTCCTCCGGATTTTAATCTCTCCAAAGCCCTTATTACCCCCGAGTTTAAATTTTCCCCCCTAAGCCCTTGCCCTTTTTCCCTCCGGATTTTTCTTTAAACTATTCAAGTCACACCCCTAAAGCTTACTTTGTCCTTAAGCTACTTTGCAGACTTCCATTTTTCTTGCATAAATTCCTTCACTCACTTTTCAAATCTTTTTGTGCAAGTGCTCTCGTAGCTGAGCTATGTATTCTTAGTCTTATCAAACAAGCCGGTGTCCACACACTCCCATGTCCTAAAAATCCAAGTCATCATCACGGCCTTGTATGGTACCCCGTAAGGAAGAATATAGCCGTGAGATAAAAGATAGGGAGGGAAGCAGAGAGAGTGAAAAGAGGGAGTGAAGGAGGAAGAGTGGGAAAAAGGTAAAAGATTAGGAAGGAGAAGACGGTGGAATTCCAAGAAGAAAAAGGAAAAGGCTATCTCACATTCGAACTACGATGCCGCCGAAGAAAGTCCAAGGTGTAGCGGGGGGGGTCATCTCCCGGTATCCATGTGGATATCTCCCCTCAAAGCCAGGTTTTTCCTCTTGGTGTTAATTCGGTTTTAAGTCAATCATGCAAAGAAAAATTGTTAAGGAAAGATATTTTTGTTCGAGTTATTTTTTAACGAAGGAGTTAGCCTATGGACGACAATGTATACAAATTAGCTTTCTTCAAATTGCATCAAGCATTATAAAATTATAGGCAAGATTAACCATTTACTATAGTAATATATTCCTAAAGTGTAGAAATTATATCTTGCACCATTAGTCTTATTCCTTTCGCAACGAATCATGGTAAAATGGCTAAATTCATGGAAGGATTCTTCGATGCTCAAATTACTAGGGAGTTATCTTTGCTAGTTGCACATCTTAGCAAGGCAACTGTTGTTATTTGGCATGAGTTCATCTTTAAAGAAAACGGAAATTAAATGTTAGGAATTAACAAGTATAAAAATTAGATATACGAACTCATTTGGAAAGAAAATGCAATGGGAAACTGCTAGATGACACTCTTTCCCCCCCCCCCCCCCCGCTATTTGAGGACTTGGGACTAATAAAGTGTGTATACACCAATTTCACAGCTAGGCCTTTTTGTCCAAAGGAGAAATTGTCACTCTTTGTATCACCTTGGCATTATGCTATATGCCAAATTAAACTGTATTGATTGGGAAAGTTAATTGTCGCAAGGATAGTAAAACCGTGACAAGACGATTAAGATTACCTTCCAAAAGATAACTGAACCAATCTAAACATAGAAACATTCATACCCTAAACACTAGACTACTTTTCTTACCGCAGGGACAATAAATTCATAAAGATAAGAAACTAGGGTTCGTCCCTAAGGTTCTTAAATGAAGAAACCCTAGGCCTGACATACGTCAGCTTAAGGAATCTAAACAGATTATTCCATCGCCGAACTTGCGCAACATGTATGAAATCATTTTGTGATCAATTCACAAGGAGAAAAGGGAAAAACCCTCTTCAAGGACGGCAGATCCTTATGCAAGTTATCTTGCAAAAAGACATAGTTTTTGGATATCCTTCTAAATAAGGAAAGTTGTAAAATAGAAACTAGCATATCTAAGGTACCTTAGGGTTAACCAAGTTAGGTATACCCTACACCCAAATATAAAGGATCTTGCCAAGTTACAAGACATCTTGAAAATGACTGCTGATACACTCAAAAAGGAAAGAACACTTCTTTAGAAGTTTGTCATACAAGTGGGTTGATTAATGGAAATGTTTGTGCTTGCTAGAGATTTTAGGGCTTTGTTTGAATTATGAATTACAAATTAAACAAGTACCTATACTTCAGGTTAAAGGCCTGAAGGGAGGGGCAGCTTCAGTTACCCCCGACTGCCTGCCTGACCCTAACCAAGGGGGTTGTTGACCGCGCCGGGAACGTGGACCGAACCCGCCGCAAGAGGTCTCTCCGTTGAGTTCTACTTGGAGCAGGAGGACGCTTGGGTGCCAGCGGGGCTCTGGCCGTAAATCCCTCGCCTTCCGAGTCCTGCACAAGAGGCTAACGTGACTCGGGATTAGATCTCGAGGCCCACATACTAGTTGACGGGCGGAAGTTTGGAATAGTGATCCCTGGAGATTACTGGTTAGCCTTCGGGCAGATTATGGACAAGCTTACGGGCGGAACTTCTTGTAATTCAAAGATAAAATGATGAGATGTTAAAAGAACTTGCTTGATATTGTTTTTAATATGTCACGTGATAAGATTACGTGAAGGAACCCGTGCTTAACAAGATTAATTAAAGAAGTTGATTATTATATGTCAAATTAATGTGTTAGATAATTACATAACTAAAACAAATCGAGGAAAGTGCGGAGGATGGGCCATGGGTCTGTCCTATGGTTGGGTGGTCTCGGTTAGCCGGGAACTTTTCTCATAAATCTCGAAAGACAACAGAATGATCATCATCATAAAAAAGAATAACGAGAACGATGACCTAGAGTTACATCTTACCCGATTTATGTTGTTTTAGGGGAACAAAATGGGACTATGCCTTATGGCAGAGAGGTTGAGCTTTGCATCCCTCTCGTTTCCCATTCTCCTTGAACCAAGTGCAGCGTGAATCCCCTTCGGACCTGGCGTTTCTGCGTAAAGTAGTTCGCTCAGGTCTGACGCTAGTTGCTGTTAGCTAGTGACCCATTAGGAAAACCCTAATTCCGGTCGATCCCAAGTGGGAACGGCCAGGATACTTCCGCTACATGGCAGACGCGGGAAGAACTACATCGCAAAACCCGTAACATTCCATGGGAGTTCCGGGTGGAGTTTTCTAGACATCATTTCTGATGGACTGCTAAGACGTGTCCTGGATGATACTAGGGGACACGTTACAGGAGCAACCATTCGGCAAGGTCCATCTGGATTTCTAAAAATAGATTTTGAGAGAAAAGATGGACGGATCTGCATGACACAATTGTCCTGTTGGCCCATTGTGAACATGTGCATGACCTTTTTTTTTTTTTTCACAACATAAAACAATCACAAATGTTGATTCACTCTTATATGTGACATTAAAGAGGTAATTTTCTATACAAATCTCCAACAACCTCAATGGTGGTATGTTGTACCATCAGCTCCTTAGAGTGTGAGAGTGTATGATGAAAGAAATGTCCTAGTGTGGATGAGGAGAATATATAGGTGGAGGGGTCAATATTTTGGAGAGTGGAGGTCAAAGAGGGATTGGAGAGTGTAAAGGAGGCAGACACGGGTAATAATTACAAAATGACAAGAGGCCAGGAATTCTTTGAGAACGAAGTGGACTCCTCATTATGTGGTGACCTACCTATAGACCTTCTATTGTATGTGGAGTTATGCCATGAGATTGACATGGGACCATAGGTTGGGTCACACTTGCGTCTGCCTACTCAATTTGTTGATGATTTACTTTGAAGGATACTTTAGAATATGCATGTTAATTAGTGTAATATTTCCGATTCCTAACCCGCGTTCTTCTTAAGAACCTCCTCTTGGTAGGAGGCCAAAAGGATAATTGTTGGAATTACGGTAATTTTTGTTTCAAAATTATCCCCTCTCCCCAGTCGACGGTCATGCTGGAGGAGAGGGAGAGTGGCGTGGATGATTAAGCTCCTCGCTAGAGCTCATGCAAGGGGGATATGCCATGCACTATGGCTGCGTGGCGCCAGGAAGGTCCCCTCCCTTCACCTATAAAAACCCTCGCTATGGGGTGGAGGGGAAGGAGGTGGAAAGGCTGACAGTCAGCAGAAAGAAGTACAGGCCGCCATTGACGAGAGAAGCTGAGGAGGTCGTAAGGTTGCGCCATGAGGAGGAGCTACCGTAGATGAGCCGTGCTGCCATCATTTCGCCTTCTGCCGCTAGCTCCGTCTAGATCTGCCACCGCCTGGCCTCATTGGCTACCGTCCTCAAAAGCTCATTTTCACGCCACGTGCTACTGTAGCCAGAAGCCTTAGAAGCTTCTAAGAGGGGGGCTCTCTAAGCCCCCTTTCTCACTACAATTTCCACCCAAGTCCATTTAAGACCCCTTCCCGTGGGGTTCCACCAAAGCCCTATAAAGCTCACCTTACCCTGGGGTTTAAAGCACCCCTTCCCGTGGAGATCCTCACTCAAGTTCAAATTGCTCCCAGGCTTCTTTAAAACCCCTTTTCCATGGGTCCTACAAAGTGTTTTTTTCAAACCTGGGGTTTAAGCCCCTTTTCCCCCCTTGCATCCCCCATAAAGCTCACACTAGCCATGTTTTTAAGCCCCTTTCCATAGCATTTCCACAAGGCTTTTAACCCCGTTTCCTTTTAAAGCTTCCCATTGCATTCCTACACAAGCCATATTAGTAGGTTTTAAACCCTCTTTTCCATTGGTTCTCCTTAAGTTCACTCTAACCACCCGATTCAAATACCATATTTCCCATTTCATCTCCCACAAGCCATTTTACCTTGGGGTTTTTCTTAATCCCCCTTTCCGTGAAGATCAATTGTATTCCCGAAACTTCTACGAAAAGAAGGGGAGTTCATAAGTTGCCATTTTCAAAGCCCAAATTCCCCAAGAAGGTGCATTGGTCAAGGAAGCCCTATTTCAAAAAGGGAATTGCGCGTGCAAGGGAGACGGGCCAAGATCATAAGTCTACAGCCAAGGCAAGAAGGTTGAATTCGTGATGGCCCCTAAGAAGGCACAAGGCGCAACCGTTGGAGGATCATCTCCTAACATCCATGTGGACATTTCACCACAAGTCCAGGTTTTCTTCCTAATTTTGTTTACGTCGTAATATTTCAATTGTGCATGATTCATTTACGGAAATTAGGATGCACTTTTTGGATTGAAATACCTTGGCTAAATTAAAGGAAATAACTTTGATCAAAGAATCGGTCATTTGTATTAAATGAATGAAAAAGAAGAGCATAAGATCTCTATGCATTCCTAGCAAGTGGTTTTTATGCATTGCAAAGTAACGAACTTAGATTAACTAATGCCCATTTTTACAAGTCGAAATAATGATAGTACACTTCAATTTTGCATGGAATGAATAAATTGCATGTCGCATTATTAGGCATCTTTCCTTCGAAATGATTCATTAAAAGAAGGTTGCTAATCATCCATAGGAATTTGCAAGGAAAGGAAAATGGTTCTTAAGCTGCGTAAAGTAAATTAAACCCTAGTCAATTGGCTTAAATCTCAATCAACTATGTAAATAGTTACGAAAGGTTGTGTAATGCTCATTCAGCGTACGAATATCTCATTTAGAAAAGAAGTTAGAAAAAGTTGCATGGTTCACATAAAACCCTTTAGCTTAGTAACATGAATCTTGATTGCATATTATAAAAGGAGCAATAGGAATTATGCCATAACCTAACATACACTTTGATCTTAAGCAAGAAAAGTAGGGTTTGTAAATCTACTCAAACATAGACAATGAATCATGTGGTTACGAAAATGGTATCGTAAATATATTCAAGAATAGACAAGTAAATTGGTTTAACCTAAACACCTAAAGCGCAAGGGACTTGTTAGGAATGGTTAAATCGATGCAACATATCCCAAGTGCTAACTGGGATTTAGCATGTTGAGGACATGACCTAATCGCTCTTATTGCCAAAGCTGAAACTCTTATACCCTAAAGACTTGCCCTCATTCACGGAATGTAGGGACAATAGGACACACTTGCGAAAAACGATCTAGGGTTTTTACCCTAAGGATCGCTCGCTAAAAGAATGAAACTTGATTTGGATTTGGACCTTTAGGACCGACAATTTCGACCTAGTGCAATTAGGAACAGATTGTTATGAAGATACCCTAACCCTGTTTCCTATCTAATCGTGATTTCGTGATTAGACAACGCCATTCGATGGGTAAAATAGTCCCATGATTTTTATGCGACACTCGCGCAATAGGTTGCAGAGTCGCATGGTCTTGTGATTTGATCAAAAGGGAATGGCCAATTCCTTGGAGTGAGATTGGCAGATTCTTATGCAAGTTTATCTTACAAGAGGAGAAATAATCATCGTGATATAGTACCTTTCTTGGGTAAAGTAACCAAGATACGAGGATTAGATATTTGCTTGGAAGCAAAAGACCAATTAGTAAATTGGAATAACATATTTACTGCCAATAGAACTTGAGGTATTGGTTAAGTTGGGTTAGTAGGGTACGACCCTAACCCAAGGATATAGGGTTAACAAACAAACCCTTGGGGATCTTGCCAAGTCGCAATTGATCCTGGATCGAGTGCTGGATGCATTCGGAGAGAAAGATTCACTCCTTATCAATTGGCCAAATAAACGACCACTGGAATTGATTGTGCTTGTAACAGTTTAGAAAGCACTATTTGCATTGTTTGCTCAAGGAACTAAAGGATGAAAAGATATCTAATGCTTCAGGTTGAAGGCCTGAAGGGAGTGGCAGCTTTAGTTACCCCCGAATGCTTGCCTGACCCTAACCAAGGCGGTTGTTGACCGCGCCGAGAACGTGGACCGAACTCGCCGCGAGAGGTCTCTCCGTTGAGTTCTACTTGGAGCAGGAGGACGCTTGGGTGCCAGGGGGGGCTCTGGCCGTAAATCCCTCGCCTTGCGGGTCCTGCACAAGAGGCTAACGTGACTCCGGATTGGATCTCGAGGCCCGCATACTAGTTTTTACGGGCGGAATCTTGGAATAGTGATCCCTGGGGATTATTGGATAGCCCTCGGGCAGATTATGGACAAGCCTACGGGAGGAACTTCTTGTATTTCAAAGATAAAATGATGAAATGTTAAAAAAAGAACTTGCTTGATATTGTTTTCTATGTCACGTGATAAGATTACGTGAAGGAACCAGTGCTTAACAGGATTAATTAAAGAAGCTGATTGTTATATGTCAAATTAATGTGTTAGATAATTACATAACTAAAACAAACCGAGGAAAGTGCGGAGGATGGACCATGGGTCCGTCCTACGATTGGGTCGTCTCGGTTAGCCAGGAACTTTTCTCAAAAATCTCAAAGAACAACAGGATGATCATCAAAACGAATAACAAGAGCGATGACCTAGAGTTACGTCTTACCCGATTTACGCTGTTTTAGGGGAACGGAATGGGACTATGGCTTATGGCAGAGAGGTTGAGCCTTGCATCCCTCTTGTTTCCCATTCTCCTTGAACCAAGTGCAGCGTGAATCCACTTCGGACCTGGCGTTTCTGCGTAAAGTAGCTCGCTCAGGTCTAACGCTAGTTGCTGTTAGCTAATGACCAATCATGAAAACCCTAATTCCGGTCGATCCTAAGTGGGAACGACCAGGATACTTCCGCTACGTGGCTGATGCAGGAAGACCTAGATCGCAAAACTCGTAACATTCCATGGGAGTGCCGGGCGGAGTTTTCTAGACATCCTTTCCGATGGACTGCTAAGACGTGTCCTGGATGATACTAGTGGACACGCTACAATTAGCAGAATTTTTTTGGAGTTATATTACTATACTTTACCCAAATCTTTATGTTGATTATGCTAACATCATTTTTTGTTTGTGTAGGTTAACATTGACAATACTTGGAGAGGAAGATAATTTGAGGGATGAGTGATGAGGAGTTACAAAAGATATTCACATATATCTCTCCAGATTAGATGGCCTGATTCAAAGATATGGCAAACTAGGAGCTCTCTTGGACAATTTCTAACCGTTCTATGAGATCTACTTTGGCATGCTATGATGCATTAATTTCCAGTAGATGAGGTTCTAGATAGGGGTGCTACTCTTTGCTCTCATACATGTTCCAAAGAGGGTGGCTGAAGAGGGTGTTGTGGAGGCACCAATGCAATGTCTATGTCTCATCGTTCTCGTGGATACTTATCACCTCTAGGATTTGTCACATATTTGGGGACATCTACTCTAGTGACTCTTGAATGTTGGGACCAAACTTAACAAATCTCCCAAAGAAATAGTAATAGAGACCGGTCCCTATGCAATATTGTGTTTTCGAACTAGTTGGAACGACTTGTGAAAAAGATAGGGCCTCAACTTCTTGTGTTGGCCAATTCCCTTCTGCCCTCGTGGGTGTTCTTAACATTGCATATGCTTCTTGTGTTGGCCAATTCCTTTCTACCCTTGTGGTGGGTGTTCTTAACATTGCATATGCATGAATCATATCATATAAAAAACAATCTACCTAAATAGACAATCATGGATAATACTGATAGAAAATGAATTGCTTACATATTCCAGTAGATCAATTGATATAGTTCATATAAGGTACCATGGTCTCTTGAGGAGACATAAATAATAAATGGCAAGACTCAAACCAATCTATACATTCAAAGGTTTAACCATTGAGAAATACAAGGCATAAGCTAGATGACCATGACTGCAATCACAATGCAACAATGAAGCTAACTATGTGTCTATGGAGTTATATATATGGGGGTGAATTGGCAATGTGCTTGTGTTGATTGTGTGTGTAACCCTCATCTATTCCTCTATGTTCCTTATATAGCCTATGTTTACTGTAGTGCCTTGAAGTATTTTTTCTCGTTGTTATCTTTGGCTAGACCGTGTCCTTTTATTATTGTGCCACTATTGCCATCTTTAACTGGTAACATACCAATCCTGCACTATCTTGTGTCTGACATTAATGAGAGATCATATGGTTAGAGGTACTTGAATCCATGTACCATACATCATCATTCATTACTATCGATGTATCTACATTCACTGCATTCATCATGAGTTGCATTAAAAAAAACTTATCATTATCAACTTGATTATTGATAGATGCATAATTATTATGCTATATTCTCTCATTTCTATCATTTTCACCTCCTTTTTTTTGAAGTCATATGCAATATGACCTTTCTTACCACACTTATAGTATTCTTTGTTATCATAGCTTGCATTTTGTCTGCTACATCCTCTAAGGCACCCTCTGTCTCGAGACTTACCTCTACCACCTTTATGTGAATGCTCATGAGAGTCATGAGATTGCCCCTAAATTTTTATATAACAAACATCACTCTAGCCTCTATCACCACGATCTATACCTCTACTCACGTTAGAATAGAGCACCTATTTTAAACTATTCTTGCTTTGTGATCAATATGCAACAAGGCCCAAGTGTTTCTCTTCTAATATTAACATAAATATTAGATCTTCAAAATTAGGGATGGTATCTCTTATGTTGATGAAGGTTCAGAACTAGTTGTACTCCTTGTCCAAGCCATCCAAAGATGCAACCACTATATTATCATCAACAACTTGCACTTTAATAGATCCAAGAGCTTCAACAATACTCTTAATATTCAATTTATAGTAATTGATAGAGCTATGCTAAACATTGATTAACCTTTGCTTCAATTGTAACTTTTTAGCTTTGATATTTATACTACATAGTTTGACTAGGTTATTCCATGCTTTATAGGATTGTGTGCATCCTATATGTACCCAATCATGTTATTTGAAACACTAACAGAAAGCCAATACATAACTTCTAATGTAGTCCTAATAACCTTTACCCATGAGACAATTGGTCAATTCAAACTTCTAAGTATGGAAGTTCTGCTTGTCAAGCTTGTCACTAGCAATCTAATTAAGTCCCTTAGACTTTATGCAATAAAACCCAAAATTCTACTTGTATCAATAGCTTACTAATTTAGATAGATTGTTACTCATACACCAAAGTTAGTATATAAATATATCCCAAGTAGCACTTGTAATGGTTGACAGTCTACAAATACTATCTCCCACACCCAACACCTACAACCTATTTGCAAAATGATGAGGCTTGCTGACTTTATGATCCTTACCATATTCACATATGAATAATCTCTAACTCCCAAAGAAAGATCAAAACATATCCAAAACACGAATTTGATTGCACATTCTTAGACCAAAGGTCTATAACATTCCTTTGAGCACTTCAAGCTTGCAAAGACAGCTCATTAATTGGAGATTATATGGGAGAGATCTCCACAGGTATTCTCCACATAAAGGCTTTCTTGTAGACTCTTTCTCACTTGAATGTTGCTCTGATACTATGAAAAGATGGGGGAAGCGAGAGGGAGCATGAACTCCTACAAGAGACACAACACATAGAGAATGCATATGAGATATGAAGCTAAAAATCTTAATCTTTATTCTTCTTATTCTTCTTAATTATAATAGTCTACCAAGAATAAAGAGAGAGTACACATACATAATAGTCAAGTGGTCGATAGTGTGAACACACTAACTAAAAAGATAACTAGACAAGTATCCCATAACTGGAATAGGTGGACTAATGCATGTCCAATTGTAAAGTGTTATTGGAATGATATGTCGATGCAAGTACCAACCACATCAGTGACATGAATGCAAAAACAATCATCTTGGTATGTGAGTATTAGCTTGTGTCGAGCTTGACATCTCAATAGATATCTTCTAACTTTGGTAGGTGGACTAATTCATGTCTAGCTATAAAGTATCATTGGAAGTATATATCGATGTATGTACCAATGACACTAGGGATATGAATACAAAAATGATCATCCACGTACATGAGTGTCAGCTCATGTTGAGCTTAACATCTCAATACTCCCCCTTAAGATCAATTCCATGACTTGTAGTTTAGGAAAGATTCAAAATCATCACAACTTTTCTACTCCTAAATCCTTGTTAAAAATTTCTACAATTTTATATGCTTTGCTCACATATGTGAGATAAATTTCATCAATCAAGACCCACTCTTTGATATAATGACGATGAATCTCAATGTGTTTTGTGCTTGACAGAAGCATAGGGTTTTTTGCCAATAGTATGCTACTTATATTGTCATAATAAATGATACCTCTCAATGTTTATCTATATTTCTAGATCATCAAGTAGCTTTCATAAAGCCAAGCTACCTCACATGGTGTCATAACAACATCCTTATTCTCTACCTCTATACTTGATGTTGCAACAATAGGCTATTTCATGCTACTCTAAGTCACATTCCTACTTTCGAAGAAAAATACAACCATCGGTAGGGTCCCTTTGAACCACTCCGTCCTGGCTCTTGCTTCAACAAGCCAAGGTCTTTCCAACATCAGAGGGTATGACATTTCGGATGTAGAGAGTGGTAGCCTTAGCAAGGAAAAATCGATCAGAGAGTGAGAGAGCGCTAGAATAAGACCTCACACTGAGTGAGAAGGACACTTCAGTGGAGATGCAACAACTTGCAAGGTGTTGCAGTCCCAATTGTGGTGGCCTAACCTCTTCCGAGTGCAACATGATTTGTGAAGCATTGTGATGAGTGCCAACAAACTCAAATTTGGACTTGTAAGGATCACATGGAGCTAGCCCCAATTATCACATGACAACCCTTCGAGAAATGGGGGATTGACTTCATCAGACCGATTAGTCCTGCAACAGAGTATTCACCGGCCAAATACATCATTGTAGCCCCACAGTCTATCTCACAAAATGGGCAGAAGCACGAGCTACAAGAAAATATATTGCCTACTAAATCTGCGTCAATATAGGCAAACAATTGCACTATCAAACCATCCTGATCAAAGATATCATTATCCAATGTGGCCTTAAGATATCAGAAGGTATATCTCATACTATCCAAATGAGGCTTACAAGGCACTTGTATAAACTGAGTCACCAAATCAACTATATAGTTACAACAATAGTTAAAATCTGCCTCGCAATAGTAGTAAAAATCATAACTTCCCACCGTCTGACTTGACATTATGGAATCCTTCAATATCTTATCCACATCAGCACCTAACTTCACCCTTTGATCCAATGGTACTGAGATTGGCTTATAATTAGCCATGCCACACTTCATCAATGTCAAAAATATACTACGTCTGTGAGAGTCATATTCTCTTAAATGTTATAATCACATCAATGCTAAGAGAGTAATTCCACTCTCCCAAATATTTCATATTAAATTTTTGCTCAAGTGAACTCTATACATGCTCCAATTATTGCACATTGTTATCATGGAGGTTGAGATCCCTGGTACCTTTGATGTACTCAATTTCCTTGAAACAAGTTTGAGGAGGTGATGTTTCTAACTCTTCATAATGGATATGGTTTTGAAACTACATGGCTTAACTTTGCATAGCTTCCCCATTGACAAAAGTTTGGGATATTAGTTGGGTGACTGGGTGGTAGTATAGAGGAAATAATTACAAGTTGTGTGCTCTTAGAGTCATGGAGGTTGTTTCCAAAAAAATTTGACCTAATTGTGAGCTATTTTTGGCTCATCACTAGGCCACGAACCTATATTGGTGCTCCTTTTCTCTTGTATCTTCAGGTTGTGTGAGGGAATTGTCCTCAACCAGTGCTGGTGACACATTATTTTTTGGTGCTCCCATTTAGGAGCATTGGTTTTGTGTTATTCTTTGGCAATTATTGGTCACAAGGATGGCGACTTTCCATGGGAGATTGGATGAAGATGTTAATGCATGGGTTGCTTATGTGGAGTAGTACATGCAAGGTTATTATAGTGTGGATGATGAAGATATGGTGAATTTTGATTTGCAAGGATTTGAAGACTATGCCTTGGAAGTTATTAGTTGTGTTCCCGATGATATTATCAACAACAATTGGAAAAGACTCTCATTGTTTATACATAGTTTTTTCTTTGTTCGATCTGGCATGAATGGTTAGACATATAAGACATTTTAGGGGCTTTTATTCTTTGGTAATTATTGGTTTGGTGTTATTGTTTGGCAATTATTGGTCACAAGGATGGTGATTTTCCATGGGAGATTGGATGAAGATGTTAATGCTTGGGTTGATTATGTGGATTAGTGCATGTAAGGATTTTATATTGTGTATGATGAAAATATGGTAAATTTTGATTTACAAGGATTTGAAGAATATGCCCCAGAAGTTATTAGTTGTGTTCTCGATGATATTATCAGCAATTGAAAAGCCTCTCATTGTTTATATAGATTTTTTTCTTTGTTTGAGATCTGGCATGAGTGATTAGACATATAGGAAGTTTCAGGGGATTGTACCAACTTTGATTCAATGACATTAGAGTGATGGGATGCTAGAATTACATGGATGTATTGGATCTAATTTGGTAAAAAGTACAAGATTTGGCATATGGGATATATCTGTATCAGAAAAGCAATGATCAGTATGGTGAAGGGAAGGCATGCATGTATGAAGATGAGAGGGAAGGATGTACATCAGTAGATTATTACTATCTTTGATAGTGACAGAGAAGAGGGGGAGGGCTTCCATGAATCCCTTACATCTTCTGGTTATACAGGAGGTATTACCAACTTTGGCTTGGACTCCTTTGTTTGTGAGGAGGATTTTGTTGTTTCTTTGGGTTTTATGACGTGTTGAGTGATGTAGTTAGTTATCATGATGAAAGCATCCATGATGATTGTGGTGATGTTTCTAGTATTGTAGATGGTGATGAGTTGGTTGTAGAGATGGTTGATGAAGAAAGTAGACTAGAGCATCTATCCTATATGCTAGAGAATGAGGGAATTCTTGATGAGGACTCTACAAAGCTGTATGATGTTTCTTGTATTTAAAAGATGTTTTTGGATAGTTTTGGAAGTGATGATGATGATGAGCTTGTTGTATGCCAAGAGCTAATGCAAAGTAATGTGCATGGAGTACAAGTTCTACTTCTTATATTTTCCACTACTTTTGATGAATATATGTTTTTTGACTTGTACTTGTAGGGTATGCTTTCTAATGACTATATAAATGGTAGTTCTAGAGAAGAACTTGATATAGATGTTTCTTGTGGAGGCTCTCATCTATTGGAGTATCCATAAGAGGATGGTCACAAGGATGCTTGTATTATGCTTATGTTGGAAAAGGTAGTTAGGACATGTCTATAAAAGAGGACTAAAGTATACTGATAAAGGAGACTATTTCTATTATAGTATTTGTTGGATGTATGTAGAAATGTGTGATGTCCAAGGTATCAAGGAAGACTACATGGTGAAGCCATTGAAATTTCCTCTTGATGAGGAAGTAGTATGGGATTTGAGGTGTGTTTATATCTATTGCTTTATGGAGTCAAGGTCAAGGATAGAAATTATGCTTATTGGTATGCCTACAACGATGTAAATTCTTGTCCAAAACTTCTTGAATTTCTTATTTGGATGCATACATATGTTTGAAAAGCTTGCAGGCTTTGAGAAAGTGGTTTTGGAGTTTGAAGGCAAGTATTGGCAATATCAAGATGATGAGGCAATTTTTGCGGGCATGTTTTTTTTGGAGCATTATACTTGGGATAGCAAGTTGGAGACTTGGTCTGATGACGAAGGAAGTGCCGCTGGTCATGCTAAAGAAGTTATCTGGGGTGCCGACGAAGAGCTCCCAGAGGTAGCCTCTCGAACTTGAGTAGTTGAGGGTGGGGAACGGTGGGCCTAAGAATGAGCAAGAGGTGGGCAACAGTCGTTGTCTCTCAATGGATTAGATTGGGTAGTCAAAGAAGAGGAAGACGCAAGGAACACTACCAAGTTTCTATGGGAGCAAGTGATCTCACAGTTCGACTACCCCATCGAACTAGTAAGCGACCAATTGATGTCCTACAGAGACCTTAGAGGCCGAAGATCATGGGGTGTTGGATGGAATGACTATGGTTCCATTTGGGTTGACCAATGGACCATAAAGTATGCAAAATCTGCATAAGCAATGGATCAAACGTATACAAATTAAGTTCACCAATGGCTCTTGTCACCCTGACCATTCATTTTGGAGAAAAAAAGATGATGATGCCCCTTGTCAATAGAAGCCAGAGCCATTAGAGCCACCTCATATGCATGTGAATTATATGGTTTTTCTATGTTTTCTTTAGACCTATGGAAGTATCTTACATGGGATGGTGAGGATGTTATCTACGTGTTTGATCCATGAGTTTAGTCTCAGTATGCTTTACATGGAAGTTTGATGAGAGTAGAATTGTCTTTGTGTTTGACCTAGGTACTTAGAAAAATTTTCGTATTAGTTAGTACAATGAGAGTGGCATAATTTTCATCTTTGATCTAGGTCAACCACTGCATATGAATGTTTGTGGACTTGGGGGAGGGCTAAATATGTTACGTATTTTGCAATAGCTCGATCTATCTCACATAAGTTAGAAACTGCATCTGGATGAAGTGGAGCAAGCACAAACTAGCACGTAGGTAGGTTGGGAAGAAGGATTTCTTTTTTCAAAGATTTAGAAAGTTGAGAAATATGATAGGTTGCATTTGTATGACTCAAAATCTTTAGTAGTCATAAAATTGAGATCATAATATAATGGAATCTACTCAAATAGTAAGGGAACTTGATCTTCATATAGATTTTGAATAGTAGTTTTAAATTTATACACAATTGGATATTTCATAAATGTTTGGATATGAGAATGTATTCAAGGCTTCATTATTCTTGTTAATTGGAAAAGAAGAACATACATTGAAGAGCCTCAATGAAAAGTAATCAAGGTGGTTCAAAAGAAAAAAGTTTTTTGAAAATGAAAGATTTGTGAAATGCAAGTTGCATTCTATTCAAGGGAGGCAATTTAATAGCATGAAGGTGACCTTATTGGGGGAGGGGGGGGGAGGAGACATGGCTACACTACAAGATATAGGCCTTATATCAACGTTAAAAGCATCGCATGTGCATTGCAAAGCACACACGCTAGCACACGCGCTATAAGACGCCCTCTCAAACGCACTGAGAGGAGACAATTTTTACGTGTCTATGTGCGCGTCTACATTGAGAGCACTTTGTGGGGCAGTTCATGTAAGGTGGATGTTTTTTCTTGAGCGCTTCATGAAAACCTTGAAAGATTTTGTGAGGCAAAAAGCACGGCCTGAGGGAAGCATGGCTAAGGGTTGGTTAGTGCAATCATCCCTTGTTTATATCTCTGAATATCTTGCTAAAGTGGATCCCTCTCAACCACGACTATGGAAAGATGATGAAGACTTGAGGATGACCTCTATAGTACCTCAAGGAAAAGGAATGAGTAAAGTGCTAACAAAAGAAGAACTTCGTAAGTTAAATAGTTTTTGTGTGCTCAATAGTGATGTTATGAGCAAATGGGTGGCACTATATAATGAAGTAAGGGCAAGAAGAAAAAGAGAAAGACAAGAATTTCGCACTAGATATGGACGTAATGTCTCATTTCCAGATCATCTAAATGCGCTCCCACGTCATATTGACATAGATTGGTTACATGAGGAAATGGAGAGAATGGAAAAAGAGGAGGAAATCAATATATCTCAAGAAGAGTGGGAATACGCACGAGGTTGCTTATCAAAGGTGAGACATACTATCAATTAATTTGTTTCTATAAGTTTTATTTTATATAATTAATTGACATGTTTGATCTTTTATCTTTTACTACTAGTGCACATTATTCAATGCACTTTGATGTGAGGGTAAACATCTTCGAACTCAACATATAGATGAAAAGAGAAATACCCAAGATTGTGGTGTCCTTGCTCACTTCGAGGCTGCCAATGGGAAGGTTATTGTGGCTTGATCCAAGATATTCTGAAGCTTGACTTCAGACGATTCTTTATATATGTACTGGATGTGAAGTGGTTTAAAGAAGTGGTAACAAATAGTGAGCATTGCACAATCAGACGTCATCCAAGTGGTTTTGTAATCATTGACTCTACAAAATTTCACCAAAACAAGAATGACACATTAGTACTACCTCAACAATGCGAGCAGGTATATATGCAAAGGCTAATTTTTTTATATGTATACATGTGATACATATACACAATATAATAAGTACTTACGTTTTTTGCTTTTGTTTTTCAAATACAGGTTGTGTATCATCCAATGGTAAAAAATAACCGATGGTGGTATGTCATCCCTATATCTAATCGTTCAAAACCAATATATGGTAATATTACCGACATGAAGATAGCAGATGACAATCCAACAAATAATGATGATGTGCATGATGACACCATAATGGATGATATGCGTGATATAGTACAAGATGAACCTTGCAATGATGTTCAAGGAAACGCAAAAGAAGACAATAATGTGATTGTCGATGATATTGATGAAGTTATTGAGCAATATAGCAACACATCTGATAGTGGGATAGACTTATTTGTTTCGTTACCTCTTGGTAACATAGACCTAGAAGTAGATAGTTTAGCAAGGGCTGATCTCATTGAAGATGAAATGGATCATTCACTGTAACGTACTTAATTTGCTTATTGATTCAATATATGTGTATTCCTAATTCTATGCTTTTTATCATGCGCACACGTGCATATTCAAGAATCGATTGTCAATTTTAAAGTAAGCATTGAATTTTCCATAATAAAAAGGAAGTATCTTTTATCATCTTCAAGTACATAGAGAAATTACGAGATACATATATTGCAATACTTGCTACTAATTGTAAGGTTTCTGTTGCTTGCCGCTAATTACTTATATCAGGCTTGTGAATTGGAGGAATTGCCATTCATTAGAGAGCAATGAAAAAGTAATTATTAACTTTATTTTTTTAATTCAATGATTCAATGCTATTCTTAATTCTATGGTTTTTATCATGCACACATGTGCATGCTCAAGAATCAATTTCAGGTGGTTAAATAATTATTAACTTTGGTTTTTAAATTATGTGAATTGCTAATTTTAGGTGGTTAAATAATTCTGCGTCTGATAGCACGTCTATATTAGCATCTATTTGCGCAGATATATAGACGCAAAATTCGCGTCTATTTACATGCACATTTACACGCATTTATAGACGCTCTGATAGATGCACCCGACTTTGCACGTCTAACGTGCGTGTCTATGCCTCGTTTCTATCGTAGTGCATGATTATGACTATGACCACCACCACAACCACGACCACGACCACGACAACCATGACCACGACGTCTACGACTACGACTACAACTATGACCATGACCACGACTATGACTACGACTATGACCACCACCACGACCACTACAACTACGACGACCACGACCACGACCTCGACCACGACCACGACCACGACTACGACTACAACCATAAATACAGCCACGACCACGACCACGACCTGCACGACCACGACTACCACTACCACTACCACTATCACTACCACGACTACGACCATGACTACGACCACCACATCTATCACTACCACTACCACTATCACTATAATAAACAAGAAAAGAATTATTTTTTTTAATTAAAAAAAAACAACAACAACTACTACTACTACAATAAATAAGAAAAGAAGAAAAAACTACTACTACTACTACTACTACTACTACTACTAAAAATAAGAAAACTAAACAACAATAAACAAGAAAAGAAAAAAAACTACTACTACTACAAACAACAACAATTAATTTCCTTTTCTCTCTTCCTCTCCCTCTCTCATTTCCTCTTCCTCCCTCACCATCTCCCTCTCTTTCTCACTTTCCCTATCAAGTTTAATGTTTTTTCTCTCTTTTTCTCTCTCCTCTCCCTCTCTCATTTTTTCGCTCTCTTCTCTCCCTCTCTCATTTCCTTTTCTCTCTTTCTCTCCCTCTCTCATTTCCTCTCCCTCCCTCATCTTCTCCCTCTCTTTCTCTCTTTTCCTATTATGTTTAGTGTATTTTCTCTCTCCTCTCCCTCTCTCATTTTCTCTTCCTGCCTCACCCTCTCCCTCTCTTTCTCTCTTTCGCTATTAGGTTTAATATTTTTTCTCTCTTTTCTCTCTCCTCTCCCTTTCTCATTTTTTTCTTTCCTCCCCCTCTCTCATTTCCTTTTCTCTCTTTCTCTCCCTCTCTCGTTTCCTCTCCCTCCCTCACCCTCTCCCTCTCTTTCTCTCTTTCCCTATTAGGTATATGGGGTTTTTCTCTCTCCTCTCCCTCTCTCACTTTTTCTCTCCTCTCCCTCTCGCATTTCCTTTTCTCTCTTTCTCTCCCTCTCTCTTATATGCTCCCTCCCTCACCCCCTCCCTTTCTTTCTCTCTTTCCCTATTAGGTTTAATGTTTTTTCTCTCTTTTTCTCTCTCCTCTCCCTCTCTCATTTCTTTTTCTCTCTCTCTCATTTTCTTTTATCTCTTCCTCTCCCTCCCTCATGCTCACCCTCTCCCTGTCTTTCTCTCTTTCCCTATTATGTTTAACATCTTTTCTCTCTTTTTTTCTCTCCTCTCTTTCTCTCATTTTTTCTGTCTCCTCTCTCTCTCATTTCTTTTTCTCTCTCCTCTCCCTCTCTCATTTCCTTTTGCTCTCTTCCTCTCCCTCTCTCATTTCTTCTCTCTCCCTCTCTCTCTCTTCCTTTCTTTCTCTCTTCCCTTATTTTGTTTAATGTTTTTTCTCTCTTTTTCTCTCTCCTCTCTCCTCTCCCTCTCTTATTTTTTTTCTCTCTAATCTCCCTCTATCATTTTTCTCTCCCTCCCTCACCCTCACCCTCTCTTTCTCTCTTTCCCTATTATGTTTAACATATTTTCTTTCTTTTTCTCTCACCTCTCTTTCTCTCATTTTTTCTCTCTCCTCTCCCTCTCTCATTTGTTCTCCCTCCCTCACCCTCTCTCTCTCTTTCTCTCTTTCCCTATTATGCTTAATGTTTTTGCTCTCTTTTCCTCTCCCTCCCTCTCTCTTTCTCTCTCTCTCCCTCTCCCTCCCCCTCTTTCTCTCTCCCTCCCTCTCCCTCTCCCTCCCTCTTCCTTTCCCATTTCCTCCATCTCTCATTTCCTCTCCCTCCCTCTCCCTATCCCTCTCTTTCTCTCTCCTTTGCTCTCCCTCTCTCAATACACACGAATTATACCAAAAACAAGTAAAAAAGAGAGAGAAAACTCCCTCTCCCTCTCTAATTTTCTCTCCCTCCCCCTCCCCTTCCCCCTCCCCCTCACTCTCTCCCTTTCCCTCTCCCTCTCTTTCTCTCTCCCTCTGCGTCTCTCATTTCCTCTCCCTCCCTCTCCCTCTCTTTCTATCTCGTTTCCTCTCCCTCTCTCAATACACATGAATTATACAAAAACAAGTAAAAGAGAGAGAGAAAACTCCCTCTCCCTCTCTCATTTTCTCTCCTTCCCCCTCTCCCTCTCCCTCTCTTTCTCTCTCTCTCCCTCCCTCTCTCTCTCTCATTTCCTCTCCCTCTCTCAATACACATGAATTATCCCTTATTTCCTTTCTCTCCCTCTCCCTCTCCCTCTTTTTCTCTCTCATTTCCTCTCCCTCTCTCAATACACAGGAATTATACAAAAAATAAGTAAAAGAGAGAAAACTCCCTCTCCCTCTCTCATTTTCTCTCTCCCCTTCTCTCTCTCCCTCTCTCCCTCTCTTTCTCTCTCTCTCTCCCTCCCTCTCTCTCTCTCAATACACACGGATTGTACCTCATTTCCTCTCCCTCCCTCTCCCTCTCCCTCTCTTTCTCTCTCATTTCCTCTCCCTCTCTTAATACACACGGATTATACCAAAAACAAGTAAAAGAGAGAGAAAATTGGCTCTCCCTCTCTCATTTTCTCTCCCTCCCCCTCTCCCTCCCTCTCTCTTTCTCTCTCACTCCCTCTTCCTCTCCCTCCCTCTCCCATTTCCTCCCTCTCCCTCTCCCTCTCTTTCTCTCTCATTTCCTCTCCCTCTCTCAATACACACGAATTATACCAAAAACAGATAAAAGAGAGAAAAAACACAAAAGCAAATCAAGAATGGACAATGCACTCACCGTAAAGGCTCGAAGAAGGGTTTGGCGGCTCCTCTTTGCAACGATGACTCCTCTTCACCCTCCGTACACCTCCTCCTCTTCTTTGCGAATGGGGGTGGTGGCGGTGGCGGTGAGAAGTGTTCTTTCTCCTTCTTTCTCTCTTTCTCTCCCTCTCAGCAAGATGGTCGCTCTCCCTCTTGCTCTCCCTTTCACTCTCTCTTTCATGAATGCACAAGAAAATGACACACTCAGGTTTCGGCCCGCGTTTTCTCATGTGGGTACCATCGCTATTTGCATCACTATTTCCATCGCATTTGCGATGCTAATAGCAACGCAAATAGTGACAGCGCTATTTGTTATCGCTAGTGGGCGTCGCTATAGCCTCATATCCTTGTAGTGCTACTGGATGTGTTTTTTTGAAGAGGATCTAGAGTTGCTAGTCGACATGATCTATGGTTACTGTAGGGAGTTATCAAACTGTTTTCTTTAGGGTTTCTTTCTCTATTTAAGCTAAACTTACCAATGTTAGAGGGGTTGATAGGTTAGTTTGCTGACAAGGAGGGCTCGTTGAGGAGGCTACCATGCTCAATGAAGATGACAGCATAAATTGAGGAGGCGGTGTGTAATAGGAGTCTTATCTATAATTTATGTCAAGACCTATGGTTACATCTTTTTGGTGTTGAACATTATATGCAAAGGCTAATTTTGAGTAGGAGTGAAGATTAGAAAATATGAGACAACAATAATCATTGAAGTAGTATGCAACGTCTTTGAATGTTATAGCCATCATACCATGGGGATACAATGAAGGAGAGTGGCTCAGCATGACAAAGACCAAGTATTACAGTGGGGTCATGGAGCCGATGGGATGGCTACATGTCATGCTCTAACGATTAAAACTCATGGTTTTTTAAAAAGAATCTTATAGAGATGTACTTTTGCTACCATATTATAAGATACAAGAGCTCTTAGTAGCTATCCTCTTTTTTGTCTCATATGGTTTGAGAAAGGTCAATTTGGAGGCCTTGAGATTTGCTTTTGTCAAGATACATTATTTCTGTGCGAAGGGTTTCCTAGATATTTTGTTGCTTCATGGAGGGTGACATCCTTGGTACCTTTGATGCACTTAATTTTCTTGAATTTTTTTTGAGAAGGTGATGTTTTGGATGCTTCATAATGGATATGCTTTTGAAACTACATGGCTTGACTTTGCATAGCTTCCCCATTGACAAAAGTTTGGGATATTAGTTGGGTGGCTAGGTGGTAGTGTAGAGGAAAAAATTACAAGTTGATGTGCTCTTAGAGTCATGGAGGTTGTTTTCAAAATTTTCTGACCTAATTGTGAGCTATTTTGAGCTTACTGCTAGGCCATGAACTTATATCAATGCTCCTTTCTCTTGTGCCTATGAGGAAAAAGAAATTGGTATCCCAGCATTTGTACAAGTAATAAAATCTATTAAAATCCTAATTGATTGGAACAAATCAGAAAAAAAATTAGCGTCAATATTGGAAAAAAATGAAATTATTTGTGTGAAGGGATTATCCTTGATCACCACAGTGTGATACAACATGTATTCTTTTTGCTCAAGGAAATAGGCAACAAATACACACTTTTTAGCTTTTGGACCCAAATTTTCTTTGAACTCATTTGGCACATGTACACATGCTATGTATCCCCAAGGGGGTCCACCTTTAAGAAACTATCTATATAATGTGCATTCAAATTATATTAAGAAATATCATTTATTTATATGCTATAAGGCCTTACCATGACCCCTTTTAATTAACTAAACTTACAATTTTTTTTCAAATTGTAATT
Organism: Lygodium microphyllum; assembly: GCF_053477565.2. Lineage (NCBI taxonomy): Eukaryota > Viridiplantae > Streptophyta > Polypodiopsida > Schizaeales > Lygodiaceae > Lygodium > Lygodium microphyllum. The sequence continues at coordinate 81,126,425 of NC_141146.1, read as the reverse complement.
TAAAATCCCCTTTTGTAAATATAACCCTATAGATTTTACTAAATATAATACCCTTTCTTTTGAACTCCCCTGGTATCTTACATGTGCTATAAGGTGGACTCCCTAGGAATGTATCCAAATACTATAACATGTGAAAATTTTGATTTCTTGACAATAAGCTTCTCCTCTAGTATCACATCATGTAGTATAGCAGTAGGAATCTTGTTCATAATACACATAGTTGTAGAGCTAGCTTTAGCCTAATAACAATGTGGCATGTTCTTTTTAACCACCATCAAAGCTCATTCAATTTTCGCAATGTGCATATTCTTTCTTTCAATAACACCATTTTGTTGTGGAGTATACCTACACATAAATTACCTTTGAATTCCATATTGTCTTATAAAGTTAATATGCATTGGATAGGTATGATCCCTCTCCATCGGATCTCAGGTAGTTAATATGTAAACTTGTTTGTTTCAAAACTAAAATTTTAAAATCTTAAAAGAGAATACTTCGCTTTTCTCCTTCATGCAATACATCCATACCTTTGTTGCATGATCATTAATAAAGGTTCCATAAGATTTACATCCAGCCACCATTGATGTAGTATTGGTGAGACCCCACACATTTAAATGTACAATATCAAGTAAATGCCTGCTTATATGTTTATCCTAAGGAAATGTATACATGATATTTTTTCAAATTGGCATGCTTCATAGAATTTTGTGCATATTAGCCACTTTGAACTTAGGCAAGCCTATCACAATTTCACATGATGGCATGTTTTTGGACCATTGCACATTTACATGGCTAATACATTTATGCAAAATGTCAATATTAATCACAACTCTTACACCTTGTACAAACATAGTAGCCTTGAGCTCGAGTATATTTTCATCCAAGGTAAACATTCTTCCCATACACTTGCTTTTTGCAACTAGCTTACTTTCGTTCTTGAAATCTTCTACAAAGCAACTATCTTGATTGAACTTTACTTGCAATCCCTGCTTAACCATTTGATCAATAGAAACTAAATTCTTTTTAATGTTAGCACGTACAACACATCAATGTGACACTGACCAAACACTTAACTTCTCTATCTTGCATTGCTAATAGAATACTCCCAACATGAGCAATAGAATGATGTATTGTTACCTATTTTCATAAAACCAAGTAGTTTAGTATTTTTTATTTCTCTAAACAATTCTCCATGAAATATCATATGGTTATAGACACTTGATTCCACATACAATATTTGATTACCATTGTAGATGCATAATTATTATGCTGTCTTTTCCCATTTTCTATTATTTCTATCTCTTCTCTTATTTGAATAGTTATATGTGATATGAACTTCTTGATCACAATTATAGCATCCTCTATTATCATAACGTATGCTCTGTTTGCCATATCCTATACAACTCCCTTGCCTTGAGACTAGACTCTACCACTTGAATGTGACTACTCTAGTGAGTCACGAGAGTGCACCTCATTTTTCCCATAATGGTCTCCACTATGGCCTTTCTTACCATGACATATACCTCTACTTGTGTTTAGAGTAGAGAATGATTTCCAATTATTATTGGTTTGTGATGAGGATGCAGAAAGATCCAAGTTTCTCTCTTCTAATATTAACACAGATATTAGATATGCAAAATTAGGAATGATGTATTTTTTGTTGATGGAGGCTTAAAATTAGTTGTACTCATCCAAACCATCTAAATAAACGACCACTATACCATTATCATCAACTTGCACTTTAATAGATTCTAGAGCTTCAACAATGGTCCTAATATTTAATGCCTAGTTATTGATTAAAAAATTATCACAATTGACACTCTTTAACTTAGATTTCAAGTGCATCTTTTTGGCTTTGGTATTTGTATAAAACAACATGACTAGATTACTTCATACTTCGACAAGACTGTTTGTATCATGTATATCCTAATAATGTTGTCTAAAACATTGATAGAAAGCCATTATTTAACTTTTTGACTAGATTACTTCCTACTTTGACAAGACTGTTTGCATCATGTATATACCTAATAATGTTGTCTAAAACACTGATAGAAAGAAATTATATAACTTTTTGAGCACATTGATTCCATCCCTTAAATACCTTGGCTTGCTTAGGTATGATATTTTCATTTGGTAACTCTAGAGCCTCAGCATTATGCAGTCCCATTAATCTTTATCCATAAGGAAATTAATTAGTTTGAACTTCCAAGTATGAAAGTTATGCTTGTCATCGACAATCTAATCAAATCCCTTAGACATTGTGCAAAAAACTCCAAAAATCTACTATTATTAATAACTTGCTAATTTAGATAAACTGCCACCTATACTAGTCTTAGTACATAAGCATAATTGAGTAATACTCACGATGTTTGTTAGTTTACAAAAATTATTTGCCACATCCAACACTTACAACTTGTTTATGAAATGATAAGGTTTGCATGGTTCTTGAACCTTATCAAACTAGGACGCGAACAACCTCTAACTGTCAAACAACAGTCTGAAACATGCCTAGAATGCGAATTTGACAAGATAGATATTGATGAAAGGTCTATAATGTTCCCTTAGGCACTCCAACCTACCAAAGATGGCTTGCCAATTGAAGATCATATGAGAGATATCTCCATAGGTGTGCTCTACAATAAGTCTTCCTTGTAGACTCTTGTGCTTATAGATTATAGCTCCTCACCTAGACAAGGCTTTGATATCATGAAAAGATAGGGGTAGAGAGATGGAGCTTAATCTCGTGTAGGACCCACAATACACACAAAATGCACATAAGGTAGGAAGTTGAAAATGATAATCTTTATTATTCTTCTTTTTCTCCATTATAACAGTCTATTAAGAAGAAAGAAAAAGTATAAGATACATAATATGCAAGATATTCATAGTATTAATAGACTAACTAGCAATATGACTAGATAGATATCTTGTAACTCATATAGGTGGACTTTATAATTGATGTCCAGTTATAAAGTATCATGAGAAGCATATGCTAGTGTAGATATTGACCATGCTAGTGATAGAAATGTGGAAACAGTCCTCCAGGTACATAAATGTTAGCACATGTTAAGCTTAACATTTCAACACTTTGCTATTGCTCAGGGGGGATAGAGTAGGGCTTAGTAACTACCACAATTTTTTATGATCCATTCGAAAGTTATTTGGACCTTTCGGTGGCCTCCAAGGCATGTTGCATAGAAATAAGGCTTACAGATCTAGTTTGGGGTAGAAGACAATGTAAATGGAATTAAAGTTATATTATAATTGATGTCTGTGACAAGAAGAGGAAAAGAGAGTAACAAGTAAGTGCCAACATAATGAGACACTACTAGTAGTAGCAGGAGAGAGAGAGAGAGAGTGTGTGTGTGTGTGTGTGTTTTTTTTTTCTTAATTGTGTATTCTATTTTTCATACTACTTGGACAAACAAAGAATCACCATCATAAGTAAGTAAAGTTGCTTCATCTACCATCCTCTTGTAGATAGCTATTTCATCTCAACGTTGTTGATTATCATGCTAACTGAATCAATTAATAATAATATCTATGAAATTTTCCATTATTTATCACATATAGCATGCATGTAGTCTTAGATTGCTCAAAACAAAGAGAAATTCAGATATGAGCATGATGAATTAGACAAGTTCATATGGAGCATGATAATTAATGTAAAAAGGATTGGAGCTTCACATAGGCCAAGATATACATTTCATAATCAAAGAGTGATCAACTTATAATATCCTTAAATGTTTAGCTTATTTTTTTGGTGGTGTGAAAGTGGTGGGAAAGACAATGGTGATAATCACAATGAAATGCATCATGTGGATGGTACATGGTGGTTTAACTAGTGGTTGATGTGATACACAATGAAGAAAGAATAAGGAGAGTTGATGTAATATATGCTATGTTAACTAGCGATTGATGTGATACCTGAAGAAGGAAGCTTGTTGGTTGATGTTATAATATTGGCTTGACTAGTGATTGATGTGACACATAATAAACAACTCTATATCCATCCTAGAGATTAGGGTGATTTCCATCCTACATAGAAGATGAGTTTCTATAAATTATGTTGTTGTAATTTTTGTTTTATGCAAAGGATGGTGGAGTCAACACATTGATGTATATAAGGAGCTACCACCCGCAATCACTTAGTATCGAGTCCAAGATTTTGACAATCCAACATTCTTGGGAGGCAATGCCATTGAATGGATAATCTCTTTAATTAGCTAGAGGGATAGCCCTTTTTGAGGCTAGTAAGGTCTTTAGTATATATATATATATATATATATAGTTGGAAAGCATTCTTTAAGAAGCCAACAACCATTGGAGGCACTACCATCCTTTACGCACGAGGATGAGTCCTTCAAGGTAGTTAAGCTGGTGCAATTGAGGGTGAGCTCTTAAACCTTGAGATTGTTATATAAAATATTTTCATGGGAGGCATAATTGATACACATTTTTAAAATATAGTTTAGGTCTTTTAGTGGAGGAAAATATGTAGTGTTTACTCAATGTTTACTTGTGTGTATGACATCTTCTTGTACAAAAATAGGTAGATGTTGCATAAGGACAATTATAGAAACATGAGAAATAATGTTCAAAAGAGAATTAAACACAAGAAATAATGTTCATGAGAGAATTAAACACGAGAAATAATTTTCAAGAGAGAATTGGAGAAACACATCAGAATATGCAAGAGATCAATATAGGGCTAAGATAACTTATCTGACTCCATAATATGTATAACCATATGAGCAAGAACATTGGACTTCCAATTTCCATTTGTATAATGAGTATTAACTTTCTTTAGTGGACCTAGACACTATTGATCCTTAAGTGACACCTCAACTCTTACATTTTACTTCGAAAAGCAGCTAGGACATGTACTTATCCCTTTCAATCTTTCAAGCTTACTAACACTAGCAAGTTGTTACTCTGCAATTATTGATGGGGTCATGAAGGTGCTTTGTAGTATATATATTGCTTAATCTAGGTAAAGCAAGCAATGTTGTTTGAGTGGCCAATATGACATGAGGCTTTGTCCATCCTCCTTTATAGTATGACTATGCACTTGAACATTCCAATTCCTCTTAAATTTAGCCACATTTAATGTAACTAGTTCTTTTGTTAAATACAACTTGTATATCATTTGGCTTTAGAAAAATATTTCTATTTATATATTGGTAATTATAGCCAACAAATTTGGCATTTACTACACTACAACGATATCAGGCCATAGCGGTGCCGATTAGCGACGACAAATAGCGGCGTCGCTATTTGCGTTGCTATTAACATCGCATTTGCGGCGCTAATAGCGACGCCAATAGTGATGGTACCGAGAGTAAAAAAATGCGGGCGGAAACCCGAGCGCATTACATTTCACGCATTCATGAAACAGAGCGAGAAGAAGAGCGATAGGGAGAGCGACCGTCTTGCTAAGAGGGAGAGAAAGAGAAAAAGAAGGCTTCTCACCGCCACTACCGCCACCGCCACTGCCGCCATTGCCATTCACAAAGAAGAGGAGGAGGCGTATGGAGGGCGAAGAGGAGCCGCCGTCACAAAGAGGAGCCTTCAAACCCTTGAGTGCATTCTCTCTCTCTTTTACTTGTTTTTTGTATGCTTTTTGTATATTAAGAGAGGGAGAGGAAATGAGCGAGAAAGAGAGGGAGAGGGAGAGGGAGAGGGAGGGAGAGAAAATGAGAGAGGGAGAGGGAGAGGGAGGAAATGGGAGAGGGAGGGGGAGGAAATGAGAGAGGGAGAGGGGGAAGAAATGGGAAAGGAACTGGGAGGGAGAGGGAGAGGGAGGGGGAGGGAGAGAGAAAGAGAGGGGGAGGGAGGGGAAATGAGAGAGGGAGAGGGAGAGGAAGGGAGACATTAAACATAATAGGAAAATGAGAGACATGGAGAGGGAGAGGAAGGAAATGGGAGAGGGAGAGGGAGAGGGAAAGGGAGGGAGAGAGAGAGAAAGAGAGGGAGAGGGAGAGGTGCAGGAAATGGGAAAAGAAGAGGGAGGGAGACATTAAACATAATAGGAATATGAGAGAGAGAGAGAGGGAGAGGGAGAGGGAGGAAATGGGAGAGGGAGAGGGAGGGAGAGAGAGAGAGAAAGAGAGGGAGAGGGAGAGGGAGAGGAAATGGGAAAGGAAGAGGGAGGGAGAGGAAATGAGAGAGGGACAGGGAGACATTAAACATAATAGGGAAATGAGAGAGAGAGAGAGAGAGGAAATGGGAGAGGGAGAGGGAGAGAGAGGGAGACATTAAACATAATAGGGTAATGAGAGAGGGAGAGGAGAGAGAAAAAATGAGTGAATGGGAGGAGAGAGAAAAAGAGAGAAAAGATGTCAAACATAATAGAGAAAGAGAGAAAGAGAGGGAGAGGGTGAGGGTGAGGGAGGGAGAGGAAATGAGAGAAGGAGAGGAGAGAGAAAAAGAAATGAGAGAGAGAGGAGAGAGAAAAAGAGAGAAAAATCATTAAACCTAAAAGGGAAAGAGAGAAAGAGAGGGTGAGGGTGAGGGAGGGAGAGGAAATGAGAGAGGAAGAGAAAGAGAAAAAAGGAAATGAGAGAGGAAGAGGAGAGAGAAAAAAATGAGACAAGGAGAGGAGAGAGAAAAATAGAGAAAAATCATTAAGCCTAATAGGGAAAGAAAGAAAGAGAGGGTGAGGGTGAGGGTGAGGGAGGGAGAGGAAATGAGAGAGGGAGAGAAAGAGAGAAAAGAAAATAAGACCTTACAATAAGCTCATCCTAGGCTCATAGGGGTTAGGTTGATCCTCAACAAACCTAAGGGATATATGGCTAGAGAACCCTAGCACACTTGCGCCTCCTAGCATAATGTTCTTTCTACAAAGAGACCTCTCATATATGGGGCTTGTCCTAGCCTCCACCACGCAAGTATACAACAAAGGCAATCAACCTATCAATTAGAAAAACATTCAATTTTCATAACTCCAATAATAACTTTGGATATTCCATAGAAATCAATCTCTTCTTAAAAAGACAAATACAAAAAACTAAAACAACATCATTCATATGCTTCGCAAAACTAAAATAGTATCACCACAATATTTCTTAGGAAACTCATATTCAACTATCAATTTTAATTAAAAAATATAATATAATATCACTTGCAAAGAAGGATACTCTTTTATCATTAACCCTCTTTCTTCCTTAGAATAGTCTTAAGAACAAATTTCTGCTCTAACAAGCATATATTTGAGCATAATAACTATTTTAAGGTTTATTCCATGAGTAGTAGTAGTATATATGCAACCATCAAGCTAGAGATTATGCTTTGGTATCTGCGAAGATCCCAATCTCATGCCCTCATAGAGATTGTAGTGTGCAATAGTGTGGAGAGAAGGTAGGTGAGTTGTAAATGGTAAAGGAGAATTCTATTGATGATGGAGAGAAGATGAAGTAAATCGCCAATTCTATTCTTAGTGAGTGCAACCTACCCATAGTATGGCATCCATGACCAATTGAAATTAGTAAGACTTCGAGATCCTACCTTGAGTATTACAACTATTGTTTTGTGGTGGATTTTCTTGCCATAATTCAATGTCAATTTGTGCTTGTGTTTTCCACGGTGTGTTGACTATGGGTTTCAAATGCTCTATTGGATCTCTCTCTCTTTCTCCTCTCTCTTCTCTCAACCCTTCTCTCTCTCAATCTTCCCTCTTTCTCTCTTCCTAAACTCTCCCTAAATCCTTCTATCTCCCCCTATCTCTTTTCTCTCTGTATCTCTCTTTCTATTTCTACCTCTCTCACTTCTCTCCTCTTCTTCTCTAACTTTACTCTCTCCCTAACTCTTGTCTCTCTCTTCATCTCTATATAAGTAGTCGTAGTCATAGTCGTGGTCATGGTCGTGGTCCTAGTCGTAGTCGTAGTCATGGTTGTAGTTGTAGTCATGGTCGTCGTGGTCATGTTCGTGGTCGTGGTCGTGGTCGTGGTCGTGGTCGTGGTTGTGATCGTGGTCGTGGTCATGGTCATCGTAGTCGTAGTCGTAGTCGTGGTTGTGGTTGTGGTTGTGGTCGTAGTCATAGTCTTAGTCGTTGTGCCCGTGGCCTTGGTCATGGTCATGGTCGTGATAGTCGTAGTCGTGGTCATGGTCATGGTCGTAGTCGTAGTCGTGGCCATGGCTGTGGTTGTGGTTGTGGTCGTGGTCGTGGTAGTCATAGTCGTGGTCATGGTCATGGTCGTAGTCGTAGTTGTAGTCATAGTCATGGTCCTCATGGTCGTGGTCGTCATAGTCGTAGTGGTATTCGTGGTCGTGGTCATGGTTGTAGTCGTAATGTAGAAAAAGAGAGAGAGATGAAAGGAGAGGAGAACAATTTAAGAAAGAAAAAAAAAGAGAGAGATGGAAGGAGAGGATAACAATTTAAGAAAGAAAAAAAGAATGATAACAAAAGAAAATTGTTTGTCGTAACATAGAAAAAATGGAAAATGATGAAGGTCCTCTTGTTCAAGATTGCGAGGTGTATCTTAATCAGCGTGTCCCATGTCCTTGATCTCAATGCAAGCTCGTAATTAGATGAAAACGTCGATTATCTATAGAACACCTATGATGATTTGGCAAGTTTCAATCTGAGATCATTGATCAGGCGACTGTGGATTTTTAGCAAACGGTAACAAAAGTTAATATCAATCATGCATTGTACTCGTAAGCTAATTAAATGCCATATACAATAAGATTGGGTCTGGTTCGCAAATTTTCTATCCAAGGAGGTGACGTCTCATCCCAAGGAGGAGTGTACCCTTTGCAGCCAATTAGAAGAGTTTGTAAGCGTGTGATGGATAGAGTGCATGAGCCAATCCACCACTTGCAAGGCACTACCCAATCTATACCATCAATGCCAGACGAGACAAGCAACCTTCTAGACCTACCTACAATCTTGGAGCCTGAGATGGAGGCAATGATTGATGCATTGATTCCCATGGATGTGGAGACTTCTGATCTGCTTAGAGAGGAAGTATCCATACCATTATATGATGGGTGCCGAGTATTTTGCCTGAAAACACTGCTTGCACTCTGCAAGCAAAATACGGGTGGAGCAATGCAAGTGTGACCGAGTTGTTCAGGTACCTTGTATATACGTTTTGTTGATTTCTTTTCGGCACTATTATTAAAAAAATTTATGCTTTTTCAAGGTGTTTTATGATTTTTTTCAAGTTATTGAAATATCGTATATTACCACCTGCAAATACCATGCCTGAGTCTTGTGATGATGCACGACATGTTTTACGAAAACTTGGCATGGACTACAACAACATCCATGCATGTATCAACAATTGCATACTATTTCGAGGAGAATACGAGACTATGGACATGCATCTATAGGACTCGCAAGGACAAACCATCCCTCAAAAAGTTCTCAGATACTTTCCGCTTATCCCCCGCATAAACCACATGTTTCGTACGTCCGGCATGGCGAGCTTAACAAGGTGGCATGCACAGAATAGGTCCATGGATGGAGTTCAACGAATATCAACGGATTCACCTGCATGGAGCCACATTGACTCAACCTTCCTAGGATTTTCTCAAGAGCCAAGGAATCTTTGGCTCGGTCTTGTAATGGATGGCGTGAACCCATTCGGTCTACGCTCAACTTCTTACAATGTGTGGTCTTTAGTCCTTGTCAACTACAATATCCCTCCATGGCTTTCTACGAAGAAAGGACATCTCATTCTTAGCTTACTTGTCCCCTGCTGCTACAAAGTCAAAAATATGGACGTGTATCTTCGTCCATTAGTTGATGAGCTTAAGATTTTGTACAAGGAGGGGGTCACCATACAAGATATGAGCAAGCGCGATAGTTGACGGTCAGAGCCATTCTCGTGTGGATGATGCATGACTTTCCGGGATTCAGAGAGTGCTCAAGTAAATAGGCTTCCATTCTCATTGATAATATCTATATTTTATCTCGTTCAAGCTTGTATTCATTGGGTCGTGGTGTTGAAACAGGTCTGGTTACCTCAAGTTATCATGCATGTCCATTGTGCGCTCTCGAAGGTCACGAACCATGAAGAAGATGGTATATCAAGGATATGCTACTTTCTTACCAAAGGGTCATGAACTCAAGGAAGCTTTTCTTGGACGACCTCCGACACGTATGAATGCCTCAAGTTGGTATAAGCTGAAAATGGTCCACGCGAAGTCACATCCAAATGGAATGCAACGATTCTCAGTTTTCTACGAGTTGCCATAATGGACCCACTTACAAGTCAACCACTTGTTGGATCCCATGCATATTTTCAAGAATGTGAGCAGCTTGCTATGGGACCACATCACAAGAAAGAGAGACACTATAGGGGCACGAGTGGATTTGAAGGAGGTAGGCAAGATGGAGGTGCTTTGGCCACAGTCGAGTGGTGATGGTTACATGCAGCTACCTCGTGCTCCTTGGGTTTGTACTCCAGAAATATGCGGGGCCATTTACAGGTTGTTGACTTTGGTACAATGGATCTCACAGAAGGAGATTAAGACATCCTCTATTGAATCCATGAGGCGGGGAGCAGTGGAGATGGTCTATCTCTTTGAGAAATACCTACCTAACAACATGCTCACGATACAAATCCACCTTCTTGTGCATCTTGTAGATGAAGTGGACATTGCTGGACCTGTCCATATGCGATAGATGTTCTTCTTGGAGCACTTCATGAAAACCTTGAAAGGCTTTGTGCGACATCGAGCTCGATCAGAAGGTAGCATGGCTGAAGGTTGGTTGGTGTCTAAGGCGCTAGTGCATATTTTACAATCGCTACCAACGGTGGATCCAGAAAACAAAATGCTATGGTCGCTGAAGGATGATGATAGAGTGATCGGAGATGTGGTGGTTATAAATAGGGTAGAAAAAAGAATGGATGTTGCAATGGAGGAGAAGGTGAATTGCTTTTGTATGTTACACCATGCCTCTATGGAGATGTGGCTCGCTAAGTACTAGATCGCTAGGCAAGATCGAGAGGAAGTGCGATCTGCATTTTGACATAGTACATGTCATCAACCAATTCAATATCCCGAGGGCATGGAGGAGATACCACAGTTCATGTCAATGAGATGGTTGCATGGAGCTTTGATCGCAGCATCTCGCGAAGGGGCACATGTCTCAATGGAGGAGTGGGAATTATCAAGGGGATATAGTCCAATGGTGATGAGGTGTTTAGGATTTGTCATATCTATATTTTATATGCAACAACTAATTTGAGTGTTTCAATGTACAGTACAAAATATATAGTGCAGCGTGGTCGCACGGACGGCATTTTCACATAGAGCGTATTGACAAAATGCACTCCACAATGGACTGTGGTATCATGGCAAGGTTCGAGCAGAAGAGCGGGCGACGAGCAACGGATCCAAACACAGTTATAGATGAGATGGAGTATTTGGGGAACTTGCAAAGTATTGTTACGGTGGATTATCGTAGCTTCTCCATAATATTATTCGATGTGCAGTGGTTCAAAGTGGTACTTGAAGGAGCTGGAGCAATAGTTCGACAAGGTCCATCTGGATTTCTCGAAATAGATTCCGAAAAAAAATGGACGGATTTAAGCGACACCTTTTTGTTGCCGGCCCATTGTGAACAGGTGCATGAACTCATATGTTTGTTAATTGTATTACGACATGGTACATGTCACAATAATTTAATCTCTCTTGTACTACATGTTTGTAAATAGGTAATCTTTTATCCAAATCCCTGAAAACCTCAATGGTGGTATGTTGTACCTTCAGCTCCTTGAAGTGCAAGAGTATATGATCAAAGCGATGTTCCAAGTATAGATGAGGACAATATGCAAATAGAGGGGTTGATATTGCAAGGGGTGGAGGCCACTAAAAGCTTGGAGCCAGCATCGGCTAACAATGATGGAAATATAGGAGTCCAAGAATTCTTTGAGAACGAGGTGGACTCATCCTTTTGTGGTGACATGTCTATCGACCTTCTAGTGTATACGGAGTTGTGTTAGGAGATTGACATAAGATCATAGGATACTTCATACTTGGAGCATCCCCACTTACTCAATTCATTGACTAATCGCTTATAAGGGTACATAAGATATGCATTTTAAGTGAGATCATTTTTTTAGGATTTATATTACCGTGTTTTGTATGATTTAAATTGATTATGCTAACCTCATTTTTTGTCTGTGTAGGTGATATTTTCAGGATGAGTCGAGGGATGAGACGCAGGTGGGAGAGGACCCATCTTAGGCATACCCCAAGGGGATATGCCTATCTTGTCAATGATAGGTCATGAGCCATCATTATGAATGATGAGGGGAGGAGGGTGATGGCTCGCATGAGAGAGTTGTGCCAACAAGTTTTTCGGCACAACGTCTTAGATCATTGGAAAAACATACCGGAGGGGAGCAAGGACTACATAGTAGCATCCTTGCATGAGGAGTTTTTGGTTCCAGCCTAAGCAGATAGATTTTCTACTAGCTGGATGATGGACTACATGCGTACATATATGTCACACAGACAATCGGACGCACGCAAGGCACTCAAGAATGGGACTGCAAAGCCCGAGTGGCTAGACACGGATAACTGGTGCCGACTGAGGGAGGAGGCTACAAATTCTCCAGGATTTTGGAGTCAGCAACAACAGGAGGTGGTGAGGGCACGACTAGAGACCGGAGTGGTCCATCATCTTGGGAGTGGCGACCACAGGACATATCTGGAGAACTTTCTAAGTTTTTCTTTTGTTTTGCTTTTTTTTTTTTTGCAATATTATTTGTACTGACAATCATGTTTCTAACAGTTAGTATTTTGTTTTCTTTGCAGTACTCTATTACAGATCGCGATCCAACCAGCCTTGAGACTTGATATGCAGAGAGGCATGGTCTCACTGCATTGATTGACCGATTATATAGACGCGGCGGCCTTGTAAGTCACTCATCTTTCTTGTCCGTAGTTACTATGTTTAATTAGAATGCATTATTGTATGGTGGACTGATGTGTTGTTGTTTCTTTTTTTACAGAGTCCATTCGATGCTCCTTTGTGGCGAGATAAGCTTTTGGATGGTAAGGATATGTAGCTCGCCCTTGGATCCTTGGAGCTCACACACCTTTCTTTTTCGGTCGCATGATCTGTGTAGACATTTTCTATGTAGTAGTGATATCTCGTCATGATTGTACCAATCGCTTTCATTATGCGATCATTTATTTATTTCATGTATCAGTATTATGATTTCAGTATACTTTGTTTTTGTTTACACGAGCATTGTACATATTGCAGAAACTATTTTATATGGCCCAAATAAGGAACACAGTGCTATATGCTGTCGTGCCACAAAATTTTTTTCCCTAGTACCATCGCTATTAGCGTCGCAAATTTACTGCACGCATCGTTATTGGCGTTGTTATATTAGCGTCAGTATCTGTGTTGTTATTGGCATCGGTATCTGCGTCGTTATTGGCGTCGGTATGATACCGACGCCAATAACGACGCTGATGCCGACTGTTCTATGGCATCGCCAATAATGACGCTTTTTGCGACGAGGGGGGAAATTTTTTTTATTTACATTTTCGTCGCTTTTAACGTCGGTATAAGGCCTATATCTTGTAGTGCTAGCTTGAACTTGGGATAAGATTTCATTTGGTATATAGGTGTCCATCATATAAAAATGCAAATTGTAATGGAAGATCAAGAACACTTGTTTGTGACCATTACAAGGCCTCACATGTGGGCTTGCGTGGTCTAACAAAACATTCTAATTACATGTTGCATAGCTCAGATTCACTAGAAATATCGCATATTTACTTGACATATATTATTCTTACTAGTTATCTAATACCCTAGATCATGCAACCTAAATTCATTAAATAGATCTCATGTTTACTTGCTACTATAATATTGTAGCGTAAATCTACTAGATAGGGCTTGGTTTTTGTAGATAATATGTGTAGAAAATGGTGTTAGTAGTTAGAGAGCAATCTCATGATAAAAATTAGCTAGTTATAACTTGATAAAAGCTAGCTAATTTTATAAGTCCTCGTTACATGATAAATTTTCTATATAACAAGTATATCATGTGATGGATATGGTCCTACTAAAGAAAAAACAAACACATTTACGTAATATAGTTGAGAATATAGCTATTAGTTATATGAATAAATGATATATGATGTAAAAAATGTGATTAGTTCAAATGAAGGTCATTGTAGTTCCATAAGATATATAGCTGTCAAGAATATAATCCAAATGCTAAAAATATATAGAATATTACATTCATAATTTAATGGATATGCTTAACAAATATGATATTGATGTTACAATGAGATATGTAAGAACTAATGTATTATACGTTTAAGTAATTTTCTATGAAAATAGATCTAATCACAAGAAAAGTTCTCTCGATTTCCAACCAATATATAGTCAATATGCATTAAACGATGTAATTTGAAATCCAGTCTACCATGGTTTACAATAAGCTATTATTAGAAGTCCACTAAGTATGAACTTGCAAGACATTAGTATATGATATCCTTAAATTATTTCCTCTTACATTGGAGCACAAGAAATTACTGTATGATATCCTCAAATTATTTCCTCTTACATTGGAATGCATGATAGAAATTTAACTTATATTTGGACAAATATATATTATTCATATAAAATATTAACTGCTATGTAAAAACTAACGTATTCATATTTAATATGATTTCTAAATATTAAATAATTTTTAATTAAGACTACTCTAATATGGTTAATCAAATTATTCTCTAATATGGTTAATAAAATAAAATTTTAACGTAGCTAAAATATAGAAATTCATAGCTGTATATACAAAGAGTAAAATTCTCGTATTTATAAATAGACAATACTATTTTGAAAATTGAAAGTCTACAAATTTTAAATAAAGGCATACTGGCATGCCAGGCTCGCATCGCCTTGTCACGATAGCCTCATAGCGCTATGGTCCGAGGACCGATGAAAGCGGCTATGAAAGTCGTCATCAAGAGTGACATTATTGCATAATAATCCACTGGAGGATAATAATTAATTCAGTACTACTCATAGCAGCACGGATAATCCAGTGGATGATGATCTGATAACAATTCATGGCTACTCGTAGCAGCAGCGGGTGCAGCAGGTACTGATCCCGCAGCATGGGAAACCATCCGGAGTGTAACGTGAAGGCTGCTTGGTCAGTCGACGCTTCTCATGCGCGGCGACGCTCGAGTGAATCGTCAGCGCACTTGTGATTTCCCGATGATGATGCGCTGGATTAATGACTTCCGCTGCATTAATATTTACCTTCTCATCAGCTGCGCCACACACGAAATGATAATCAGTCAGGCCCTGATCATCGCCTCGACTCTAAAGATTACTGGCAACTGCAGTCTGCTACGATCAATAATATAATTAAGGACAGACGGGGCAAGAATCACAATTAAGGCTTGCCTTTACTCGCGGTGGTGGCAGCAACCTTGGATGCATTAATGGTGTCGCCACGCCGTCCCTGGACTGTCATGAACATCGAGCTGGCGTCCGAGAGGACGAGGCCGATCAGCAGGAGAACGCCGATCCCCGCCATTGATGAGACGTTAAATCGGCGCATGGCCATGCCAGAAGCAAATTAGCTGCAGGTAATTCTGATAACGGTGAATCAGCTACTGGTACCCTCGATCGACTCAGCCGGTCCGCCATATCCATGGCCGTACTGGTTTATATAGTGGAGCTCGGCAGAAACATTACAAGCGTCCATCCTCGGTTCGTCCATCACAACATAGACGATTCAATCCTTAACTAATTGCCTAGTTATACTCTTTAATTAGCAGGCAGCCACAGTTCATGACAGATCATAAGACGCAGACATTACATTTTTAATATGGAGGTACGTAAGAAGGGATATGGATTACTAAAAGATCATCACTTATGAATTGTCAGGTTCCTGTTTTGGACCATCTGTGATCACTTCGCACCTAGATTCTCCTCGCATTTCATTTCATGTGGTGTGTTTGATATTGGGTTCCAAAACATATTCTATGTGGCACCGTGGAGCGTTCACGGAAGGTAGATATAAGGAACATTAATGTGAACTTCACAAGCTTTGGTAACTTAGACCAATGCAATGTTGAATACATGAAAATGCAATATATGGGGATGTGGAAGACAAACATTAATAGGATCAAGCCTAAACAATTCATCTAGAAAAACCTTATTACTATTTCTCAAAGTTTCTCAAAGATAGACACATTTAATGGTGATTTTTGGTCACATTGAGCCGATCATGACACATATCAAAGACTCACATTTCCTATTTCTATGATTATACCATATATTCAAATTAAAAAGAGAAAGAGAGAGTGTGTGTGGTTATGTGTGTTCAATTGAGAGAGAGAGAGAGAGAGAGAGAGAGAGAGAGAGAGAGATGACAATTGTAACCCCCACTTGCCCTTCAAGAGAAAACCCTATTTATTTCTTGAATACCAAACTTCTCCTCCTTGTGCCACATAGGCTTGGAGCATTTTGGTTGGTTTGACATCCCCAATGCAAACCTCTAAATAATATATAGAATAGATTCTTTAGAACTAATTTAGTTAACAAAGTAATCAAGTGTGCACTAGCATACATTAGGCTTAGAATGCTCATAGATGCACACAATCTTGTGTTTGTTGGAATTCTCTTGTATGGGATTTTTGTTATTGTTATTGTTTGTCTATTATATTTGTTTGTCCATATATGAATGGGTAGAATAAAGCTTTTCCAACATATATTGAACACTTCTCTCTCTCTCTCTCTCTCCTCTCTCTCTCTCTCTCTCTATGTAAGGAAAAATCTTGGCTTTCTTACAAAAGATCTAGATTCTCTATTCACTCAAAGGGCCAAATTTTTGTGACTATGCTACTCCTATAGCCATTAAGAGGTCCCTCTATAGATATAGAAATAAAAAATAAATACCTAGATTATTACTTAAATATAAAATCAATATATATTAGTCAAATAGATTGGATAAATTTTCTTTTGTTAAAAATATTTCATATAAATTGTTTAAAATAAGTAGAGAGAGGAAAGAGAGAAGAGAGGAGAGAGAAAAGAGAGATAGGAGAGAGAAAATAGGGTAGAGAGAGAAGAGAGTATAGAGAAGACAGAGACTAGAGAGAGTTAAGAGTAGAGAGTAGAAAGAGTAGAGAGAGGATAGAGATTCTAGAGGGGAGAGAGAGAGAATGAAAGGACATCAAATTAATTATATAATTACTTGATTTTTAAATAAAAATTATATTTAATCAAGAGAGTAGAGAGAATAGAGTGAGTTGAGAGAAAGTAGAGAAGGAGAGGAGAGGAAAAAAAGAGGAGCTTGATATCTCAAATCTCCCCCTCAAGCTCAGCTCCCTGATCTATACTCCAAGTAAGCTTCAAAAATACCAAAGTATTTTTGCTCCCATGGCCTTGGTGAGAATATTTGTAGTCTACTCCTCTGTGCTCATATATATAAATTTAATGTCACCTACCAAGACAACCTCTATGATGAAATGGTAAGGAATCTCAATGTGTTTCATACATGCGTGAATATATCCTTACACGCTGTCGTAGATTTTGTGTAAGAGCTGCTGAACATGGAGTTCAAGTTGCAACAATGAAAGAGGCTAACAAGAAGAAATCGAATTTTTGATGCCAAAGTTCACTATATTCCTTGTTAAGTAAATTACATGAGGTCCATGTTCAAAAGAATCTGTAATATCTCATAATCTGTTTTGCATTCAGGTGTTTGAAGACAGTTATGTCATTGGCACATAGGCTTGAAGAGTTTTGCTGGAAAGAGTTCTGCTGGGCAGCAATTCTGAGCCTTTTCTTGATCTAATCATTGAGCAATCAACCCATAAGTCTACCCAACATTCAGCACCAGTTCAAGGCTGTTCTCAACATTCAAATTTCAGCAAGAGATTGCCACAGGAGAAGACAATAGCAGTGGACAGCAAAGAAGGCAACACCTTCAACGGAATTAAGATTGAAGAGGGAAATGGGTTAAGGTTATATATCTCTGTGCAAACGAAGATGATGACGCTTGGTGGAAACTTAGAGTTAGCCATATCCTGCCATGGGCAAATTGCAGCTCCCAAGTCAGAGCTTGCCTTGTCTGAACTTCAACTTGGGGTCATTCCAGAACATTGAGTAGGTTAGAAGATGCCGACAGTGATCTTGTTGACTTGTTTTAAACAAGTTCCACGAGTGATGCACCAGCCTTGGCATATGGAAGAGGCAGAGAGAAAAGACTCGGTTGCTGAAGTAGACTAGTCATAGCCTTCACAAGAGATTCCCCATTCAAGTCCTCCAAGATCAGGGAGAGCAGCAATTTTGAGAGGATCACTCTCTATGCTTGCAAAGATGGAAATGTCACAATCTGATTCTGTAGGAGCTATCTTATGTGTATAATCGTGTCTATGCTCATAGCCACTGCTTCGGCCTTTGGACCTCAAAATCGCACAGAAATGTTGATGTGTAGGCGCTCGGCTGCCTCGTCTCACGTTCCACGGGACAAGGCTCCACATAATAATGATGGCAATGACCCTAACAGGCCTGCACAAGCCTCCATTCTTCTCAAAGAAGTGCAGTGTGCGTCATGTACAGCACAGGACGTCGCAGGTCGATGGAATGTCCACTATGAAATCGTTTCTGGCACTCCAGTCCGGTATGCTCAGAGAAATCCAATAGAATCGAGCAGCCCTGTTGATCGTCCAGGACGTTGCGCCTTCTTCACCTTGTGTTCCTGCATCGCTATTACAGTGATGGCTGGAGCTCTCGAAAGAACAATCACTTCTCAAAGCCGGCACCCCACACACATCTCCCTGACCAACTGTGGATTTCCGCCAAGAGTTTGTTTACGGTTTCTGAAGCCACAATATTTGCATCGTCAAGTAACTTCACTCTTGTGATCAGCTGTTCTATCTCATCCTTCAGGTTAATGTTCTTCTCTGTCTCAAACTTGAGGCGACATTCCTCACGAGTCAATTCTGTGAGTCTTGCTATCTTCGCCAAGGATTTCTCTACTCGTCTGTTTCATTAACGCTTTCCACAGAATGAGAGTTGTCCTCCAGGCCATCTTGTTTCTCTTCAGCAACATCCGTAATAACAAATTCCATCGACTCAAGATGTGAACCAGACTTCTTCTCTTCGATCTTCCCGTCATTACTTTGGTACTCTGCCAACCGATCCTCCTCCGGAATCCTTGCAAACATGTCGCAGTGTCTGCATGGTCCAATCTGGGCACAGCCCGCCATTCATAGCCTTTCAAAAATCCCCCTTTTCTTATCTTTTTCCCCCCCTTCTCAACATAGCATTCGTAAGGCTATTCTGAAAGTACAAAGCTTTTTATCTTTCCCTCCAACTTTCAAAACAGAAAGCCTTCTCTTTTACTACTTCAATGGTTTCTCCCATGAATCCATGGTATCAAATGCACCAATTTATAACCAACCTTTGAAATCAGATGTAGCAAAGGATTTCTGTTGTGATCCAATCAAAGCAAGGTCCATAAGTTTAGCCATGGATGACATGAACCACAAGCATCAGAAAAATAGCACGATAGCACGATCTGATTCAATGCTTCAATGACCTTCGATGTCACAAAGCTCTCTGGTTCATCTCCCCATCCGCCTCATGTCCGCATTCTCCGTATCCCCTCCTTTCTTTGCAGTCTTGACTTCATTGGCATGGCGAATTCTAGCATATTCAGGAGGGAAGAATCAATCTTTATTAATTCTACTCCGCCTCCTTTGATTCCACAATTTCCTGCACTTTTCTTGGAGATCATCATTGAAATTATCAGATTGATAATGTCCTTTGACATCAGTTTTTCATATTTTTCTGTCACACATACAACGTGCATACAAACTGAAACACACATAAACACAAACACACAAGTGGAGTATGTACATTGGATGCAAGTACTGAAAGGACGAATTATCTTAATGCATCAATCACACACAATGAATCACACGCGAAAAGATAACACAAATGTACAACAAAAATTGGAGGTGTTTACGGCTCGGATGCGCAGCAGCACGACATCCACCCCCTCTAAACCTGCGCATCCTTCGAATGAGCCAACTATCCAGGATCATCCAAGTCCACAAATAGGTCCAGTCCTTCATCAGTTTCTAGTAGACCTGTTTCTCCATCATCTTCATCATCCATATTCTCTTCTTCTTCTGCTAGACTTTCTTCTACCTGCTCTTCTTCTGCCAATGCTTCAAGTGAATACTCTTCATCTTCTCTTCTCTTGAAAATCTTGACTCGTTTTCCAGCAATGGGCACCCTCAATACCGTTCCATCTAATTCAGCCAACTCATAGGTAGCATTGTCAAAAACCTGTTTCACCTCATACGGTCCAAACCATCTTTGAACCATTTTTCTCATGCTACTATGCTGATTCTCTAGACTACTGTCGTAGAGTAGAACCCAATCTCCTTCTTTTATGGCTCTAGGCCTCAAGCGATGCCTCAAATCAAACCTGTCCTTGTTTCTGATTCGGGCTGCCTTCAAATGATCAACTGCTAGCTGCACATCTTCTGTCCTTCTCTCTAGTTGACGAATCCGAAGAGCTAGAAGCTCTTCCCTTGATAAATTCTCATGCCATGGAAGAGCACTCCACGTGAGAGCACAGATTTCTGTAGGCATGACAGGTTTTTTCCCATACATCAATTCTGCAGGCATATATCCAGTAGTCACGCTATGTGTAGAGCGGTCTGCCCAGAATGCAAAAGGTAGTAATCTCGGCCACAATCTCCAATCCGACCTCTACAAAATTTTGCCAATGCCTTAACTATCGGCGGATGTCCTCTTTTGCTCTTGCCATGTGCCTCTGTATTATAAGCAGTAGTAAGAGCCAACTTAATCCCAAGCCGTGAGAAAAATTCTCTAGCTTCGTCTGCATCTAGCTCTCCACGATTAGCTATAACCTTGCCTATACATCCATACCTGCAAAATATTTCTTCCAACAAGAACTTACATATTGTAGTGGTGGTCTTTGTCCGCAAAGATCTGCCTTCAACATAGTTTGTAAGATCCTCCCTGACCAAGACAAGATATCTCATCTGCCAAAGTCCCACTGGCAAAGTAACCAAGTCAACCACCCATTTATAATGAATACATAGTGGATAGGTCAGATGCAACTCATCACGATGCCGCACTAAAGAGTAAAGCTAACAGTCCCTGCAAGTCTCAACAAAGTGGGAAACATCTTTATACATCCCTTTCCACCAGTATGTTTCATTGATTTTCTCATAGGTAGCCCACACACCTCTATGACCAGCCCAAGAACTCTCATGAAACTCTCGCATAATCTATATCTGCATCGCTACCTCACAAACTACTCTCAAGGGTAAGCCACCTCTCTTCTTTGGATGCTTCCAAAGAAAACCATCTTTCAAGAAATAACCATAAGCCTTTCTTCTGATTTTCTTGAATTCATCATCTGTCCAATCAGCTCTTCGAGTCAATGAACTTAGATACTATCCAACTTACAGCCACTCATCAACATAGAGTTCTTCAATAAAGGCTTCAACAGTAGATACATGACAATCATGAACAAGGACAGAAGCTACAAACTCTATCTCATCATCTTCTGCAAGCATTGACTCCTCATCCTCATATCTCGCTCTAGACAACATGTTAGCAATTGGATTATCTTTTCCTGCTATCTATCGAAATTCTGATTCAATGATTTGATGTAGGCAATCCACCGAAGCATCGCTATATCTGGAGTCGAACAGCTAGTAATCATGCCAAGCAAAGGCAAACAATCTGTTTCCACAACAACTGAAGCTCCAATAAAATACTCTTTATCACACTTGAGTGCAGTGACTACTCCCCACAACTCTCTTTTAATCTGCAGATATCTCCTCTTTCACTCATTAAAAACTTTAGCTCCAAAGCGGATTGCATATCTATTTCCATCAACATCATCCTGTCCCACTGCCCAGCCTATGCCAATAGGGCTAGTATCAACTGTCAACATGATTGGCCGTCCACAATGATAATCCGCCTTGCGAAGAGTAGGAGCTGACTGCAACAGCTTCTTGATTTTACTCATGGCTTTCGAATGCTTCTCATCCCAATGAAATTTCTGCCCCTTTCGAAGCAGCTGAGAGAGAACATCTGCTATTTGAGAAAAATGAGGAATCCAAATCATGTAAAATACACAAGCTCCCACAAATCTCCGCACCTCTGAAGTAGTCGAGCAATACTCTGCAATCCTGCTTATGGCATCCACCTTTGCAGGTGAAGGCTTCCTGCCATAATAACCAACCATATGTCCAACTATGGTGACTTCATTAACACCAAAGACACATTTCAGCCCTGAAAGAGTCAAGTTCACCTCCTCTAATCGTGTCAATATTTGCTCACAAGTAACCAAATGTTCAGCCACAAACTGTCTATATCCTCACAAATCAAGACTCTCATTCTTTTCTTCTTCTGCACCACCCTTAATAGGCACATCATCTAGGAAAGGCATGGTATACTGCAGAATATAGTCTCGTAGAACTCTATGGATAGCATTCATCATATGAGCAACTGAGTTAGTGGAACCTTGAGGCAAGGTACACATCCTCACAAGACCAATAGGTGTCCGCATAGTAGTAATATCCCTGCTTTCCAAGGCAAGCTGAAACTGATCAAAACCTGAATACAAGTCACCTAGAGAATAGATGGCGCGTCCTGGAAAAGCCTCAGCAAACTCATCCACAACTGGACCCATTCCCACATTCCTAATTGTCACTTTGTTCACGGGCTGCATATCTTGAATAAATCTCAAGGTACCATTCTTCTTTAGTACAGTAAACCACCTGTTAGAATAGGGCGCAGAAGAGGGTTCCAAAATCCTGATCTTAATCTTCTCATTCAGCAACTCTATCAGCTTCGGCAAGTGTGCTCTAGGCACAGGTATAGGACGTATATTCCGTGGCACATGAGGAACGGTGAAGATGACCATAGACACAACCAATTCGGGACTAATGCAGCCAATTTCATGAGGAAAGAAAGCAAATGCCTTACCATGTCGTCCAAGTATCTCTTTGAAACATTCTTTTTCCACTAGAAGCAAGAAATCATCATTTCCAATCTTCAATTTTGCAAGAATTTCAACTGTAAATTCATGGCCAATATTTGCAGGATCTCTCAACATAGGCTGCTTCATAGCTTTTTCCATCTGCTCATCACTATGAGGAGAAAGCGGCCCTGCAACCGGCTTAACCTTCTTATCAACTGTTTTATAGTTTGTGTCAACCTTGGCATCAGACAAGCACTCTCTTCTTTGCTGCAATTTCTACAATTTTTCAGCAACTCTCAACTCTATTGGCTGAAAGATTTAAGCCCTTTGCTCTATGGACTGCATGGGTGCAGCCTGAAACTCTGTATGCTGAAATTTTTCAGCATTAAACTCTGTTGGCTGAATGGATTCAGCCCTCAGCTCTATGGACTGCATGGGTGCAGCCTCATACTCCATATGCTGAATTTTTCCAGCATTTAACTCTGTGGGCTGAAAGGTTTCAGCCCTCTGCAACTTTGTAAGCTGATCAAGATCAGCCATAGATTCAGTTTGCTGAGTTTTCTCAGCCTCTAACTCTATTTTCAGCATAAAATCAAAAGTTTCCTGAAACATATCCAAGGTTTGCACAGGTATGATCTTTGAACCCTTACATACATCAGTTTTCAACATAGTTCCCATCTCAAACAATGTATCCACATAAGACATCCCTTCATACAGCCCATCCACATGCTCTTCTGCTTGCAAAATACCTGCAATCTTCAACTCTTTCTCCTTAAGACCAATGTACAGCCTGGCAGCTCTAGAAAAATCTGAAATTTTCTGATAACTCACTGAACTATCTGAAGAAAAACCAACAAAATTAGTGGAGAAAGACTGGCTGCCAGGAGGCGAGATCTCCTCTTTTCTTCGCTCCGTACCACTGGCGTCTCGCAAGACAGCGGTACCTAATGAAAATCCAACTCCTTCACAGGTAGTGGTGCCTCACGCAAGGAGTCCCTGTTTCTCGGACGATTTATCCCAACAGTCATAAACTAAATAGCTCGCATACCATCCTTACTGCGTATCTGTGTATAGGCTGAGCCATCATCCATCACTTTCATCTCCATTCTTGCTTCTGTAATGAAAGGCTATCCAAGAATAATCGGATAAGAGCAAGAATCCTGAACAAAGCAATGATAATCCTCTTCAACATTACCAATAGAAATTCTGATGCTCGGACAAGCAACATACATATCACCAGAAGTATTATTGGCGGTTCTCATGCGCCAGCCATGCTCTGCATCCATAGGCCACTTGCCACTCTTATAAACACCTCGAGCAATAAGATTAATCTCGGAACCATGATCGACTAAAGCGACCAAAGGAATCTGTTTCTCTCCAATCCTTACCACCGTCTCAGTGGTTGCTCTAGCCCAGTGACTGCGTGAAAAATGGCTGCGAGGAATGAGGATAGGGGTATCATCATCTTCATAGTGCATAGGCTGAACTATTTTCTCCAATTGCGGATTGACAGAAGCATTCTCAACCATCACTGCATCATCATGCTCTTCCCCAAGAGCTCCATGCCATAATCCCTGTAAAGCAGGTCCTTCCATCGCATGTCGTTTCCTCCGCAAAAGATCCTGCATCTGATCCTGTATTTCTCTTCTAGCAATCCCAAGAGCTTCTCCAACAGTAAAAGTGACTTCACTATTCAAAATTCTTTCATGAAAAATCTTACTCATATCCGTCTGCATATCAAGGTCTGACAAGAGCTTGAATCCTGGCTCCTTTCTTGGTTGCTTCTTCTCTTTCATTTGCTTGTCTTCCATAGGTTGTTCAAGAGCTGGAGAACTCGTCATAGGTGGAGCTGTAACAGGTGGTGAAACAAAGTCACCCCCTCTAGTCTTTTTGGAGGTGCTGAGACCCTCCTCATCTCTTCTTCTCTTTTCCTCAACCATGGCATCTAAACCCTGTGTTTTCGCGATATAAGCAAAAATAGAATACCTGTCAACAGGAGAATCCCAACCCGTTTCTCCTCGAATGCTAGAGCCCACACAAGTCATAGTGGATGCGTGAACTTTCCCTCCTCTCGCTATCTCCAAGGCAGAAGACCATAAAGCAGAGTCTCCATCTGATTTCTGCTCAAGCTGGACTCCATAAGCTGAAGCATCTCCTCTAACACTCACATAAGTTGATCGCGCAGCCATATCATCAACGAGCTTCTTCATGCCTCCCTTACCAAAGTTCGTGTCAAGAGGAGCACCAGTCTCTGTCAACCATATCTTCCCATCTTGTCCCCAGAACACTACATTCTTCTTACGCACTTCCTGAAAAGCATCGCAATCTCTGCAATGTTGGTGCTCTGTACTATCGCACCAAATACATCGTCTCCCTTTTCTTTGGCCAGCTGGAAAAGTAGTCGCTGGAGCAGGCGCTACAGCAGGTACTGACATAAGTTGCTCTTTTAACTTTCCAACTTCAGCTTTGACTGCTTCAATCGTCAAATCTGTCAAGCCTTTAATAACATCATCTATGGATAAAGGCACTGGAGCAGCAGGAACGGGTGGATTTACAACAGGAGGAGTAGGCTTAGGCATAGAACTTGCAGTAGGGGTAGAAGAAGAGGTCTCCAGGGATTTTTCAAAAGCAGATCCTGTATTACGATGCAATCGTACTCTCATGCGTTGCTTCTTAACAAGAGCATTCACAGCATCAATGACATGTCTCCACTCAGTCTTTAAACCTGAATCAGTAGCTTGATCTTCCAAAAGATCATCCAACTTTTCTTCTATATCAGCATCAGCGGCTTGTAAAAATAATTCCACTTTTCGCATCTCCAAAGCTTGCTGCTCAGTTCCATCCAACTGATCATCGTGGCTCTCAAACTCTCGCAAAAGGGCGGCAACTGAAAGTCCCTTATTAGGCATAGAAACCCATGCTAAGAAATTCCTGCGGTTCATAAGTCCTCTATCAAGGCATCCATGGCATCACTATCACATTTCGCGTGAGCTTGCTACTGCATATAGGTTGTAAATGACTGAAACAGGTTCTTCATGACATTGTCATCTGTCATCTCTTCTTGCAAGTCTCCCATCTTGTTGAAAATTGACGCAACACTTTCACGTCGGGTTCACCAGAAATGTCATAGATTTCGTGTAAGAGCTATTGAACACGAAGTTCAAGTTGCAACAAGGAAAGAGGCTAACAAGAAGAAATCGAATTTTTGATGCCAAATTTCACTATATTCCTTGTCAAGTAAATTACATGAGGTCCATGTTCAGAAGAATCTGTAGTATCTCATAATCTGTTTTGCATTCAGGTGTTTGAAGACAATTATGTCATTGGCACATAGGCTTAAAGAGTTTTGCTGGAAAGAGTTCTACTGGGCAACAATTCTGAGCCTTTTCTTGATCTAATCATTGAGCAATCAACCCATAAGTCTACCCAACATTCAGCACCCGTTCAAGGCTGTTCTCAGCATTCAAATTTTAGCAAGAGATTGCCACAGGAGAAGACAATAGCAGTGGACAGCAAAGAAGGCAACACCTTCAACGGAATTAAGACTGAAGAGGGAAATGGGTTAAGGTTATATATCTCTGTGCAAACGAAGATGATGACGCTTGGTGGAAACTTAGAGTTAGCCATGTCCTGCCATGGGCAAATTGCAGCTCCCAAGTCAGAGCTTGCCTTGTCTGAACTTCAACTTGGGGTCATTCCAGAACATTGAGTAGGTTAGAAGATGCCGACAGTGATCTTGTTGACTTCTTTTAAACAAGTTCCAGGAGTGATGCACCAGCCTTGGATATGGAAGAGGCAGACTGAAAAGACTCGGTTGCTGAAGTAGACTAGTGATAGCCTTCACAAGAGATTCCCCATTCAAGTCCTCTAAGATCAGGGAGAGCAGCAATTTTGAGAGGATCACTCTCTATGCTTGCAAAGATGGAAATGTCACAATCTGATTCTGTAGGAGCTATCTTATGTGTATAATCGTGTCTGTGCTCATAGCCACTGCTTCGGCCTCTGGACCTCAAAATCGCACAGAAATGTTGATGTGTAGGCTCTCGGCTGCCTCGTCTCACGTTCCACGGGACAAGGCTCCACATAATAATGATGGCAATGACCCTAGCAGGCCTGCACAAGCCTCCGTTCTTCTCAAAGAACTGCAGTGTGCGTCATGTACAGCGCAGGACGTCGCAGGTCGACGGAATGTCCACTATGAAATTGTTTCTAGCACTTGAGTCCGGTACGGTCGGAGAAGTCCAATAGAATCGAACAACCCTGTTGATTGTCCAGGACGTTGCGCCTTCTTCACCTTGTATTCCGGCATTGCTATTACAACGATGGCTGGAGCTCTCGACAGAACAATCACTTCTCAAAGCCGGCACCCCGCACATATCTCCCTGACCAATTGTGGATTTCCGCCAAGAGTTTGTTTACGGTTTCTGAAGCCACAATATTTGCATCGTCAAGTAACTTCACTCTTGTGATCAGCTGTTCTATCTCATCCTTCAGGTTAATGTTCTTCTCTGTCTCAAACTTGAGGCAACATTCCTCACGAGTCAATTCTGTGATTCTTGCTATCTCCACCAAGGATGTCTCTACTCGTCTGTTTCATTGACGCTTTCCGTAGAATGAGAGTTGTCCTCCAGGCCATCTGTTTCTCTTCAGCAACATCCGTAATAACAGATTCTATCGACTCAGGATGTGAACCAGACTTCTTCTCTTCGATCTTCCATCATTACTTTGGTACTCCTCCAGCCGATCCTCCTTCGGAATCTCTGCAAACATGTCGCAGTGTCTACGTGGTCCAATCTGGGCGCAGCCTGCCATTCATAGCCTTTCAAAATCCCCCTTTTCTTAGCTTTCCCCCCCCCTTCTCAACATAGCATTCGTAAGGCTATTCTGAAAGTACAAAGCTTTTTATCTTTCCCTCCAACTTTCAAAACAGAAAGCCTTCTTTTTTACTACCTCAATGGTTTCTCCCATGAATCCATGGTATCAAATGCACCAATTTATAACCAACCTTTGAAATCAGATGTAGCAAAGGATTTCTGTTGTGATCCAATCGAAGCAAGGTCCATAAGTTCAGCCATGGATGACATGAACCACAAGCATAAGAAAAATAGCACGATAGCACGATCTGATTCAATGCTTCAATGACCTTCGATGTCACAAAGCTCTTTGGTTCATCTCCCCCACCCGCCTCATGTCCGCATTCTCCGTATCCCCTCCTTTCTTTGCAGTCTTGACTTCATTGGCATGGTGAATTCTAGCATATTCAGGAGGGAAGAATCAATCTTTATTAATGTTAGCTTCTACTCCGCCTCCTTTGATTCCACAATTTCGTGCACTTTTCTTGGAGATCATCATTGAAATTATCAGATTGATAATGTCCTTTGGCATCAGTTTTTCATATTTTTCTGTTACACATACAACATGCATACAAACTGAAACACACATAAACACAAACACACAAGTGGAGTATGTACATTGGATGCAAGTACTGAAAGGACGGATTATCTTAATGCATCAATCACGCACAATGAATCACACGCAAAAAGATAACACAAATGCACAACAAAAATTGGAGGTGTTTACGGCTCGAATGTGAAGCAGCACGACAACGCCTTATAAATAAGTCCTTAATGTAAAGTGGACTTCACATGCCTCAATATGCATCTACCTACATCCAAATGAGGCTTTCTAGGCATCTGTATAAATTGACTAACAAGACCAACAATATAACTCAAGTCTAGCCTTATGATAGTCAGGCAAATCAAACTCCTTAATATCCTCTTGAACATAGTAGAGTATTCTATCCCATTCTCAACATTAGTACTCAACTTCACATTTTTTTCAATGGCACTAAAAGAGGTTTACAAGCTCTCATACCATACTTGGACAACATATCCAAGCCATGTTGCCTTTGGGATAGCCATATACCATCATAACATTTGATCACCTGAGTACTAAGAAAGTACCTTAGCTCAACCAAATCCTTCATCTCAAACTTTTTCTTCAAAAGGCACTTGACTTTAACAATCCCATTGTCACTATCACCTATAATAATCAATTAATCCCACATAGATTACTATGATGACCATTCACATCTTTTATTCTCACATAAAGTGAGTGATCAACATCAAAAATATAAATTCCAATGTTGACAAGATTCTATTCAATCTTATCACACCATGCTCTAGGTGCTTTGCTTCAGCCACCCATAGAGTATCTTGTTTAACTTGTACATATATGTGGGATGCTCTAAATCATCATAATCTATTGGCTGCTCCATACATATCATTTCTTACAATTCACCATGTAAGAATGAATTTTTACATCCATTTTTTACAAACTCCAACCTTTGGTTGCTACCAAAGCAATCGCATATCTAATAGTTATCATCCTTGCACAACTGAACTGAATGTCTCTTCATAATCTATGTTATATATTTGAACATAGCCTTTTGTAACCATCCTAACCATCTACATTACGTTTAATTTTGTAGACCACTTACAACCAACAACTTTCTTATCCTTAGGCAATGATACTAGATCCCAAGTCTTGTTGGCCTCTAATGTAGCCATCTTCTCATCCATTGATACATCCCAATGATCATGACCAACAACATCCTCAAGAAAAGTGGGCTCAACATCCTTAACCACCTTTACCATATAAGTATAATGGTAAGTTGGGTAACCTTCAAAACCAAATATTTTAATAGGGTATCTAATCCTGCTAGACCTACATACCACTGGATCACTTAGTGGAGCCTTTACATTACCATGTGCTCTCTCTACAATTGGTGCCTTGATTGAAGGAATACCAATCTCATCATCCAAACTCTTTGAACCACTAGAATCTCTATCAAACCCCAAATGAATAGTAGATGGCTCAATACTATCTGACACTTTCTTCTTCCTTTTGTCTTTATCTGCAACACTCGTAGATGCACTTGAAGAGATAGGATTGCTACTTAGTCTCCTAGACCAAGGGAGGACCAAAGGCTAATTGTAGACATAGTACCAGATGATGTTTCTAGTCCACTAAGGCTCCATGATTCTTACTTCTCTTTTTGCACATAACTATTATGATCATGATCATCATCCAATGCATCACCACTAGATGCATACCAACTGCTCATCTCATTAAAAAAATATATGTACTCACTTTGAACTCACCTACAATAGGGTTACGACAATGATATCATTTTTTAAAAAAAGAGTATTCAATGAAAATTATATTTTTCAACCTTTGGATCAAGTTTCTTTTGTATCTCATTGGTCACGTGAATATATGCGATACAATCAAACACTTTCAAGTGTGATATATTAAGCTTTTTGCCTGTAAAGTATTCTTCGAGGGTCATCCCATGAACTAAAATTGTGGAAGTTTTTCTCATAATATAGACAATACTATGAAAAAATTCATACTAAAAATATTTTGGTAGATTCTTTTCAGCCACATCAATGCCCGTGCAACTTCTGCAATGTGCATATTTGTCCTTTCTATAGCCCCATTTTACTATGGGATATACTTCCAAGTAAACTTTCTCTTTATCCTATGAGATCTTAAAAAGTCACTCAACTCATTAGACACCACAACAAAAACGAGGCATAGACGTGCATGTTAGATGCGCAAAGTCGGGCACGTCTATCATTGCATCTATATGCGCGTGTAAGAGAGCGTGTAAATAGACACAAATTTTGCGTCTATATATCCACGCAAATAGATGCAAATATAGATGCGTTTTGAGACGCGTAATTATTTAACCACTTGAAATTGGACTTAATATAATAAAAAAACTAGAGTTAATAATTTTTTTACATTGCTCTCTAATGAATGGCAGTTCCTCCAATTGACAAGCCTGATATAAGTAATTAGCAGCAAGTGACACAAACCTTATTATACAATTAGTAGCAAGCATTGCATGTATCTCGTAATTTCTCTACTTGAAGATGATAAAAAATACTTCCTTTTTGTTATGGAAAATTCAATTTAGCTTTAACCTTGACTATTGATTCTTGAGTATGCACGTGTGCGTATGATACTTTCCATAGAATTAAGAATACACATTGAATCATTAAACAAATTAAGTATGTTACAATGAATGATCCATCTCATCTTCAATGAGATCAGCCCTTGCTAAACTATCTACTTCTATGTCTATGTTACCAAGAGGTAACGAAACAAATAAGTCTATCCCACTATCAAATGTGTTGCTATATTACTCAATAACCTCATCAATATCATCAACCACATTATTGTCCTCTTCTACGTTGTCATGGAGTTCATGCAAGACCTGCTGAAGACTGGGTTCAAGATGCTGCAAGGCACGAGGCTAACAAGAAAATCTCAATTTTTGATGGCAAAGATCACTATATTGCTTGCCAAGTGAATTACAACAAACAAGCTGCCAACTAATCTTGACAAGAAGTTGCAGTTATAGGCATACTGCCTTAGAAAAATAACTTGTAATCTCCATGTATATCCAAGAAGACTGGCAAGTTCAGCTCAAAGGAAGCACTTTGGGTATCAAAGCCACTTTTGAATTCAATCACCATCACATTAATTCCATGTGAGAACCAATTCAAGGAACAAATTGCTTTATAATGAAGAAATCACCATGATCAGCAGTAACACTCCAAGGTGTCCTCAGAAACATGAGTAGCTATCTAGATCCTGACAGGAGAGAACACCAATTGGGGAAGGTAAACCTGGCCTGTTGTGATTTCGAAGCCTTTTGTGTGACCTTCTTTTTTAGATATGCTCTTCACGGACTCGTCCATTCCATTCCCTTGTTCACCATGTTCTCTTCTACTTGAAAAAAAAACATTAAATGGTGTAACCTGCTTCTCTGACCACCATGAAGGCGATCTTGCCAATGCCACAGGTGTTGTGACAGCGTCCGCAAATCAGCAGTGTCTGGTCCTTCAGTTCCTTCGAGAGGTTTCAGACCTCAAACCAGGTACAACCGCTAATCTGTAAAGACTGAATTTCCCGTAGAGGCTCAACTCTATCATGTGATGATTCCCCCCCTCTGTGAGCAGCTGCCAGTCGGTCTCAACAAAAACAGCCCCAAGGAAAAAGCTCCTCACCTCCAATATAGCGCGTTGTTTTCCCCAGAAACAACCAGAAGAAAAGCAAAACGAAAATAACGCCTCAAAAATCGACAGAGAAGGCGCCTAGAAATCCATCAAAATCAAGTCGTGGTTTTTCTAGAAGCTCCTGTAAGCTTCTTTTGAAGCTTTTACTCAATCATTGGAAATGATTTGATAAGGCTTGAGCTCTCTTCTTGCTTTTGGAGTTACTCACTAAGAGTGAGAGAGAGTAGAACTCGTTCTTGTGGATGTTCCCATCCTGTATGATCTCCCAATGGTGTGGCCAGTGTAGTAGCCACAACACGATGCTCCTTACTTGTTACAAAAAACTGGGCTACAGCTCTTAAGTTACCGCCTTTGTTGCTTCATTGTCCCGCATGTTACGTTGGCCTTGTTCACGTGCAACCTTTGTCTTCATAGCTTAAATGTCAGCTTCTACATGACTTCCTTTGATTCCACGGTTTCGGCTCGGATGCACAGCAGCACGACATCCACCCCCTCTAAACCTGCGCATCCTCCGGATGAGCCAACTATCCATGATCATCTAAGTCCTCAAACAGGTCCAGTTCTTCATCAGTTTCTGGTAGACATGTTTCTCCATCAGCTACATCATCCATATTCTCTGCTTCTTCTGCTAGAATTTCTTCTAAATGCTCTTCTTCTGCCAATGTTTCAAGTGCATACTCTTCATCTTCTCTTCTCTTGAAAATCTTGACTCGTTTTCCAGCAATGGGCACTCTCAATACCGTCCCATCCAATTCAGCCAACTCATAGGTAGCATTGTCAAATACCTATTTCACCTCAGATGGTCCAAACCATCTTTGAACCATTTTTCTCATGCTGCTATGTTGATTCTCTAGACTACTGTCGTAGACTAGAACCCAATCTCCCTCTTTTATGGCTCTAGGCCACAAGCGATGCCTCAAATCAAACCTGTCCTTGTTTCTGAGGCAAGCTGCCTTCAAACGATCAACTGCTAGCTGCACATCTTCTGCTCTTCTCTCTAGTTGACGAATCCGAAGAGCTAGAAGCTCCTCTCTTGATAAATTCTCATGCCAAGGAAGAGCACTCCACGTGAGAGCACAAATTTCAGTAGGCATGACAGGTTTTTGCCCATACATCAACTTTGCAGGCATATATCCAATAGTCACACTATGTGTAGATCAGTCTGCCCACAATGCAAAAGGTAGTAATCTCGGCCAATCTCCAATCCGACCTCTACAAGCTTTTGCCAATGCCTTAACTATCGGCGGATGCCCTCTTTTTCTCTTGCCATTTCCCTCTGAATTATTATGGGCAGTAGTAAGAGCCAACTTAATCCCAAGCCATGAGAAAAATTCTCTAGCTTCATCTGCATCTAGCTCTCCACGATCATTAGTAGTCTTGCCTATACATCCATACGTGCAAAATATTTCTTCCAATAATAGTTTACATATTGTAGTGGTGGTCTTCGTCCGCAAAGATCTGCCTTCAATATAGTTTTTAAGATCCTCCCTGGCCAAGACAAGATATCTCATCTGCCAAAGTCCCACTGGCAAAGTAACCAAGTCAACCACCCACTTATAATGCATACATAGCGGATAGGTCGAATGCAACTCATCGCGATGTCACACTAAATAGTAGAGCTGACAGTCCCTGCAAGTCTCCACAAAGTGGGAAACATCCTTATACATCCCTTTTCACCAATATCTTTCTTTGATTTTCTCATAGGTAGCCCACACACCTCTGTGTCCAGCCCAAGAACTCTCATGAAACTCTCGCATAATCTGTATCTGCGTCGTTGCCTCACAAACTACTCTCAAGGGTAGGCCGCCTCTCTTCTTTGGGTGCTTCCAAAGAAAACCATCTTTCAAGAAATACCCATTAGCCTTTCTTCTGATTTTCTTGAATGCATCATTTGTCCAATCAGCTCTTCGAGTCAATGAACTCACATACTGACCAATTTGCAGCCAGTCGCCAACATAGAGTTCTTCAGTAAAGGCTTCAATAGTAGATACATGACAATCATGAACAAGGACACGAGATGTAAACTCTATCTCATCATCTTTTGCAAGCAACGACT